>NW_011494741.1:553864-554098 GCF_000754665.1 Bison bison bison | reverse complement strand
GCTTTAACTCTAAGGAAACGTGGCAGCCTCTTCAAGATGGAGGAGTGGAGCAGGAGCCTGGCACTGTGCCCAGGCATGCCAGGGGCTCTCGGTCACCTTCGCAGGATGCCTAGCCTCAGACCCGCCCCTAGAAGGAATGGGATGCGGGCCCCAGTCCCCGAGGGCGAGGAGGGGCTTGCCTCTGGGGGGTCAGCCAGTCCCGGGAGGGCCGGGCCGCGGGCAAGCTTTGCTTCC
>NW_011494741.1:552959-553625 GCF_000754665.1 Bison bison bison | reverse complement strand
AGACTTTGATTAAGAAGCTGTTCTCTTCGGGCACCTTCCAAGGGCCCAGCAAGGAGGGCAAGAAGGTGTTTATTCTCACTCACGAAGGAAATGGGCTGTGAGCAGAAGTATTCCCTGCAATTTATTCACACCACAAAAAATTAATGAGCATTAGTAAATTCCTTTTAGTGTAAGGAGGGAAAAAGATGCAAACCATGATTTAATGAAGGATTCTGCTCTCAATGCTACTCTCCACCATAACAAAGAGGACCGTCCTTATTATTCAGAAAGCAGTTGGACTCAGAAGGAGAAGGTTCTATAAACAGCCATTAGCATCTTAATTACACGATCATTCAAAAGACAGTTCCCCTGGAAAAGAAAAAAAAAAAAAAAAACTTCAGCCCATAAATCTCTTGGTCTCAAAGTCCAAGAAGTGAACCAGCCTCCTGAGAACATGTTCCAGGCTAGGTGGGAGCAGAGGGGGTCTTCACGGCACGGGAGGGGCTGGTGTCCAGGGTGGGTCCTCCCCGAGGGAGGTGGGCGCGGTGAGAGGCAGCCTGGATTCCCCAAGCTTGGGTCTCTGGGCCCAGCCTCTCAGGGCAGGAAGCTTTCATTGGAAGTGGGCAACCTCATTCAAACCCACTCCTTCCTAAAGGGAAATGTAGTTGCACAGTTGAAAAAAAAAAA
>NW_011494741.1:551267-552859 GCF_000754665.1 Bison bison bison | reverse complement strand
AAAAAAAAAAAAAGAGAGAAAGGCTGTCTCTCCTTCCAGGCTGAGTCTGGCTTTGAAGACAGGGCTGATCACCATCTCCTGTGGCCCCTCCATGCCCCCGATGTGGGCTTTGGTGACACAGTCCCGGGGGAAGTCCTCTCCACAGGCCTGGGTGTGCGTGTCTCACACGAGTGGAAGTGCCTGTGAACAATTTCTTTCCCAATAATTTCCGCAAAAACCCTAGAACTGACTGGTATAGGAACCAATCACTGGTTTGTGGGGAGTTCTGCCAGCTTTGGGTTAAGGGCACAGACCAGCCCCTCCCAAATCCATGGGCAAAGACAAGCGGGTATTCCCCTTGGGAGAATGCAGTGTGTCTGGCACTGTCAGAAGTAGGGGGCAGACCCTGAGGAGACCATAACTGAAAAAGACACTCACCCCAGTGTTCATCGCAGGGCTGTTTACAACAGCCAGGACATGGAAGCATCCTAGACGTCCCTCAACAGATGAATGGATAAGGAAGCTGTGATACATGTGCACAACGGAATACCACCCAGCCATAAAAAGGAAAGCATTTGACTCAGTTTGAATAAGGTGAAAAACTTAGAGACCATTACACAGAGCGAAGTACGTCAGAAAGAGAAAGACAAATATCATGCTCGTGACATTGTACAGAAGGTGGTGATCAAGACCATCCCCAGGAAAAAGAAAGGCAAAAAGGCAAAATGGCTGTCTGAGGAGGACTTACAAATAGCTGAGAAAAGCAGAGAAGCTAAAAGCAAAGGAGAAAGGAAGAGAACATCCATCTGAATGCAGAGTTCCAGAGAGCAGCAAGGAGGGATAAGAAAGCCCTCCTAAGTGAACAATGCAAAGAAATAGAGAAAAACAACAGAACAGGAAAGACTAGAGATCTCTTCAAGAAAATCAGAGATACCAAGGGAACACTTCAGGCAAAGATGGGCTCGATAAAGGACAGAAATGGTATGGACCTGACAGAAGCAGAAAACGTTGAGAGGAAAGGGTTAGAATACACAGAAGAACCATACAAAAAAAATCTTCATGACCCAGATAACCACGATGGTGTGATCACTCATCTAGAGCCAGACATTCTGGAATGTGAAGTCAAGTGGGCTTCAGGAAGCATCACTACGAACAAAGCTAGTGGCGGTGATGGAATTCCAACTGCGCTATTTCAAGCTCTAAAAGATGATGCTGTGAAAGTTCTGCACTCAATATGCCAGCAAATTTGGATAACTCAGCCGTGGCCACAGGACTGGGAAAGGTCAGTTTTCATTCCAATCCCAAAGAAAGGAAGTGTCAAAGAATATTCAAACTACAGCACAATTTCCCTCATCTCACAGGCTAGCAAAGTAATGCTCAAAATTCTCCAAGCCAGGCTTCAACAGTACATGAACCAAGAACCTCCAGATGTTCAAGCTGGATTTAGAAAAGGCAGAGGAACCAGAGGTCACATTTCCAAAATCCGTTGGATCATAGAAAAAGCAAAAGAGTTCCAGAAAAACATCTACTTCTGCTTTACTGACTATGCCAAAGCCTTTGACTGTGTGAATCACAACAAACTGTGGAAAATTCTTTAAGAGATGGGAATACCA
>NW_011494741.1:539807-551167 GCF_000754665.1 Bison bison bison | reverse complement strand
ACTTACATGCAGAGTACATCATGTGAAATGCCAGGCTGGATAAAGCACAAGCTGGAATCAGGATTGCTGGGAGAAATATCAATAACCTCAGCTATGCAGATGACACCACCCTTATGGCAGAAAGTGAAGAGGAACTAAAGAGCCTCTTGATGAAAGTGAAAACGGAGAGTGAAAAAGCTGGCTTAAAGCTCAACATTCAGAAAACTAAGATCACAGCATCCGGTCCCATCACTTCATGGCAGATCGATGGGAAACAATGGAAACAGTGAGGGACTTTATTTTCTGGGCTCCAAAATCAGTGCAGATGGTGACTGCAGCCATGGAATTAAAAGACACTTGCTCCTTGGAAGGAAATCTGTGACCAACCTAGATAGCATGTTAAAAAGCAGAGACATTACTTTGCCAACAAAGGTTTGTCTAGTCCCATGGATAGAGGAGACTGGCAGGCTATAGTCCATGGGGTTGCAAAGAGTCGAACACAACTGAGTGACTAAGCATAGCCTAGTCAAAGGTTTGGATTTTCCAGTAGTCATGTATGGATGTGAGAGTTGGACCATAAAGAAGGCTGAGAACCGAAGAACTGATGATTCTGAACTGGGTGTTGGAGAAGACTCTTGAGTCCCTTGGACTGCAAGGAGATCCAACCAGTCCATTCTAAAGGAGATCAGTCCTTGGTGTTCTTTGGAAGGAATGATGTTAAAGCTGAAACTCCAGTACTTTGGCCACCTCATGCGAAGAGTTGACTCATTGGAAAAGACTCTGATGCTGGGAGGGATCGGGGGCAGGAGGAGAAGGGGACGACAGAGGATGAGATGGCTGGATGGCATCACCAACTCAATGGACATGAGTCTGAGTGAACTCTGGGAGTTGGTGATGGACAGGGAGGCCTGGCTTGCCACGATTCATGGGGTCGCAAAGAGTCGGACATGACTAAGCAACTGAACTAAACTGAACTGAACTCAACGAGCATTCCCAGATAGCACAGTGCTAAGGAATCTGCCCGTAATGCAGGAGACGCAGGTTTGAGCCCTGGGTCAAGAAGATCCCTGGAGATGGGCATGGCAACCCACTCCAGTATTCTAGCCTAGAGCATCCCAGGGACAGAGGAGCCTGGCGTGCTGTAGTCCATGGGGTTGCAAAGAGTCAGACACAACTGAAATGGCTAAAACGACAAAACGTATTTGATTTACGACGTTGCGTTCACTTCAGGTATACAGCAAAGCGATTTAGTTGTACATGAAAACATCCAGGCTTCCCTAGTGACTCAGAGAGTAAAGAATCTACCTGCAATGTAGGAGACCTGGGTTCGATCCCTAGGTCGGGAAGATCCCCTGGAGAAGGGAAAGACCACCCACTGCAGTGTTCTAGCCTGGAGAATCCCATGGACAGAGGAGCCTGGTGGCCGCAGTCCGTGGGGTTGCGGAGCGGCAGACGCGGCTGAGCAGCAGCAGCATATGTCCCACATCCTCTCTGTCCATCCATCCACCAGGGGACACGGGTTGTTCCCATGTCTTGACTATGAATGATTCTGCCGTGAGAGTGAAGATGCAGGTATCTCTAAGATGCTGATTTCAGCTCCTCGCGTACACGCTCTGACGTAGGCTTGCTGGATCCTAGGGCAGTTCTGTTTCTATATTAACCAACCTCACTGTGATCGTCGTTGTACGATATGTACGTGTATAAAATCACCACGCTCTACCCCTTGCACTTGCACAGCTTCGTATGCCAGCTCTGTCTCACCAGCTGGAAAAAGCCCAGCAGGAAACATAACCGCATCTACACTAGAGCAGCAGTGATTTTCCTGGGGCCGCCCTGATGCACGGGCCCCACCCAGGCTGTCTGCCGCTTGTCACAGACGTACAGACAGGTAGACAGACAAAAGTGTAACTTGAGAATACTGAATAAGCCATCAAAGACAAAACACCCGCTGTGATGAGGGTTCGTCAAAAGGACTCAGGGGCCGCTGAGAGGGTGCCCGTTGGCCGAGGAATGAAATACATCACGGACCATTAAATCACACCCTGTGTAAATAAACAGCCCCCAGTCTGTGCTAATATAAACACACCGCTGAGGACATAAAGAGAACAAGGGACACGTCTCTCAGGCAGAAACACACTAAACCATTCGTAGACACTTCACAGTCTGGGAGCCGGGACAGAACCTCCAGCCCGTAAGTGCGCGCCTTTTCCAGGGACAGCCTCCGAAGAGGAGCACGTGAGGAGCAGCCTGACAGGCACAGCTGAGCCCGGGGACCGGGGCGACACCGCCGCCGCCAGCCAGGTGGGCAGCTCGTAGCTGATGCGATGTGGCCAGGGCACTTCATCTCGGAGGGCCTTCCCCCAGAACCCAGGACCCCAGCCTGACCCCGAGAAACACACCAGACAAACCCCGTTAGACGGGGCACCTACAGAACCGCTGCCCAGCACACCTCAAAGCTCCCGAGGTCACGCACGCAGGAGGTTTGAGAAACAGTCACGACCCTGTGACCTAAGGAGACGTAGTGATCAAATGTGATGTGGAACCTCGGTGGGGGTCCCAGGACCAAACTGTGAGGAAAAAACAAGGCCTTGGGTGAAAATGAAGCAGATTGGAAGAAAACGTGGATTTTCGTTTAAGGTATCCACGTGGAAACGGACACACGGGACCAACGTAAGCTGCTGGGTGTACGGGGGTCTGTGTTTATCTCTATTATTTACCTGTTTTCATTCATTTGGGGCTGTGCTGTGTCTTCATCGCTGCGTGGGCCATCTCTAGCTGCAGCGAGTCGGGGCTACGCCGTCATCGCGTGCACCGGCTTCTCGTTGCAGAGGCTTCTGTCGTTGCAGAGCTTGGGCTCTAGGGCACGTGGCTTCAGTAGTCGGGGCCGGGGGCTCAGCGGTTGCGGCTCCCGGGCTCTAGAGCAGGGCTCGGAAGTGGTGGCACATGGGCTTCGCTGCCCTGCAGCAGGTCGGATCTCGGAGCCTAGGGATGGAACCCATGTCTCCTGAACTGGCAAGCAGATTCTTAACCACTGGACCACTAGGGAAGCCCCGGAATTCTGTAATATTATCACCATTTTCTGTGAATCTGAAAGTGTTTTAAAATTTAAAAGTTGATTTTTAAAAGTCCTCAGTAAAAGCCATTTGTGGGAGAACACCCTTGCAGGGCTGTCCACTCTTGAGCACGGGGCCCACAGGCCAGGCAGCTTTCCAGCTCTGTCCTCACACCTCCACCCTGGATGGGGCCCAGGGCCCCCAGCAGACAAGTCCTCAGCTTTGTGGAGCTTCTGAACCCAAGCTGGCCCACCCCTTCAGTGTTGGGGCCATTTCTGGAAAGCGCAGGAAGGGCCTTAGGACAAACTGGATGGGCCAAAGTGGGTGGGAGCCCTTTGGGGAGGGGCTCATATTCTTGGAAATGTTCAAAATGGAACTCCAAGTAGACCAGAAGAATAGTCGAGAAGCGCTGACCACCCACTCGAGGCAAGATGACCTACCAACGAGTCTGTGTGGGCCATACCAAGGAGCCCTGCCGGGGACCAGCCCCGGCTGATCCAGGGTATTCGAAGGAGAGACGGCGTAGGCGAAGATCAGGAAACAACTGCTTAATTAAACGTTAATTAAGGATATAAAGAGTAATGGAATAAGGATAGCTCAGTAAGGAAAGTCAGTGGAGAAAAGAGGCTGAAATAAGGATAGCTCAGTGAGGAAATTCAGTGGAGAAAAGAGGCTGAATAATTCAGCCAGAAGGTAAGAGAAAGAACGACATGGTGAGACCAAGTTTCGGTGAACAAGGCCCGCACTTTATTTTCCAAAGTAGTTTTTATACCTTAAGTTGTGCATAGAGGATAATGGGGGAAGGGGTAGAGTCAAGCAGCAAGCCAGGCTTTCTTCCTGCAAACTTATCATATGCAAAAGTTTAGGTGATTTGCATCATCTTCTGGCCCGGAGGCCTTTTTCTCTAAAGGTGATTATTCTAAAGTCAGGCGCCAGCCTCCAAAAAGCATTAGATAAAGTTGCATTCCTACAGAGCAAAGGTGTGGTGGGCTATAACAAGAAAAAGAATTAACTCAAGGGTCCAAGATTACAAACACTAAAGCTACTACTTACACCAACTATATTAATCAATACACTGCCAGGGACACAGCAGGTAAGGGATATGGAAACTTAGCAGCAAACATTGGCCCAACAAGTGAAAAACCCTTCACCAATACAATTTCTAACCAATCTTTTAACTACTCAAAGGAATCTGTGTTTAGACAGTTTAGAACATCTCCTGCCTCTCACAGTTGGGAGGCTCTGAGCAATCACATGTGGCCGGAAAAACCTATTCAGGCAGGCTAGAGGACTTCCAAAGGAGTTTGTAGGTTGAAACACTGTCACACCCAAGAATTATTAACTGGAGCTGTAAGCTAACTCTTTTTTCAGAGAGAGGTAGTGGGGGACAGCCCCCCGTAAAGTCAGAGGTGTAGGTGAAAGCACAAAGCAGAAAGTAGGCAGACTCTGGTTTTGGGGGTAGATTGCTCGAGAATTTCCAGGGAGACTCCTGAGGCTTGATCCCGCCTTTGCGTATGCCAAGCCTCCTTCCTCATGACCTTTGCCAGAGGCGGAGCTCGCTCCCCGCGGAGCCCCCTGCAGGGTCTGCGAGGGTTACTTAGTGGGTCTGCGTGGAGGCCTCCCAGGCGTGAAGGCGATGCTGTAGGGTCTTGGGCACAGAGAGGAGGACTGGGAGCAGTGGGGAGACTCTAAGGGCCCCTGGTCCTCGGGCCCAGGACTAGACAGGCGTCCCCTGAGATGCCCAGCTCTGGGTTTTATGCAGCACAGCGTGACCGGCCCACGATCCCAGGGGTGGACAGTGGTGAGTGGGCAGGGCGGCAGGGCTGGCTCGTTTGGCCAGGACGGGCTGGATCCAGCTTCAACACTCACCGACCAACCTACTCTTCCTCACTCATTTATTTATGTATGCATTCATCCTCCTCCCCACCCCCCACGCCGTAACATTTTCCATTAAATCTCCGGTATCCTGTTAATTTACCTCTGATCAGTTCAGTAGATGCCTCTGAAATAATGACATATTTATTACAAAATCAGTAACCATATCACAACTTATAAAATAACAGCTGAATACTATTGAATATCTAGCCATGATGGCGTGGCTGAGGACTGTCTTCTGACACCCTGGGGCACCTCCAGGGTGAAGCCTATTCCCAGCACCCCTCATCCTGCTTGCTGGGACTTCCTTCAGGCCTTGAGCAGCCAAGCATGCCTGTGGGCATCCCTGTCTGACCGCGGCCAGGAAGCCTGACAAAGGCCACAGGACCTCCAGGACTAACTGGTCAACGACAAACGCACAGATGCTTTCAAATCCCACTGCTCCCTCCCACACACACTGAGTTCCACTCTTGCCAAATGTTTTACCTTTGCCTGGACATCCATCCCTCTGTCCCGGGGCCTTTGCATAGCGGCTGCTTCTGTCTTCGATGCCCTCTGCTCAGCAGAGCTTTCTCATCCATTCTGGAAACAGCTGGTGTCTCCTGCTTGGAAGCCTGCTCTGAGCCGCTGTGGCAACACCCCCACACGCTTACCTGTGGGCTGCTGAAGCATCTGTCTCGCTCGCTGTGACTGCTCCCCTGGGGCAGGGGCTGGGCTGGTGACGGTCCCTCTCTGGGGCTCAAAACAGCACTGAGCAGCGAGTAACTGGAAGGATGACTATTTCATCACATATTTTACAGGGTAGCACATTTTCATTATTCAAATTACAAAAAGGAAGACTTTTGCTTTCAGAAATGATGGGCCAACAATGATGGAATAGACCCTTCCCATGAATCCACTGGGGAATGGCCAAGCACATGAAGCAGGGGTCTGCATGATACTGGTCATCAGGAGACAAAGGACAGTGACCCCTGAAAGGTAGAAAACAAGGGAAGGGAGCCCTGGCATCGCCCCAACTTGCTGCCTGGAAAGAGGCCCCAGGCTGGGTTGTGGGCAGCAGGACCTGGTGGAGCCCACGGGTCTCTGAATGGAGGAGACGGGTCCAGAGTACAGAGGGCGCAGGATGGCCGGAGGTCACCCACAGGATGCCGAGGAGGAGAGATCCACCCAGAGAGAACCCCAAGACTGACACAGCCTCTCCCCTCTAGTGCTCACCTGAGAACTAGCCAATGCAGGCAGCTAGAAACTGCCCCAAGCCAGGGAAGGAACCACAGAGGATTCAAGGTGGCCGTCTACGGTCTCCACTGTCCACACAGCGCCCGTTATTAGTGCTTGCTCCCATTGCTTTGTCTCAGAAGACAGAACCTCAAGGTTCAGGGAGCCATGGGCAGCGTGCTCAGAATCTGTGATTTGCCTTAACTGTGGGAAGTAATTTGGCTTCCCTGGTAGCTCAGCTGGTAAAGAATCTGTCTACAATGCCAGAGACCTGGCTTTGACCCCGAGGTTGGGAAGATCCCCTGGAGGAGGGCATGGCGAGCCACTCCAGTATTCTTGCCCCACGGACAGAGGAGCCTGGTGTGCTGCAGTCCATGGAGCTGCAAAGAGTCAGACAAGACTGAACGACTAAGCACAGCAAAGCACAGCGCGTGGGAAATAATTAATCCTAGACCACCTACTGCCCCTGTCCCACCTAAAATAATCTCCAAAAGCAAGACTCAAAAGGATCCAACTGCTTCCAAGTGAACTGCAACCTACAACAAAGCTCAAGAACACTCACAGAAATTTAAAAACATCCACTGTGGCTCAGACAGCAAAGAGTCTGCCTGCAATGCGGGAGACTAGGTTCGGCCCCTGGATCGGGAAGATCCCCTGGCGAAGGGAATGGCACCCACTCCAGTATTCTTGCCTGGGAAATCCCATGGACAGAGGAGCCTGGCAGGCTACAGTCTATGGGATTACAAAGAGTCAGACATGACTGAGTGACTGACACTTTCACTTCATTTTCCTTTCCACAAGGGAAATTCCTGATGTCTGCTGTCCAATTAAAAACCACCAGGACTGCTATATAGAGGACATTTCAACATATAAGGGGGAGACATACCAATCAATTGAAACCACCTCAGAACTGACACAGATTTTAGAATTAGCACACAAAGCATTTTAAAAGATGTTAAAACAGTAATCCATATGGTCATGAAGCTAAGTGGAGACATGGAAGATATTTTTAAAAGACCCAAAATGAAATTCCAGACATAAAACTATAATGTCTCAAATGAAAACTACACTGTTGGGATTAATGATAGATTAGAAATTAAGGGGGAAAAGATTAATGAATTTGAAGGAATAGCAGTAGAAGCCAATCAAAAAGAAAAGAAAACAATTTTAAATTAGAGAATTATCAGGCGGTGGGCTAGCTTTATGCAGTGTGCAATGGTAATCCTCCAGAAATATAAATAGAACAAATATTTAAAGAAATAATGGCTAAGCGATTTCCAAATCGGAGGAAAACTTTGAACGCACAGAGCCAGGAAACTCAGAGAACTCCAAGCACAAGGAAATACTATATTAAATATATTATAATAGTCAGTTTGCTCACCACAGATAAAGAGAAAACCCACGGAGCAGCCAGAAGCAAACGATAGGCTACATAGAGAAGGCACGTAAGAGCGACGGCAGACTTCCCGTCACAAGCGGTGCGGGAGGAAGACGCTGACAGAAGCCTGCAAGAAAACACCGCCCGAGAAGCAGACGCCAGTGAACCCAGCGTGCTTTACCAACACATCCGCTCTGTGAGAAATGGCAAAAGTGGTACTTCAAGCAGGAAGAAGTAATCCCAAAGGAAACAACTGCCCTATTCATGTCGGGACATCGGCCAGTGTGAGTGTTACTTACACCGTAAATGAAGGCTGTAATAATATGCATTCAGCGTGCTGTAATGTAGCTACGCTGTGAGAAGCAGACACTAACGTGATAAAGCACAAACAACAGAACCAAAAAATATAGAATTGAATCATAAAAATATTCAATTTATCCATAGGAAGGCAGAAAAAGAGGTAATGGGGGGGAAAGAACAGCTGAGAAAAACACAAAATATTTAGATTTAAATTTAACTAATAAATATTCACATTAAATGTAAACTGTCTAAATGCCCCACTAAAAAGCAGATATTGCCAGATTGGATAGAAAAAGTGAGACCCTACAGCATGCTGACACGCTACATTAATATAAAGATATGCTGCATTAATAGAGTGGAAATGTTAATCCGGAAGAGTAGATTTCATAGTAAACTATTATTAGGAATCAATGTGGCCTTTTTATAATGAGAGAAGGATCAATCTATTAAGAGGACACAACAATCCTAAGTGGTTATGTACTTAATTACAGAATTTCACAATATGATACTTGAGGCAAAAATTGATAGAAATTCAAGCTTAAATAGACAAATCCACAATTATCGGCAAAGATTGGAATGACTCTCAGTAAACGATGCTGAAGCTGAAGCTCCAATACTGTGGCCACCTGATTCGAAGAGTCAATTCACTGGAAAAGACCCTGATGCTGGGAAAGATTGAGGCAGGAGGAGAAGGGGACAACAGGGGATGGGATGGCTGGATGGCATCACTGACTCGATGCACATGCATTTGAGCAAACTCCGGGAGATGGTGAAGGACAGAGAAGCCTGGCATGCTGCAGTCCGTGGGTCGCAAACACTCGGACACGACTGAGCGACTGCACAACCACCGCCAGTAGGTCCAGTAGATAGATCGTTAAAGACGTAGATAATGTGAGCAGCACCGCACACTAACTGCCTGACAGGACTGTGTTCAGCATCCCACCCAGCAAGAGGGGTGTTCCACTCCTGTCAAGGATGCAGGAAAGCGTTTACAATCACAGACCGTATGATTATTATTTTAAAGGACTCAAGTCAGGCAGATATGCTCTTTGTCAACAGAACTAAACTAGAAATCAATAAAAGAAAATCTCTAGAAAATCTTCTGAACGTTTAAACTAAATGATCTACTTCTAAATAACTCATGGTTCAAAAAAGAAATTAAAAGGGAAATGAGAGAGTGTTGTGGGTTGAATGGAAATGAAAACACAACTGAAATAGTAATTGAGGGAAGTAATGCTGTGATTGTCTCAGGAAACACAGAAACAATATTTAGAAGATGTAATATCCATTTTGGATAAAACACTCCAAAAGCTGGGCATGGAAGGAAACTTCTTCAACCTGAAAGAGCACCTGTTCAAAATCTTCAAGGAACATAATGCGTGATGGAAAAGACATAAAGGCTTACTTCTAAGATTGGAAATAAGACGATGATGTCTGCTCCAGCTGCTTATATTCAACACTGTGCTGGCATTTCTGCCCAATGTAATAAGGCAAGAAAAAGAAATGAAATCCACCCAGATTAGAAAGGAAGGGCTAAAACTGTCTTTGTTCACAGAAATTAGGATTCTGTAGGAATTTGATGGAATCAACAAAAAGATACTAGACCTAATATCTGAGTTTATCAAGCTTTCAGTATCAAAGATCAATGTAAAAAAAAAACAAAAACAAAAGAATTTCTATAAAGTAGGAACAGTCAAAAATTGAAATAAAAATTACTTAAAAACTAACAAAGTATGATTTTGTACCAAAAGTATGACAAATACAGCACAAGGTTAAAAGACCTGTATACTAGAAACTACAAAATATTGCTGAGAGAAATGAAATAAAATCTGAATGGAAAGATACACAGTGTCTGTGGGTCAAAACTCAAAATTATTAAGCTGACAATCACATCCTAAGCTATTGCCAAAACTCACATGGAAATGCAAATCATCTAAAAAAGTTAAAAGAAAAAAGTAGAGAACTAACACTATCTCATTTCGAGACTCTGTAAAGCTACAGTAATCAAGTGTGTGCATAAACGTGGATAAATAGATCAGTGGTGCAGAGAAGGGAGTTTAGAAATAGACCCATGCAAACGTTGCCTGCCAAGTTTTCACAGTTACAGAGAAAACTCAGTGGAGAAAGGACAGTCGTTCAAACAAACGGTGCCAGAACAATGGAAATATTCATTTTCAGAAATAAATTTGTATGTGTAATTCACACCAAGTACAAAACCATCTCAAAATACATTATAGATCTAAATGTAAACCCCAAACTATAAAACTTCTAGAAAAAAACATACCTGAAACATTTTTGGCTTGAAGTTAGGCAAAAACTTCTTAAGTAGGATACCAAAATATGTACTTTATAGAGCAAACTGATGAACAAGACTTCACCAAAATTAAAAACTTCTGGTTCTTCATTTTACACAGTTTGGAGAATGAAAAGGCAAATTGTAGATTGGGAGAAAATATTTGCAAAGTACATGTATGAGAAAAGACTTGTATCTTAATATATAGTGAAAGTTGCTCAGTTGTGTCTGACTCGTTGCGACCCCATTCTGTGGAATTCTCCAGGCCGGAATACTAGAGTGGGTAGCCTTTCCCTTCTCCATGGGATCTTCCCAACCCAGGGAGAGAACCCAGATCTTCTGCATAGAAGGCAGATTCTTTACCAGCTGAGCCACAAGGGAAGCCCAAGAATACTGGAGTGGGTGGCCTATCCCTTCTCCAAGGGATCTTCTCCACCCCAGGAATCAAACCGGGGTCTCCTGTATCGCAGGTGGACTCTTTACCAACTGAGCTTTAAGTAGTAATAAATAAAGAACTATCAAAAATCAAGAAAACCAACAACTCAATAAAAATGTTGGGTACCTCTCCACAGAAGTATTTATGTGTACGTATGCGAACAAGCCTATGAAAAGATTCTTAACATTATTAGTCATTACGGAAACGCAGAATAAAACCATATGAGATACTGATTTACACCCAATAGGATAATACCAAAAAAGACTCCAAGATAGGAGAAAACAGAGCACCCAGAACTCTTGCTGCTGGTGCAGATGTTAAGTGGCACGGCCACGCTGGAAAAGAGTTCACCATTTCATGCAAAGTTAAGTGTGCAGCTGAGATACAATCCAGCCATTCTACTCCATAATATTTACCCACAAGAAATGAAAACATATGCTTATACAAAAACTACACATGAATGCTGGCAGCAGCTTGATTTGTGATAGCCCATGTAGGCAACCCAAATGCCCCTCAACAGGTGAATTCATGAAAACTGTTGTGTCCACGTAAGGGAACGTTACTTGGCAGTGAAAAGGAATTAACTGTTTACTGGGAGCTTTAGTAACATGGCTGAATCTCAAAATAATTTTACTGAGTGAAACAAGCCAGAAAAAAGGAGGATACCCTGTGTCAGTCCACTTTTAATACGAATCCAGGATATGAAAACTGATGCATCATGAGCCCAGCCTGGGCTGAAGCGGACGGGGAGATGCAGGATGCAGGGACTGCAGAGGGCCAGTGGGAACAGCCTGGGGAGATGGATGCGGATGCATTTATTCTGTTGAGTGT
>NW_011494741.1:536439-539707 GCF_000754665.1 Bison bison bison | reverse complement strand
GTGTGACGGTTTTTCATAGGCATGTTCACAGGTGTTCAGTCGCGTCAGACTCTGTTACTCCACGGACTGCAGCCCACCAGGCTCCTCTGTCCATGAAATTTTCCAGCCAGAATTCTGGAGTGGGTTGCCATTTCCTCTTTCAGGGGATCTTCCTGATCCAGGGAGAATGCGTTTCTTGCACTGCAGGCAAATTCTTTACTACTGAGCCACCAGGGAAGCCTTTTCATAGGCATGCTGCTGCTGCTAAGTCGCTTCAGTCGTGTCCGACTCTGTGCGACCCCATAGATGGCAGCCCACCAGGCTCCCCCGTCCCTGGGATTCTCCAGGCAAGAACTCTGGAGTGGGTTGCCATTTCCTTCTCCAATGCATGAAAGTGAAACATGAAAGTGAAGTTGCTCAGTCGTGTCCGACTCTTTGCGACCCCATGGACTGCAGCCTACCAGGCTCCTCCGTCCATGGGATTTTCCAGGCAAGAGCACTGGAGTGGGGTGCCGTTGCCTTCTCCATTTCACAGGTGTACAAATGCCAAAATTTATAAAAGTGTCTACTGCAAACGCGTGTCGTTTACTGAACGCCAGTCGTGTGTCCTGTGATGATCAATTTCATGACCACTTGGCTGGACCATGACGACCAATTCTTTGACCAAACACCAATCTAGTCATTTCCGTGAAGGTGGTTTTTTTAAGATATGATTAACATTTAAATCAGCAGACTTGGAGAAAATAAATGATGCTCCATCATGTGCCTGGGTCTCATCCAGCCAACTGAAGGTCTTAAGAGAAAGCAGTGTGAGGTCCCCCAGGAAGACGGGGTTCTGTTTCTGGATGGCCTCTGGGTCCCAGCAGTGATGCCAGTGTTTCCCTGAGTGCCCAGCCTGCCTCGTTCTGCACATCCCGGGCGTGCCGGCCTCCATACCTGCACGATGCAGTCCTTACGTTTCAATCTCTCGCTCTGTCTGCCTCTCCCTCGTAGTTCTGTTTCTCTGGAGAACGCCGACGAATCCACATCTGTAAAGCTGTTAAAAATATCAAAAGATACAAAAGATGAAAACCCATACTTCCATTGACAGCATACTTAAATCTACAGATCGAAAATGAATGGCCCACAATTCATTCAACAGTTGAAAAAATCATTTATAATATGCGTGTAAGATCGGTAGTACCCATTGTTGTCTTATTTATGCCCTTCTGTATATTCTACATTTCAAAAACTTGAAAGAAATTAATTCCAAAGTTAAAAGTGTTATTAATTAATAATAAGATAAGAACGCTAGGAGGAAACTTAGCAAACAATATAAACAGTTGATTCACAAAAGATGTTGAAATGACACATACATATGTCAACTCTTGTTAGAGCAAATAAAAGCAAAGTTAAAAAATAAGAATTTTTTTTATCAATTAAGTAATTGTCCAACGAACTTGAGTCAATAATAATAACCAGGCTGACACGAGTTGACTGAAATGGCTCCTGTCAGGTACTGTCCAGAGGAATGTAAATTAATACAACATTATTTGGAAATTCATGGGGTTATATACATCTCAAGTCCTTAAACTGATGTCCTCACTTTGACCTAACAATTCTGGCTCTACAGTATTTTTCTACAAATAACCATAACTATAGGAAATGATATAAGTACAAGTGTGCTCGTTGCTGAAATGCTTACAACAGGAAAACACTAGAAGTGGTCTCAATGCCCCAGAGTAGAATTGCTAATTAAATAAATGGTGATATTTATGCATTCCTGTACTCCAGCTGCATGGAAAGAATGTTCTGGAAGAGTACATGGTGCCATGAAATAACACCCGCTACATATAAGAAGGCTGTTCACTAAAGAGCTACAGACCCAGCGATTTCACTGCTAGCGATGCATCTAGAGTAATGAAGGCAAGGCTGCACGGAAATGTGCATAAGATAGCCCAAGGGAAGAAAGAAGCCAGTGTTTATGAATCAGCGAATGAACAAACAGAAGGTGTCAAGCTGCACAGTGGACTAGTACTCAGACATGGGAAGGAGAGGCTGCCACATGGATGAACCTTGAAGACATTCTGCTAAAGGAGAGAAGCCAGCCACAAAAGGCCACACATTGCATAGTTCCACTTATATAAAATGTCCAGGTTAGGCAGATCTATAAAGAAATCTACAAATCAGAAAGTAGATTAGCGGTTATCTAGGGCTTGCTGGAATGGTATGAAGGGCTCCGGGGTAACAGGGGGTCTGGGACTTCTTTTGGGGTGATAAAAAGGTTTTAAATTGATTGTGACTGATTGCACAAATGCTTAAAATTATTGAATTACACACTGGTTAAATGGGTGAATCGTATGGTTTGTGAATTATCTTAATATAAAGCTGTGACAAAAATTTAAAAAAGGAAAGATCAATGGACTGGATGTGCAAAAAGAGACACACAAGTTACCAACAAAATACCAAGTGTGGCTGACTCTGAGTGGCGGAAGGAAGGAACATCTGATTTTCTTTTCACTTATCCGTCTGTCTTACAAAACTTTATATAAACGAACTTAACTGAGCAACGAGAAGCAGGGGAGCAACAGCACTTAAGGCGCCCTGTCTGAAGCCAGACGGCCTGGGTGCGGCCTCCGCCAGCCCTCACAGTACACAGCCCGGAGGGACGGCCCAGCTCCTTCCTGCCCATCTGTCCCACCTGTACATCCCGGGATGAGTGCTTCACGGGGTGGTCCTGCTGGCCCAGGTAACCACACGTGCCTGCCCAGAACAGAGCAGTGCCCAGTGCATGGCACGGAAGAAACACCACTTATCTCGACTGAGGCTGAACTGATACAATGGGTGATGGTTCATTAAACCAGCGTGGAGATGCCCTCGACCAACTCCCTGGACGGCGCTGCTCCAGGAGCTGAGAGTTCTGCCGAGTGGCCTCTGGTCCCACGGGGTGGACCGTCTGCACTGGCGGAAGCGCCCACTCCTGCTTCTCTATCTTCTACCCTCGATGCTTCTTCTGGGCTGCAGCCTCCCACCATCTGAGAGCGCGCACAGGAAGCGGCTGACCTCGCTATCTGTCCCCAGCGCCGGGCCGGTGCCTGACCCAGGAGACATGGAGACACGGCCACCCTCTTCCTGGGTTTCTGGACAGAAACTTGCAGTCACCTGGGACATGTCCATCAGGGCGCCCCCGCCCTGCCTCCCGGTTCCCATGGCGGGTCCAGCCCATCCCCTAAGAGCTGCTGAATGCCCCTTGCCTCCATCCCCTGTCTCCTGGACAGCCTGCCTCTCACGTGGACTCGTGCACCCGCTG
>NW_011494741.1:534756-536337 GCF_000754665.1 Bison bison bison | reverse complement strand
CTCCCCCACACTCACTTTGGAAGCGATGTCTTTCCAAACGCACACGGGAGACCGCGTGGCCCGTTCCTCAGACGGAAACCTTCTGTGTTCCCAGAAGAGGAAGAGCCAGGTCCACCACAGTCCAGCCCTTTAGCTGCCTGCTACCCGGACCCACGTGTCTTCTCCGTGAAAGAGGGCCGCCTTTCCATAACAGAGTCCCTCCCGGATGTCTCCTGGAGACATTCCCTGCAGCTCCCCTACATCCCACTCGGTTCAGGCACTCTGGGACCTCCTGGCCAGCCTGGCAGCCCATCACTAGGGTGACAAATATGACACCCAAAATGGAGGAGTAAAAAGCGAATGGGAGGGACGTCCCTGGTGGTCCGGTGGTGGGGAATCCACCTGCTAATGCGGAGGACTCCGGTCCAGTCCCTGGCCCAGGATGATTCCACCTGCCGCGGGGCAACTGAGCCCATGCACCTCAGCCAGAGGAGTGACCCCAGTGAGAAGCCCGCTCATCACAGCTAGCGCGTAGCTGCCGCTCGCTGCCACTAGAGAAAGTCCACACGCAGCAGCGAAGATCCAGCGTAGCCCCCAAAGCGCGAATGGGAAAATCACAGCTGGTATCCCTAAATTCAAGAGCAGAGCGGGGGACACGAGGCACACTCAGCCAGAGAGGAGAAGCCAGGGTTCCAGCCCAGACCTGGGAGGAGCGCCTCAGGGAGCCTCCTCAAGGGCTCTGTCCACTCCCGGTGCCTCCGCGGCCACCTAGGCTGTCCACTGGCAGGATACCCCCTGCCCCAGGGCCACATCTCCACAGCCCTGTGATTCTCAGCTTGATGTGGGGTAAAACCCAGGGATATCCTCAGGGGTGCAGACCTGCATCCCTTGCTTCCTCGGTTTGACGTGGAGGTGGTGTGATTCTCTAATAAACTTATCCGTGTTTCAAAATTTCACGTTCCATCAATTATGGCCAGTAATCAAAAGCAGCCAATCAAGAGCCACAAACTGTCGCTGGGTAGCACGCTTGGCTCCAGGACTGAGCTTTCTGTTTCCTAGCAACAGGATTCAGCGCCCTGCTCATCCCTGTCCTCAAGTTCCATCCTGGTCTCTCACCAGGCCTCCAGGAGCCTCCAGCTTCTGCCGCTGGACTGGGGCTGCACCCCGGCTGTGTTGCTGCGACTGCCTCAGGGCTGTCAGCCCAGGTCAGGAGGCCCCGGCCTTGTCTCTCTCCCCACCTCCTTTCGCCTTCCAGCCTCACTGGGTTCCAGCCTCTCCATCACCCTGGATTCGAGTCATAAGCACCAAGAACTCCATTCCCCTGCCTCTTCCTGGTGAGAGTTTTCAGTGCACGGGCGTGAACTCATCCATGTGCTCTGACTTCCTAAAGTTTTCCCCCTGATAAAGCTTCTTTGCTCCATCAATCTTCACTCAGCCTCCAGAACCTTCTCTGATCCCACTTCCTTGTAGTATCCAGTTTCAGCAAGAACCCTTGTTTTGCCATTTAGTTGCTAAGTCCTGTCCGAGTCTTTGCAACCTCGTGGCTGGTAGTCCGCCAGGCTCCTCCGCCCTTGGAATGCTCCAAACAAGAAAAATGGAGTG
>NW_011494741.1:534176-534656 GCF_000754665.1 Bison bison bison | reverse complement strand
GCGGTAGCCCGCCAGGCTCCTCCGCCCGTGGAATTCTCCAGGCAAGAAAAATGGAGTGGGTAGCCATTCCCTTCTGCATGGGATCTTCCCAACCCAGGGATCAAACCCACTTCTGCTGTGCTGCAGGCGGATTCTTTACCACCTTTCCCACCGAGCCACCAGGGAAGCCCAACCAAGTCTGTTTATTCAGAACCAGCCCCTCCGTATCTGATCAGGCTCCTTTCCCTCCCGCGATCACCAGGTTATTCTGACCACCTGGCCTGCCTGGGGCAAGAATCCTGCCCGGTCAGTTTAGCCAGAAGCCCCCCAAGCCCTGCTGTTTCCTATCAGTAATTTCCCATCTCCTGACTCCCCTCCCTGCTCTGGGCTATAAATGCCCACTCGCCCTGCTGCCTGTAGTAAGGAGCCCAGCCTGCTTCCTCAATAGCAAAATCCCGTCCCCGTGGTCCCCATGCACGCTGTGATGGTCCTGAATAAAGT
>NW_011494741.1:531917-534076 GCF_000754665.1 Bison bison bison | reverse complement strand
CTTTTTTTTTTTTTTTCTTTAACATGTCAGACTCCTAACATTGCAGCCACAAAACTCTCGAGGCCTGAGTTTTAGAATGGAGGAAGCTGTTTATCTCCGTGTGCCCCTCCCTCTGCGTGGGGGCCCCTCCCCAACCATCCTGCATCCCCTACATCCTTTGGCAGGACAGCCCCGATCTATCCGCCCAGGTTCAACACAGACCACATCTCTCTTTGGAACCGTGTTTGTCAAGCAAAGAAAATTACAGTCAGCAAAATTATTGGGTGGGCAACCAGCATTTTAAGAAATGAATTAGGATAGAATTGAACATGTCAGAGAGTGCTGAGGGTATAAGTATTGTTCTGTGAAACTTTCAAGTGTTTGTGTGTCTGTGTGAGTGTGTGTGTCTTAAGGACAGCGCTTTTGAAGACGGCTCTTCTGGAAGCTTTCCTGGGACGCCCTTACTGCAGCCCACAGCCCGCGTTGGGGCGGCCCTCCTCTGCGCCAGGCGCTCTCTCAGCGCTCCATCACTGCACACGGGAGTGTGATGGCTGCTTTCCCAAACCAGCACACATCTGCAGGGGCCAAGGGCACGCCTGCCCCACTTTCCTCCCCCACTCCTCCAGCACCTGGCATCTCACAGGTGCTCAGCAAACAGACTTTGAAGAAAGGAGCGTCCAGGATGTTCAGAGAGAACACGATGAAATGCGAGGTGCAAGGTTTTTATCCTGTACACCTTTTTAACAGGATGAAAGGCTGAAATCAAAGGAATGAATTGTGAAGGTGGGGATGCAGGCATCCGTGGCGGTCCCCTGCATTCCAGTTGAGGGACGCCCTCCCTGGGCTGGGGGCAGAGGAGACACGAGGCGCTGCCCTCCTGCCCCCCAGTTCTCAGGGGCCCGGGTTCTGCAGCACCTCCCTGCCAGCCAAGGGAGACGGGCAGCTGCAGCTGGGAAGACACTGAAATGGGAAGTCAGAGGATGTGATTAACCAGGACCAGAAAGCTCACGAAGAAACTCAGCCTGGACACAACCATATTACGGCACCAGCCTTGTCCAAGCCCCCGGCCCAGGCACCATGGAGCCGAGCCCTGAGACCAGACAGACCCCCTGGCCTGAGCCTCCTCCTCTCTACCTGTTTGGTTCCCCCACAGGGCGTGTGTGGCATGCATGTGTGATATGCTATATGTACACGTGTGTGGCATGCATGTGTGTATACATGTGTGCATGCATGCTATGCATGTGTGTATATGGTGTGTGTACAAGTGTGTGGCGTGCATGTGTGTGTTTGCTATATGTACACGTGTGTGCGCGTGGTGTGAATGTGTGTGTACGCGTGGTGTGAATGTGTGTGTACGCTGTGTGCACGTGTGCATGGTCCTGGGAGAGCTATATCCTCACGCCCTCACGGCAGGCTCTGTGGTTCCTCTGGGGCCTCCCCAGCCAGGACTCAGGTGGAAGAAGGGACCAGTGACCTTCCACCTCGGCTCCTCCCAGCTGTTCGGTCAGTGCCCGGGCCCTCCAGTGGCTCCTGAGAAAGGGTCGCCGGCTTCATCGGGACGTCATGGGTGCCCAGCTCCCCTTCCTCATGCAGAATCCAGAAGAGCCCCGGAATCAGGAAGGACGATTCCTGCAGCAGGTCCACAAAGGGCCGGGCAGTCAGCGCTGGGGTGGACAGTGAGTCTGGGCGCTGCAGGGCCAGAGCCTCCCAGGGCGGAAAGATGACCCTGAGGGCACCTGGACTTGCCAGCGTGTCCCGCTGAGGAGACAGGAGAGGGAGGGGTGGGGATGGCCACACTGAACTCAGAGGACTCAGTCTCCGGAGGAGGAGCTGGAGACCCAGGACTGGGCTCTTGTGAACGGCGGCACCGAGACGACTCACCAAGGCCAGGGCGGTGGGCAGAAGCGGGGTGCTTCAGAGGGGCCAAGACAGGGCTCCTGGGGCGTGTGCCCGGCCTTCCGGGTGCCGGAACTCCACTGACTGCACGGGGCCAAGGCTGTGCTGTCCAGGGGTTCAAGGACGCCAACATTCAACTCCGAGCAGAGAAGACAAGGCCCATCTGGGGCAAGGGTCCGAAGACTCCTGTGCTTGGAACAAAGTCCGGCTCCCCCACCCCCGGCAAGGTCGGGGACCGAGCACCGCAGGCAGGGGAGGATATGGGCCCCGAGGGCTGGCGGGCC
>NW_011494741.1:530387-530866 GCF_000754665.1 Bison bison bison | reverse complement strand
GCCGATTCCGGAGCGGGGCGCCCGGGGCAGAAGCGGGGCTCGGGCTAGGACGCGCGGCTGGAGCTGCTGGCTTGCAGGGAAGCAGGCTCGCCGGCGCTCTCCTAAAAACAGAGAAGTGAGGGGCGGGGTGCCCGCTGCCGCCGGCATTTCGCGGGTAGCGTCCGGGGACCCGAACCGGGTGACCCCCATGGGTCTGGCGCGGGGCCTCGGGCTCGGGGCTGTGGTGGCACGGGTTGGTGGGCGCCCGGGGCACAGGCTGGGGGCTGGGGTGCCAGGAACAGGCTGAGGTCTGCCTGGGTGCGTCGGGGTGCTCTGTGTCAGGGGCACAGGCTGGGCACTGCGTGAATGGGAGGTGGTCGGACATTGAGCCTAAGGACTGGGGTGGGGTGAGTGGTCAGTGCTCCAGACACGGGTTCGCGGCTGGTTGGGGTGGGTGGGGAGTGGTCAGCGTCCGGGCATGGGTTCCCAGCCGGAATGGC
>NW_011494741.1:524493-530236 GCF_000754665.1 Bison bison bison | reverse complement strand
CCGGAATGGCGAGGGCTGGGGGTGGGGTAGGTTTCCCCCGCCGGCCGCCTGGCACAGGGTCCGGGTCCCTTCCCACCCCAGCAGGAGGAAAGGACGGGCGCTGAGGAACACCTGTCATGGAGAATTGCCATGGGCGCGGGAGGCGATGGAAAAATATGGATTCTTTACAAAAAAAGAGAGAGAGAGGCCGGAGGCGTACCACGCTCCCCGCCGCCACCTCGCAGCCCTCCCTCGGCCTCCTAGCTTCCAGCCCGAGCCTTCGCGCTCTCCAAAATGGGACCGCAGCGGGCCATGGAGACCCTGGGCGCGCGGGTGCCCAGTCCTGGGACGGCGCCCCCCAACCCGGAACCCTGGGGAATCCGTGCTCAGAGCGGGAATGGTGCGGCTGGTCTGAGCCGGGCTGTGCATTTCCCTACAGTTGCCTGGCGCGCTGTGGCAGCGGTGGGGAGGGGTCTCGGAGCCGGAAGATTCCCTGCGGGGTCGCAAGCCCAGCTGCCCTGGCTGGCACCGCATCCCTGGGGATGCGCCCCAGGAGCCTTTCCCAGTGTGTTCCGGGGCAGGCTCCCTGGAGGGGGAGGGGGTCTGGGGCTTGAGGGAGGAGGCCTGTGTCCTCTCCCCAGCTCCCTGCGGCCATCTCGGGACCCTGGGGCAGGTCCCCGGGGCAGGTAAACTCGGGGCTCGAGAGGAGGTGCCCTGTGGATGCACTTCCTGGTGGCGGCAAGGGAGGGGTCCCAACCACAACCGGCCGTGTTGGGAGGCGATTTGTGTCCCTGTCCGCGTCCGCCGGCCGCTGTCCCTTGCTGGCTCTGGGGACAACATCGCGGTGAGAACCCGGCAACCACAGGCTGGCTGGGGAGGCAGCCCTCCGGGTGGGGAAAAGAACAGCCGCTGATTGTTGTGAAGTGTGTGACACCTCCGCCCGTGGCTTCAACACTTCCCGCCCCAGGTACACCAGCCAGGGCCTTCCTTTCTCGCCTTCGGATCTCTGTGCAGCCGCTGCTCGCTCCACCCCCGCGCCAGCCCTGCTTCAACCTGAAAGGGAACCCTCTCTCCGCTGTCTTGACACTCAGACCTCTGCCAGACGGCCGCCTGCTCCCGGCTGGGGTCAGAGTGAACTGTGCCCGCTGCTCGGACACTTGGTGGAACCCGAGGTCCCGTGGGACACTCAGGCTGCCTTTTGGAAGCCTCCCGGGCATTCTAGAAACAGCTCTTCCACCAGGATGAGGACATGTGGTAAAAACATCTTATTATCCAGAATGGCAGAAATCATTAATAGCAGAAGCTTGGGTTCACCACATTTTTATGGTTGTCTCCATGGAATGGGATAATTGACAATAAGATAACGTTTGTGGACACACCCCATTACACCAGAAAGGCACTTGGAGAAATTAAAACCTTTCGGTAGAATACAAAGTAGACATGTGCACTTGGAGAAATTAACGCATGGCACTAAAATACGAAATAGACATGATAATAATTGATAGCTTGGAACAGCAGTCTTGGAGAGAAAAGAACCCCCTTCTTTTTTAAAATTGATAAAGCAAATAAAAAGCAAATGAAACAGTCCCTGGCATTTCATTCTCTTTTCCAGTATATCTGGGATGAAGAAGAACAGTTAGCATCCGTGTTTGTAAATTGTTTTTGTTATCTGTCAGGATTTTTATTACCCGAAATGTTTTTGTGTTTTGGAGAAGCTCTATCTGTATCATTAATTAGGGAGACTGATAACTCACCATTCAGGGTTCAGTTATCCTGCCTGTTCAATCTGTGCATTTTGCTGCAGCACAAAAGGTGTTCACTTCCTGGCACGGCTGAAAGAAAACTGGAATATTTCCTGGCCTGGTTTTCAGTCAGGGGTGCTCTGCTGTTCTTGGCCCCTGAAAGCCTGGCTTTTTTGCAGCCTGCCGAGCTTCATGTTTAAGGACATGGGCTCCACCCTCTGGCTGGAGAAAGACCTGCAGTCCACCAATTAGGTTAGTTGCTATAGTGACACAGCCTTGTCATTTTCTCCTGTTGGGGAAGAATTGCCAGGAGAAGCAGGAAGGGGAATGGGGCCCTCGATGGCTTTCTTTCAAGATGCGTACTCCGTGTCTGTGTACATTCCCATTACAGCAGGGCTGGGCGCTCGGCAAAGAGGCGTCCTGGGGAGGTGAAGAGCTCGGATGAGACCCTGAAACTCTCCTTCTCCCTGGTTGGGGGAGATCTCTGTCCTTGCGGCTTGGAAAGTGCTGGCCTAGGTCCTCTTCCCCTTAGCGTATCCAGAGCCAAGAGGTCTGTCTGGACTCTGTTCTTGGCTAGAGTGGGACAGCTCTGGCCAAACCAGAGAGGTTTGCTTGTATGCTGTGCTCGTCCTAAGACCTCAAAGATGCCGTCTCTCGTGCTAGCTTGCATTTGTTGTTCAGTCACTACGTCCTGTCCGACTCTGCGACCCCACAGACTATAACACGCCAGGCTCCTCTGTCCTCCACTGTCTCCCGGAGTTTGCTCAAATTCATGTCCGTTGAGTCGGTAATGCCATCTAACCATCTCATCCTCTGCTACCCCCTTCTCCTTTTGCCTTCAATCTTTCCCATCATCAGAGTCTTTTCCAATGAGTCAGCTCGTCACATCAGACTGTAATAACAATGAGAATGGTGACCTAGAGGCTGCCTTAGGACCCTAAGCCTTGACTTGATATTCGTGCACAGTATTTAATCTGAAGGTGGAGACGGCTGGGCTTTCACGTAGACTGCCAGTCCCCTCTTTGGACAGGCTTGTTGGACAGTGTGTAAACGTTGGGAAGAAAGTCTGTATTTTTAAAGTACAAGGGAGCAGGGTGGGAGAGTCAGTGTGACTCTGTTTTTGACTTTTGATTTTTTCTGAATAAATCTCATCAGGATTGAATGGCAGCTTCAAGTTAAATCTCACATCATGGTTCGCACATAACTACGGGAAGAAACTACAAACAACTTCGGAATTATTGTTGATCCATTAGAATACTAACCAAGCGTAGGCTCTCTGGTGCTGCGTTTTCTTTACAAATACAATTTATTGCATATTTAGGAGAGATTAGGCCACTTTCCTGCTGTTCACATTTTATTTCTGGGGGTTTCCAAGAGGTAAAATTGAAAGTACTGGAAACTTAATGAAGTGGTGCCATTCAGAAGTTTATTTGTCTTTTTTTCCCTCCTACTGCGTTTTTTATTTGATGAATTTCTGGCAGGAGAAGATGTGCCCCGTGTGTTTCTTTCAGCCACGGAGAGACAGGTTACCTGCGGGTGGGTGTGTGTTAGCGGAACTCCATGCCCAGGGGTGGGCGTGAGGTGGGGAGGGGTTGCCCCCCGAAGCCAGCCAGGCAGGTCAGTGCGCCCTCACCCTTCCCCTCGCTTGCCTAGTCCCCCAGACGTGGCCAGGAGGGGCTGCACCCTGCAGGGCTCCCCCGGGGGGCCTCTTACCCGTCGCAGCAAGCCCGGGGAACAACACAGCCAGGAAAGAGGCCACGCGCCGCAGCTCAGCCGGCCGAGCCTTGGGCACCAAGTGTCCGGGCCGACCCCTGCCCTGGAATTCCTTGCTCCGGACCTGCCCCTCGAGTGATATATGGAGATCAGTCTCTGTGGCATGAAGTATTTTCAGGTGACTTTTATGGGCGTAATTATGGGAAAATGTTATGATAATGTGGCACTAGAAAAGGGAAGAAAAGCAAAACATTAAAATCCCCATTTCTTTATATAGCTCCGCAGCTGCGCTGATTGAGAAGGGCTCGTTTTTGCATTAAAGCGGTGGTGCTCTGGAGTTAATGACCTCCACCGCACGCCACCTGTCACCCAGAGCCCTGGGCGCCGGCCCAGTGGCGGGGAGGAGAGCCGCTGACGAGGGGGCCGTGGGCAGGTTCCCGTGCGCCCGGGGGCGGCTGCGGGGCCTATGGGCTGTGTGTGTTTGGAGGACTGTGGCCTGGGCTGGCTCCCAGGGCCGAGAGTGCCTGGGGCAGGGGGGCCCGTCTGTGCCTGCAGCCTGGCACGCCATGCGTAGGCCCCAGAGCTGAGCCAGCGCCGCACAGCCTGCCCAGGGTGCCCGCAGCACCTGGGAGACCTCCAGCGGCTGCCCGCCCCTCCCCAGGTGCCCCTCGGCACGGGTTGCACCCCGGAGGGGCACTGACGGAAGCTCCCGGCAGGCCGCACACGCCGTCTCCTCGGCCCCACTTCCCGCAAACCTCCTGGCCGCTGGCGGTGGATCTGGGCAGCCAGCCCCATCCCTCCTTCCCCCCGCGGACGTGGTGGAGGGCGCCCGCAGGCTTTGGAGCGTTTCCTTATCTGTGCCAGCGGCTGGCAGGAGTCGGGCGTGGAATCGCTTTTGTCTCCACCGAGGCTGGCAGGACTCCTCCAGCTCCCCCGGGGCCTCGCTGCGTCCTCGGGCATGGGGGCCTGGGTCTGATGGGATGGCGGCTCCGTGGTGAGATGGCCCCGGGGACACCACACTCCTCTCGCGCTGTTCCCACCTCCCGGTCAGTCCCGGGCCCTGTTGTGCTGCCCACTACTGTGGGGTCAGCTTCCCCCCCGGAGGTCTGGCCTCGGAGGGACTCCACCCGGGGACCCAGCTGTCTTTCCAAGCGTGTTGAAGGAGGCAGGAGGCGGGGAGAGCCAGCCCCCGCATCTCTGACTCCGTGCGCCCGTGGGACAGGGAGTTGGGGAGTGTGTGGACACAGAGACAGGTGAGACAGTGGCCTCCTGGGCTCTCATCCTGGGAGCTCCAGACGGTCCACACAAGTCAAGGCAGCAGAGGAGCGGGCTCTCAGTGGGTCGGGCACCCCGTTCTTCTGGGTCCTTGCCCGGCCTCTCTCCGGCCACAGCTTGCCCCAGCCGCTCAGCCCCAGGCTCTGGCCCTGAACCGCCTTCCATTCCTGGAGCCTTCTCTTGCCCTGCCTGCCTCCACCAGGGCCTCTGTGTTGAGGATGGCCTCTGGCTCTAACCCTGTGCCCAGCCTCCTGGAAGTCCTTCTCCAAAACACCACTCACCATCCTCCAGGTCTGTCTGCAGTGCCATCAGCGGAGTTCCCCATGCACACATCAGCGTCATTCTCGGAGGGCCACTGCCTCCAGGCTGGCTGCCAGGAGCTCCCCGCCCCGGCTCCCCTTAGAATGGCGTTGGCACCCACCGCTCCTCCCTGCGAACATCACTCAGGGCCTGACCATTGCCGCTGACGTTTCCTGCCCAGGAGGTCCCCTCCGCCCCTGGCGGAGTCCTTCTGGGGCCTGCAGCCCTGGCTCCCTCTGGGGGAACGTGTGTGTATGTGTGCTGGTTCTCTCCTGCACACTTGGTCTCACTGGAATGTTCTGCTGCCCACGGGGCCCCTCCCACGGTAACTGCCCACTGTGCTGTCGCAAGTGCAAGGTGGGAACCTGGGGTTGGACTGGTCCCCGGAACACCCCCAGCCCCCAGGGTTGGAGACCTCCTCCTCCAGGAAGCCTCCCCTGAGTATGCCAGCTCCTCTGCCTCTCCATGCGCTCCGTATTCATCCGGCTGTCGAGGCTCCACCCCACCCCCAACCCCACGTCATGGTCACGGCCGGCCTCTCCAGGGCAGGGTGCTCAGCACAGTGCCTCTGGTTTACTGACAGCTGCAGAATGGTTTTCCAAGAGGACAGACAGAATGGAATGCCTGCAGAGACAGTGTGGGGAGCCAGGGCCCCGAGCTTTTCAGGATGCCCCGTCACCCGGGTGGGTCCCATCTGCCTGTCTTGGCATCTCGGATCCAGCAAGAGAGGCTGG
>NW_011494741.1:523408-524393 GCF_000754665.1 Bison bison bison | reverse complement strand
TGTGACGGGCAGCTTTCTCCTGAGCTCGCTTGGGAGAGTTCATCTGCTGTTGAGGAAAGTCAGCACCAGCATTATAAGCATCTCTGAGCTCACTTACTAAAATCCGCTGGTGACGCGGTGATGGAGGAGTCGTCCCAGCCTGGCTGACCTGCCCATGAGCAGGTCGGCTGGAACTGGGCCAGGTCCGGGGTCTCCTGCTGCAAGGTCCCTGGGTGACGCGGAGGGGAAGAACGCCGGTTCTCCAGGACCTGACTCACATCTGACTTTACTGAGCGTTGAGAAAGGGGGTTTCAGAGCACACCCACAGCCTGAAGCCTTGGGTCTGGGAGGGTTGGGTCTCTGGGCCGTTCTCCGGAGGCCTTTCCTGTGAGGATGCTGCAGAACTGAAGCGCCGGTGCCTCTGCGCTGCCCTGGCTACTGCTGGATGCAGGTGAGTGGCCCCTCCTGGCTCTGTTTCTAAATTATGTTTCTCTGCAGCAGCTCCATTACCTGGTAGCACTTCCCCGGATATACTAAATGCCATTAATGGGTTGATAGGGCTCGTGTTAATTAATTGATGCTAATTTATGGTTCTCGCGGCCGTGCTGGTGGCTGGAGCAGGCCGGCTGTGGAGCCACGCCGGGTCTGCCCCGAGTTTCCGTGCAGCCCAGCGTGTCTCTTCCCTTCTCCTGCGCACATGGGGGGCTCTGTGGCCCTGACAGGGTGCCATGCAGGGAGGCAGAGGCTGGCCTGGGCACCCAGTGCCTCTGAAACCCTCTCGCAGGCTTAGGCCTCCTGACACCAAGGTCCTAGGGACGTGGCAACCCACATGCCTCTTTACAAAGACTCCAACCGAATCGACAGTGTTCCGTGGTCAACAGAAATGCATCTTCTGGCAGCGGTTGGTGTTCAGTCTGTCTTAGCTCAGTGTTCATCATAAGGTTCCGGGATGCAAAGGGGGCAGCTTCTAGAGGCAGGGGGCGCAGGGGCCCCCGCGGGGCGACGC
>NW_011494741.1:519931-521150 GCF_000754665.1 Bison bison bison | reverse complement strand
CCCGTGGGCAGAGGCTGGGAGGGGAGCCTGGCTCCCGGACTCCTCGGGCTTCCCAGGTGGCGCTCGTGGTAAAGAACTCACCTGCCAATGCAGGAGACGTAAGAGACGTGGGTTTGATCCCTGTGTCGGGAAGAGCTCCTGGAGAAGGAAACGGCAACCCACTCCAGTACTCTTGCCTGGAGAATCCCATGGACAGAGGAGCCTGGGGGGCCGCAGTCCATGGGGTCACAGAGTCGGACAGGACTGAGCAACTCAGCACACATGCGCGCAGGGCTCCTCAGCTCTGGGTCTTGCCAGTAACCTCTGAGGCACCTGGTCCCCACGAGGTGTGGGGTCGGGTGGTCACCAGGGCCACCCCACACTGCCACCAGCCCGTGGTGCTGCCTGGGGACTGAGAGCCGGCCTTTACCCAGAGGCATCCCAGCAGCCTTGGCGTCTGGCACCGCATCTGCAGAACTGTCAGCCTGAGCACACCTGGTGCCGACCGTCGCCTCTCCCGGTGCGTCAGGGTCCCTGAGACCTTCCTCAGGCTCAGAAAAGCTGTGAAGGTCATGGAGACAGCTGTTAGAGTGAAAGGACCCAGATTAAATCAGCAGGAGGGACAGGTCCACAGAGACACGGTCCCCAGGAGAGACAGGCCCCAGGGTGGCACGCACGGCACTCAGTTCCCCAGTGAGGACGTGTGACAGCCTGGGGTGTCACCAGGAAGGGGACTCACCTGGGCCCTGGGACCCAAGTGATTACTGGGGACCACTTGATGGGCAGACTCCAGTCCCCCTAGATCCTAACCAGGAAGAAAGAGAAAATATGACCTGAGAGGGTGTGGAGAAAAAGGAACCCTCTTACACTGTTGGTGGGAATGCAAGCTGATGCAACCACGGTGGAGAACACTATGGAGATTCCATGAAAAACTAGGAATAAAATCACTATGCTACCCAGCAGTCCCACTACTGGGCATGTACCCTGAGGGAACCAGACTGAAAAAGACACCTGTACCCCGGCGTTCATTGCAGCACTAATTTCAACAGCTAGGACGTGGAAGCAACCTAGATGTCCTCAGCAGATGAATGGGTAAGGAAGTCGTGTGCATATGCTCAGTGGCGCATTACTCAGCCATAAAAAGGAACACGTTTGACTCAGTTCTGATGGGGTGGAAGAACCTAGAGCCTCTTATACAGAATGAAGTAAGTCAGAAAGAGAAGGACGGATACCAGATGTT
>NW_011494741.1:516376-519831 GCF_000754665.1 Bison bison bison | reverse complement strand
GCATATCTGTGGATTCTAGAAAGATGCTACCAGTGATGCTCTGTGCAGGGAATAAAAGGAGACACAGACATAAGACAGCCTTTTGGACTTGGTGGGAGAAGGAGAGAGTACGATGAGTTGAGAAAATAGCATTGAAACGTATATGTTACCATATGTAACAGATAGGCAGTGGGAGTTGATGAATGACGCAGAGAACGTAAAGCCGGCCCTGTGACAACCTGGAGGATGGGGTGGGGAGGTGGGGGGGTTCAGGAGGGAGGGGAACACGTATGCCTGTGGCTGATTCATGTTGATGTATGGCAGAAACCATCACAATATTGTAATTATCCTCCAATTAAAATTAATTTAAAAATACGAACTGACCAATTGCCAGTAACAAAATTGAATCAGTAATTTTAAAAATCCCAACAAACAAAAGTCCAGACAAGATGGCTCCACAGGTAAATTCTACCAAGTGTTTGGAGAAGAGTTAATACCTATCCCTCTAAAGTTATTCCAAAAATTTGCACAGGAAGGAATATTTAACAAACTCATTCTATGAAGCTAGCATCACCCTGATATCAAAACCAGACAAAGATATCACACAAAACAAATTTACAAACCAATATAACTGATGAACATAGACATAAAAGCCCTCAACAACATACTAGCAAACCGACTTTGTGGTCCGTTGAAAGGATCATACATCATGCCAAGTGGGGTTTCCTTAGTTTTCAATATCTGCAAATCAATGCAGATACACCACATGAGCAAACTGAAGAATAAAATCCGTATGGTCATCTCAATAGATGCAGATAAAACTTTTGGTAAAACTAAACATCTCTTTATAATAAAGAAAAAACTCCCCAGAAAGAGAGCATAAAGGGAGCCTACTTCAACATAATAAAGGCCATATATGACAGACCTATAGCTCACATCATACTCAACAGTGAAAAGCTGAAAGCATTTCCTCTAAGATCAGAAACAAGACAAGGGTGACCACTCTCAGCACTTTTATTCAATATAGTTTTAGAAGTTCTAGCCATGGCAAATCAGAGAAGAAAAAGAAATAAAAGGAATCCACATTGGAAAAGAGGTTAAACTGTCATGGTTTGCAGACAACATAATACTGTACATAGAATATTCTAAAGATGCCACCAGAAAACTATCGGAACTTATCAATGAATTTGTTAAAGTTGCAGGATACAAAATTAATAGAAATCTGTTGTAGTTCTATACACTAACAATAAAATGCTGGAAAAAATTAAGGAAGCAATCCTATTTGTCACTGTATCAAAAAGAGTAAAATATCTAGGACTACACCTACCTGAGGAGGCAAAAGACTTGTGCTCAGAAAACTAGAAGATACTGATGAAGGAAACTGAAGATAACACGAAGACACAAGAGGACAAACAGATGGACGATATACCATGTTCTGGGGTTGGAGGAACCAATATTGTTAAGAGGACTGTACTACTCAAGGCAATCTGCAGGTTCGGTGCAATCCCTATCAGAATACAATGGGAGTTTTCACAGAACTAGAGCAAACAATTTTAAGGTTTGTATGAAAATACAAAAGACCCTGAATAGCCAAAACAATCTTGAGAAAGAAGAACCGAGCTGAGAAACAAGAACATCACCGGTCCTGACTTCAGACTATACTGTAAAGCTACAGTTATCAAAGGAGCATGGCTTTAGCACAAAAACAGATGCACAGATCAATGGAACCAGATAGAAAGCACAGAAATAAACCCACACGCTGATAGTCAATTAACATATGATAAATAGGCAAGAAGATACAATGGAGAAAAGACAGTCTGTTCAATAAGTGGTGCTGGGAAAACTGGACAGTTCATGTAAAAAAGTGAAACTATCATTTACAAAAATAAACTAAAAATGCATTAAATCTAAATGTAAGATTAGATACTATAAAACTCCTAGAGGAAAACATAGATGGAGCCCTCCTTGACATAAATCACTAGCAATGTCTTTTTGGAGCTACTTCCAAAAGTAAGGGAAATAAAAGCAAAAATAAACAAATGGGACCTCATTATACTTAAAAGCAAAGGAAATCATTGACAAACTGAAAAGACAGCATAGTGAATGGGAGAAAATATTTGCAAATAGTATGATCAATAAGGGATTAATATCCAACATATAAACAGCTCCTACAACTCAACATAAAAAAAAATCACAATTAAAAAATGGGCAAAAGAACCTAATAAATATTTTTCCAAAGAGGTAATGCAGATGACCAACAGGGCACGTGAAAGGATGCTCAACATCAGTAATCATCAGTTCAGTTCAGTTCAGTCGCTCAATTGTGTCCTACTCTTTGTGACCTTATGGACTGCAGCACGCCAGGCTTCCCTGTCCATCACCAACTCCCGGAGCTTACTCAGACTCATGTCCATTGAGTTGGTGATGCCATCCAACCACCTCATCCTCTGTCGTCCCCTTCTCCTCCGGCCTTCAATCCTTCCCAGCATCAGGGACTTTTCCAGCGAGTCAGTTCTTCACATCAGGTGGCCAAAGTATTGGAGCTTCAGCTTCAGCATCAGTCCTTCCAATGAATATTCAGGACTGATCTCCTTTAGAATGGACTGGTTGGATCTCCTTGCAGTCCAAGGGACTCTGAAGTGTCTTCTCCAACACCACAGTTCAAAAGCATCAGTTTTTCGGAGCTCAGCTTTCTTTATAGTCCAACTCTCACATCCATACATGACCACTGGGGAAATCATAGCTTTGACTAGACGGACCTTTGTTGACAAAGTAATGTCTTTGCTTTTTAATATGCTGTCTAGTTTAATCATAGCTTTTCTTCCAAGGAGTAAGCGTCTTTTAATTCCATGGCTGCAGTCACCATCTGCAGTGATATTTGAGCCCAGAAAAATAAAGCCTCTCACTTTTTCCATTGTTTCCCCATTTATTTGTCACGAAGTGATGGGACCAAATGCCATGATCATAGTTTTCTGAATGTTGACTTTTAAACCAACTTTTTCACTCTCCTCTTTCACTTTCATCAAGAGGCTCTTTAGTTCTTTACTTTCTGCCAGAAGGGTGGTGTCATCTGCATATCTGAGGTAACTGATATTTCTCCCAGCAATCTTGATTCCAGCTTGTGCTTCCTTCAGGCCAGTGTTTCTCATGATGTACTCTGCATTTAAGTTAAGTAAGCAGTGTGAGAGTATAGCCTTGACGTACTCCTTTCCCGATTTGGAACCAGTCTGTTCTTCCATGTCCAATTCTAACTGTTACTTCTTGACCTGCATACAGATTTCTCAGGAGGCAGGTAAGGTGATCTGGTATTCCCATCTCTTAAATAATTTTCCAGTTTGCTGTGATCTACATAGTCAAAGGCTTTGGCATAGTCAATAAAGCAGAAGTAGATGTTTTTCTGGAACTCTCTCTTGTTTTTCAATGATCCAACGAATGTTGGCAATTTGATCTCTGGTTCCTCTGCCTTTTCTAAATCC
>NW_011494741.1:515865-516061 GCF_000754665.1 Bison bison bison | reverse complement strand
GCTCTAGGTCAGTGATCACACCATCGTGATTATCTGGGTCATGAAGATCTTTTTTGTATAATTCTTCTGTGTATTCTTGCCGCCTCTTCTTAATATCTTCTGCTCCTGTTAGGTCATACTATTTCTGTCCTTTATGGTGCCCATCTTTTCATGAAAACTTCCCTAATTTTCTTGAAGAAATGTCTAGTCTTTCCCA
>NW_011494741.1:514412-515765 GCF_000754665.1 Bison bison bison | reverse complement strand
ATTTTATTGTTTTCCTCTATTTCTTTGCAGTGATCACTGAGGAAGGCTTTCTTATCTCTCCTTGCTATTCTTTGGAACTCGGCATTCAAATGGGTATATCTTTCCTTTTCTCACTTGCCTTTAGCTTCTCTTCTTTTCTCAGCTGTTTGTAAAGCCTCCTCAGAGAGCTATTTTGCCTTTTTGCATTTCTTTTTCTTGGGATGGTCTTGATCACCGCCTCCTGTACAATGTCGTGAACCTCCATCCATAGTTCATCAGGCACTCTGTCTATCAGATCTAGTCCCTTAAATCTATTTGTCAGTTCCACTGTATAATCGTAAGGGATTTGATTTAGGTCATTCCTGAATGCTTTTCCATTCAGGTGGAAAGGAAAAGTGGTTTTCCCTACTTTCTTCAATTTAAGTCTGAATTTGGCAATAAGGAGTTCATGATCTGAGCCACAGTCAGCTCCCAGACTTGTTTTTGCTGACTGTATAGAGCTTCTCCATCTTTGGCTGCAAAGAGTGTAATCATTCTGATTTCAGTGTGGACCATCTGGTGATGTCCATGTGTAGAGTCTTCTCTTGTGTTGTTGGAAGAGGGTGTTTACTATGCCCAGTGCGTTCTCTTGGCAAAACTCTATTAGCATTTGCCCTGCTTCATTCTGTACTCCAAGGCCAAATCTGCCTGTTGCTCCAGGTATCTCTTGACTTCCTACTTTTGAATTCTAGTCCCCTGTGATGAAAAGGACATCTATTTTGGGTGTTAGTTCTAGAAAGTCTTATAGGTCTTCACTGAACTGTTTTATTCCAGTTTCTTCAGCGTTACTGGTCTGTGCATAGACTTGGATTACCACGATATTGAACGGTTTTCCTTAGAAACGAACAGAGATGGCTAATCATCAGGGAAATGCAGATCAAAGTCAGGGTGAGGTCCCCCCCCTCGCTCGTCAGAGTGGCTGTCGTCAGACAGAGCACAAATAACACGTGCTGGTGAGGACGCAGAGAAAGGGAGCCTTCTACACCGATGCTGGGGATGTAATTTGGTGCAGCCACTGTGGAGAAGAGTATGGAGTTTCCTCAGAAGACTCAAAGTGGAACTAGCGTACAAGCCAAAAACCCCACTCCTGGGTACATATCTGGAAAAAAAATAAAAAAACAAACAACACTAATTTAAAAAGACACATTCACCCCAGTGTTCATAGCAGCATTATTTACAATTGTCAAGATACGGAAGCAGTTGACAGTTGAATGAATAAAGATATGGTATTTGGTATTTATTTATATGTGTGTGTGTGTGTGTGTGTATATATAGGAGAAGGCAATGGCACCCCACTCCAGTACTCTTGCCTGGAGAATCCCATGGACGGAGGAG
>NW_011494741.1:512795-514061 GCF_000754665.1 Bison bison bison | reverse complement strand
CGTATTCAGCCATAAAGAAGAATGAAGTAACGCCATTTGCCGCAACGTGGATGGGTCTGGAGGCTACTGTGCTGAGTGAAACGTCAGACTGAGAAAGACAAACACTGTATGACATGACTTTTATCTGAAATCCCGTGAATGTAGCAAAAAAGAAGCAGCCTCACAGATACAGAGAAGAAGCCAGTGGTTGCCAGTGAGGAGAGGGAAGGAGTGGGGGGCAGGAGAGGGGGAGGGAAGAGGGAGTCCAAACCGCCGGGTGTGCGAGAGGCTGGAGGGTGTGTCGCACAACACGGACCAAAGAAATAAAACCTCGGTCCTCAGGGGCCATCCTCCCCTGACCTGAGTGGAGGGCGCTGGCCAGCACGGGCACGGCTGTCGTCTGTTGTGGGGTGACACCCAGCACTTCCTGGGGTGGCCAGGACTCTACATTCACTGGGAGCCAGAGGTTGCAGAGTCTTGGGAACTGGGAGCAGCTGGAGGGAGAAAGCTGGTCAGTGGGCAGCCTCAGGGCACAAGCTGTGCTTGGCGCTCCCCACGGCCCCATCACCCCAGGAGCGTTTGTTAACCATCTGGGGGGCTCGGGCTTCCAGGAGGTGGTGCCATCCAGGGTCCAGCCCTTCTGTGTGCCTTTAGTCCCAAGGGGCCTGTCATTCCTGGGGAGACAGTTGACAAAGCCCCGAGGGCCATCCTGCTGAAAGACAGCTTGATCCTGCCGCACCCAGGTCTGCAGAGAAACTGCTCATTAGTGTGAATTTCACAGCACGCGCTTCCTGAGGCCGAGTCACGCTCAGAGCTACCCCCCGGGATGGCAAGGACTCTGCCCTTCCAGCTCGCTTGCTAGGCCCCCGGGACCCCTGGAGCTCTGAGGGCCAACCGTGAGGCGGGCTCGTGCAGACCCTGAGTGGGTGTCGTGGGGTCTCGGGACAGCCCCTGCCTGTGCGGGTGCCAGGAGCCAGTTTGCTGGGGGTGCAGGAGGGGAAGCTGCCTCTGAGTGCCTCCTTCCCCACTCCCCGTGGTGGCCGCCGCTGGGACTCCCCCAGCTGGGGGGTCCCCTAAGTCCTCAGACGCTGCGTGGCTCTGGGAAGGGAGAGGTGTGTCTGCTGGACGGACGTCCCCTGACTACAGCTCGTGGTGGAAGGGGCGGGTCCCCAGGGCCCAGCGTGGCTGGCAGGCTGCAAGGAGCTGACCCGGGGTGGTGGCTGCGGTGTAGGCATGGATGTGGGGAAGGTGGCCGGGGCCCACCTGCGCACGCGCCCGCATTTGTGT
>NW_011494741.1:509796-512695 GCF_000754665.1 Bison bison bison | reverse complement strand
TTTGTGGGGTCCCGCCTGCAAGGTGCCCCGTCCCCCCTCCCCTCTGCTCCGTCTCCCTGTCACAGCCGCTCCAGCGGGAAATAGCCCCTGCTCTGCTCCCGGAGACAGGCGGTCATTTTGGAGGAGGAGGCCTTAACAGAAACCTGCAGGGAAATAAAGAAGTCTGAGATGAGGACAGTGTCACAACGTAGATGGTTTGTAGAGTGTGTGTGTGTTTGTGTGTGTGTGTGTGTGTGTCTATTCGTGTGTCTGGTGTGCATGTCTGTGTGTCTGTGTTTATATCTGTGTGTGAGTTGATGTGTCAGTGTGTCTGAATCTCTGAGTGTGTGTGTGTATGTCTGTGTGTTTTGTGTGTGTCAGTGGGTGTCTATCTCTGTGTGTATGAGTGTGTGTGTCTGTGTATATGTATCTCTGTGTGTGTGCCTGTGTGTGTTAGTGTGTGTATCTCTGTGTGTGTGTGTCTGTGTGTGTGTCTGTATGTGTTGTAGTGTGTGTCTCTATCTCCGTTTGTCTGTATCTGTGTGTGTGTCTATGTCTGTGTGTATATGTGTGTGTGTCCGTGTGTGCGTCAGTGTGTGTCTCTATCTCTGTGTGTGTCCGTGTGTCTGTGTGTCTGTGTGTGTGTGTCTCTGTGTGTGTCAGTGTGTCTGTGTGTGTCTGTCTGTCTGTCTGTGTCGGTGTGTCTGTGTGTGTGTGTCTGTGTGCACAAGCGTTGGTCCTAACATAAGTCCTCTCCACGTGCTCTTCTTCCCTCCGGTGGGTCCCTGTGGCCCAGCACCTCCTCATCTTCCTTTCCCCACCTGGGATCGGAGGCTTCCCCAGCCCAGAGGTCAGCCTGGGGACTCAGCAGAGGGAGGCTGAGACCCTGACTCGGAGCGGAGTCCGTGCTGCGGCTGACCCAGGCCCCGGCTGTGTCGGCGTCTGTGGTCTCTGGCGCTGCCTCTCCCCGGGGACCCACACTTGTCCCGGCGTGGGGCTCTTTAGTCTTGTCGGGGCTTCCTGTGTGGACAAGCTCGTCTGTCTGCCGACCTCTGGCCTGGGGATGCTGCGGGCCGCTGGGAGGGGTTTGGTCCGGGTGGGCTTGGTGTGGACAAGGGCCCTCAGCTGCCTGCCATGGGTGGGGGAGGACAGAGGGAGACCCGGCCCCCCTTCCCTTTCGTGAGGCGCGCGGCCCCAGAGGGATTGTACCCCTTCTTGGGTGCACCTTGCTGACTTGAGGGCACAGCTGACCTCAGGGTCTTTCCTGCGCCCCGGGCAAGGAACCCTATGCGGACCACCGAGTCACGGGCGTCTGTGTGACCTCAGGGTCTTTCCTGCACCCCGGGCAAGGAACCCTATGCGGACCACCGAGTCACGGGCATCTGTGTGCACAGGCTCCAGACAGAGTGAGCACATGCTCCTCTGGAATTCCAAATTGCAAAGTTTTCGTCTCAATTAATGCAACAATAAGCTTGGAAAGGTGGCAGTCGGCATTAGAAAATTAAACGACACCTTCTTGGTGTCTCACGTTGGTGAGAAGGCCAACTGATTATTTTTATATTACAATCCCCAGGCATTGTCAAATTGATTAATAAATTCGCTGAAAACCCGTTACCTCTTAATAAATTTAATTCAGGTTGTTGGGGATAACTTTCCTGTGACCTCTGAGTGTGGGCTCTCCGGGCGTCGACGGTGGAAATGTGAGCCTGCCTGGCAGATCTGTCACCCTGTAGGAGCACGCAGGAGTCGAGGGGACCATTCCGTCAGCCCTGTCTCCACGGACATGGCCCAGGTCTCAAGGGCTTTTTGGATCTTCTGGGTGACTTCCAGGCTGGGCAGAGCTGGAGCCTGCAGGGCCAGGTGACTCCTCCCAGCTGAGACTTACCAGCCCAGGCAAAGGGAGCCCCTGAAATTGAGCCCAGAACTCAGCCCTGAGCTTTCTGGCAGGCAAGACGAAAGGGTAAAATCCACTGGGTTTAAGGCTCTGAGTGTCCATTAGGGACTCAGTTCAGAAGGTTGAAATGACACCAACAGGGCTGCCAACTACCAGCCATCACACTGGCTGTTCCAGCATCCCGATGACTCACCCCTCAGCCTCCAGAGCTGGGCGAGGTGGGCACTGTCACTCCCAGTCTTAGGCTGAAACCAGAGAGGCCCAAAGCGGGGGCCTCTCACGGGGCAGGGTGGACGTGACCCTGAGAGAGGGGTTGGGCCGTTCCCACCCGGGAGCTTGGTGAATCTCCAGCATGGGGGCCGCACGGAGATTGGCCCCCCGACACTGCAGCTTCCGGTCCTGCTGGAGGGGACCCTTCACAGCCCATCTCCACCCCATGCTCTGGCACCTTGGCCTCAGACCAGATGCCCTCAGCTTCCTCCACAGCCACAGGACCATCACCTATTCTCTGGGACTTTGGGCTCCTTCTTCCCAGGGGTCGAACTTGTCAAGGTCACCATTGCAGTTGCCAGTCGCGAGGTCTTCCGAGGTCTCACAGCACCAGGGCTTAGCTCATCCGGCCCCTCCCCAACCCCTCCCCACTCCCCATGGGCCGCTCCTGGCCTGTGTGCAGCCAGCCTCATTCTTCCGGGCTGGCCTCTCTGTCATCCATGTCAGGAGCACTGCCCACCCCTGCCAAGCCCCAGCCTCCAGCCTGGTGGGGGAAATGGGTCCGGGGCCACCCGAGGGCTCCAGCAGCCTGCAGACAGGCGTGTGTCCTCCAGGGGCTGAGAGCAGAGACCCCTCCCTGCCCAGGGCAGCGGGGTGGCTGACCTCCCACGTCCAGCCTCATGCCCCAGGCCCACCTCCAGGCCAACTCCCCGCACCCCCCACCGCGTCCCCAGCGACCTCGGCCCCAACACACCACACCCATCGGCACGTGTACCCAGGGACATCGGCCCCGACACCCGACCATGTCCCCAGTGA
>NW_011494741.1:506806-509501 GCF_000754665.1 Bison bison bison | reverse complement strand
CAGAACTGGGTGGCACGGCACATGCAGGTGGAGGTTAAGAGCATTGTACGCACGTCTGAGCGGCCCTTCCAAACCCCTTCCTGGTGATCCGCTCACATCTCTCGCGCCGCCTGGTGCCCCTGTCCCGAGGCCTCGGGGCCGCCCGCTTTGCATGTCCTCTAAGCTGGCAGAGCACCCACCACGGGCGTCACCGGCGTGGGAGGCCTTCAGGATGGAGGGACCTGCGCTGACCCCCAGGTCCCTTGCGGAGCTGGCAGGCCTTTCGCACCCGGCCCGGGTACCCTGAGGATGGCCGTCTCCGTGGCAACGTGCCCACGGCCTGTCTGGCCTCTCTGTGCGTGGGTGTCATCCTGTTCCGGGACCGTGTCCCTGGCCGGGGGGCTTTGAGCTTAGGCAGTGCTGATGCTCAGTCAAAGAGGGAGTGGAGGCCCCCCCTCCGGAGGCCAGTGCTTTATCTGGGGGGAGTGGTGGCTGCAGCCCAGCCAGGCCCCCGCGGGTCCCCCACCCTCCACGTCCCAGCAGTGTGCATGGCCCCAGGGATGGGGTGCTGGTGCACGGGCGTGTGCCCCCCTGGCAGGGCGCCCGTGGGGGCCCCAGCAAGTGTGTGCTCCTCATCCAGGTCTGCTCCGCAGCAAGCAGGCCTCACTCCTGCTCTCAGGGAGAGTCTGGCTGCTCTGACGGGCTTTTAAAATGTTTCCTTGTTTTGCTTTTTATTGAGGTGAAACTCACATAACAGAACTAACTGCTTTACATGCACGCTTCGTTGGACTCAGCGTGTCCTGCCACCGCCGTCCCCATGACGTTCTCTTTTCATCTCCCCGGGAGGAAACCCCGGGCACACGAAGCACGCACTCCTGTCTCCCCTCTGCCCACCCTGGGACCCCCCAGACTCATACCTTGGTGACGCAAAGCCCGAGAGACCCTCGGTTGCTCACAGTTGGAGGCTCACAAGCAGGGAAACCAAGACCTTGGTGTTGACCCGGCTGCCCAGACATGCAGACCGTAGGAGGAATACGGGGCGCGGTTGTGCTGGGGGCGTCTGACAGGTCATATCACATTCCATCGGCCGCTGCCCAGAGGGGGACCCAGGCCCGCCTGCAGGCACCCCCGTGACCCACCCCACCCCCGGGGTGCACGCCCGGCCCTGCTTCCCCCGCCTCCCTGCCCAGATGTTGGCTGTGGGCCGGGCTCCCCACGCTGGCACAGCAGCGAACTCTGACCCGGCCCCAGGCCTGGGCCGGCGCCGTAACTGCCCCCGGGGAGCCCAGCACGCAGACGTCCGGGGCTTCTGCCCAGCGGCTTGGCTCCGGGCCGCCTGGGGGCCCCGAACCATGCCCTGGTGGAAAGCGGCTGGTCATGGGGGAGCGACGAACCCCAGGGCCCTGCCGCCTGGGCACCCGGATGCCCCACCTGAGTGGCGGCAGGGAGGCCTGCCGTGTCACCCCCGGGGCCGGGGCCCTCTGCCCTGGCCGGCCCGGGGCGGGGCTGGGGACCCAGGCAGCCCTCTCCTCAGCCCCGCCTCTCCTGGTCCGTCTTCTCCGGGCAGGCTCAGTGGGGGTGCAGTCCTGGCAAAGCTCACTCTGTCTTCCAGCCCAGTGGTTACCACATGTGACCATGCAGGGGACAGTGCCCATGAAAAGCCCCTTTGTCTGGCCTGGCTAATTAAGAAGTAGCAGCAGGCCTCGGAGGGGGCCCAGCCCCAGGTCCTCTCTGGACGTGGGCCAGGGTCCCGGAGGGCTGGACAGGCGCGGCCAGGGCTTGAGCGGGATTCCTGGAGGACCTTCCAGGCCTGCCCGAGCGTCCTGCTGCCTCTGGGGGCCTCCCAGCCCCGGTCAGTGTGGAGCCACCTCCTCTCCTCCAAGCCCGGACGCTGACGCAGTCCTGGGAGGAGGCCCAGCATCTGAGGCCGCTGCTGTGTGTGCGCTGGAGGCCCAGGCCGGGCACCGTGCCCGAGGCCCCACGCTCTTCTCTGGGAAACAGGGCGGGCTCGCCCCGGAGGCTGCAGGGCAGAGGCCGCAGCGCCCGAGGCTGCTCCCAGGCCCTTGCCGTGACCCCCGAGGCGCGGACCCCCAGCAGGGCCGCTGTCTCCGCACTGACTCCGCCTGATGTGGCGCCTGGTGTGCCAGCCCCCTGCCCCTGGGCATCCCTCCCCGCTCCCGTCTGCTCAGCGTGTGCACGCAGGGGCGGGGACCAGGGACTCCCGCCAGGCTGGCATGGCATCCGTAGCGGTTGCTGGGGGTCCCGCCTCCCGCCGTGGCCTTTGGGAGCGGCAGAGCTGTGCCCCACTCAGCGGGCCTGCCCAGGGAGGCCGGCCATCCTCCCCCGGCTTCAGTGGTGGCTAAAGCTGAGGATGAGCTGACGGGTTCTGATCTGTTTGGAGATGAAAGAGCTCCGACCTCATGGAATCCAACGGACATGCGCGGGCTCTGGCATTTGGGCCCCGTGACCCACAGGCTCCTGGAAGCTGGTCCTGCTCTCAGCTTGGAGATGCAGTGACGGGCCTGGGTGAGCTGCTCAGCCTCTGGGACCTCGGTGCACTGGTCTGTGTAATGCGAGCAGGAGTCCAGGAGCACATTTCCCCGAGGCTCTCCGCCTGGCCTCAGCAGGTTCACAGAGGGGAGTGCTGGGCTCACCACGCCCCATCTCACCTGAAAGGCCGTATCCCCACTAGCTCCATCACCGCCGTGACCTTACC
>NW_011494741.1:503274-506573 GCF_000754665.1 Bison bison bison | reverse complement strand
TGCTGGACCAGCCTCCTGCTTGGCCCCACACGGTCCTGTCCAGGGATTCCTAAAGCTTCCAGGGTCTTCCGGAGGCCGGGTGGGCTGGCTAGGCAGCGATGGCCTGTGTGTAGATGAGGAAACTGAGGTCCCTGGGAGAAAATGGTTCCCCGGGCACTGTAACAGTCGGGGGCGTCCCGGCCAGTGACCCCCCAGTGCTCTGCGGACCGTCGCTTGAAACGGACCGGGGCTCTCACCTCTTTCCACAGGGCAGTTTGCACCCCGGTCTGCAGGGCAAGCCAGGGGTCGCCTGCGATGGCCCAGACCTCGTGCAAGCAACAGGCTCTTAGGGGCTGACCCCGAGCTGAGAGCCTTGGGGTAGTTTAAATTTGAAAATTAACATGAAATCAAAGGAGACAGAGTAATTTTTCATTCTGCTTGAAAGGTTATTTGCTTCTCAGCCGATGCTTAGTGTGCTGATACATGATGTCAAAAGGTAAATGATTTTAAACCAGATTCAATTTAAATTTCATTACATATTTGTAGGAGACAGAGGCTCCAAGCATCCCTCGCCTTCTCATGGAGGATCTTTCACTTTTAATAACTCGGGCGCCTAATGCCCTAATCTATTGATTATGCGGTCGTGTGGCAGGGGCAAAACATTCATGCTCCCAGAAGCCCCTCGAGCGTCCGTGGAACCGTTCCGCGTCTCGAAGGGTGGCTGTGCTCGGGGCCAAGGAGGGGGGCAGACTGGAGACCCCCGTCCCAGGAGCCGCTCAGCCCAAACACCCGTGTGACTGTCCACAAGCAGCAGCCTTCTCAGCTCTGTCTCCTCGCCTGCACCGCGTGGCTGAACTCCTGGGGACAAGGGCCGGGGTCTGGTCTTGCCTTGACCACGCAGCAGCTGTGCCACCCTGGACGAGGGCTCGGCCTCTCTGGGCGTGGGCTCCCCTCCACTACAGGACGGCCTCTTGGAAGGCTGAGCCGTGTCCTGCCTTCAGTTCACACCCACCCGGGACCCCCGCGTGTGCCTGTCTTTGGAAATAGGGTCCTTGCGGGTGTCGGTTGTTAAGAGGAAGTCGTACTGGAGAAGGGCGGCCCTGAACTCAGTGACTAGGGTCCTTGAACTTGTTGACTAGGGTCCTTGAAGAGGGAGGAGAGGACAGAGACCCCGGGGGAAGCCACGTGACGGCCAAGGCAGAGATGAGAGCGATGTGCGTACAAGCCCCCCGACCCCGGCGAGCGCCAGAGCCGGGGAGAGGCCCAGGACGGAGCAGCCCTGACCTCCTGTGGCGGGGGAGCTCCTGCTGTGCCATCCGGGGCCGGCACGGCGACCGCCCCAGGGAGCAGAGGCCCAGGGCTGGCGAGAGGGTGCCCCTATTGTTGCTCAGTCTCTCAGTTGTGTCCAGTTCTTTGCGACCCCATGGACTGTAGCCCACCAGGCTCCTGTGTCTGTTGGATTTCCCAGGCAAGGATACTGAAGTGGGTTGCCATGCCTTTTTCCAGGAGATCTTCCCGATCGAAGGCTTGTCTCCTGCTTTGATTCTTTACCACTGAGCCCCCAGGGAAGCCCGAGGGTGCCCTGATTGTGTGCTAGTGTGGGAACCACTGGCAGATGCCCCAGCTCCAGGCAGCTCCCCCAGCTCCAGGCAGCTCCGTGGAAATTGTTCTCTGCATCCACGCCTCCTTTTCTTGACTCATCATTTCCATCCCTCCTGGGGGCCGTGGCCAGTCACAGCTCTGCTCTGAGCCCCTGGTCCACCCCTGAACACCATGGAGCAGGGGAAGGGGAAGGGTCGTGCCAGCAACCACAGCTCGTGTTCTGGGGGGGCGGAGTGACCACCACTGCTGGGTGAGGCGACGCAGCTTGAGGACGTGTCCTGGGTGGGACCAGGTGGACAGCATCCCTGGGAGTCGCAGCTGGAGGGACCACCTCTGTGCGTGTGGCTTATCCCTGGAGGTGGAATGGTGGTTCAAGGCTGATCCTGTGAGTGGTCCTGAATCGAGGCGGGGGCTTCACTGCAGGGTGGATGGCGGGAGAGGCTGCAGGGCTGAGCACCGAGATGAGACAGCCTGGAGGCTGCGGTGTGGCCAGTCTCCCTGGCGTTCCTGGAACGCACCTGGCTGCCCGTGCTGGCCTCACCCCACGGGGCCCCACCCTGAGCTCTGGGGAAGGAGCAGCAGCAACGGTCACTTCGAATTGCCCAGGGCTGCTGAGTGCCGGGGGAGGTCCAGCCACAGGGTTGCACGGAGCTCACTGGATGGCCAGGGACAGGTGGGCAGGACACAGCTCGAAGGAGCATACAGACACCCCAGGTCTGGAAGTTTCCATCAGGACCGGCCTACCTGGGCTCCACTGGATCTCAAGGGCTGGGCCGGGCCGGGCCGGGCTGGGTGCAAGGAGTTTGAAGAGCGTGGATGTCCAGAGGTCACGGCCCCGTCTACATTCTGTGTCCGACTCCCACCCCAGCTCCTGGAAGAGCCCAGTGAGGGGATGGGGGTTGTGGCCTGTACTCACGGAGAAGTCTGTTTGTGGGGGGAACGTGAGCGTGGATGGAATTTTCCCTGGAAGTTAATTGTCTGGTGAATTCTTCCCATCTGGGCTGTAGCAAAGCAGAATCCAGGGCAAGGAAACAGGGCTGTGAGTGAGTTTCCTCCGGCCCGCTTCAGCAATTACTGCCTCTCGCTGGCGTGCAGTCCGCTGCTCTATTTACCCAGCAGGACGCTGCTCTTAAATGCACATCTGGGCACTTTCACAAAATAACGTGAGTGCATCTCGGGAACTCTTTTCCCCGATTTGGGTTTGTTTTATTTTCAGCATCAAACAGTGAGGGATGGAAGGTTCCAGATCTCGGTTGCAGGCCTCGGGGTTCAGCGTGCAGACGCCCCGAGCTGGTCCCCGCGAGTGCATCGCCTGCTCCCTGCCCCGTCCCAGGGACAGGAACAAACGTGGCGCCGTTTTTACCCGGTGCCACGAGGAAGGAGCAGGAGGAAGCCAGCCGGGTGTTAGTCGTCAAGCTGAGGATAAAAGCAAAGATACTCCGCAGCTGTGTTTCCAGGGTGTCTTTGATGAGTGATGTTTTTACAAATGTGGGGTTCTGGGGATCCGGAGCAGCCCTGTGGCAGCGCGGCTGCGGACACCTCCTGACCGTGAGGCCTTGGGCAGTGGGCTGCGAGGATGTACTGGTTTGTCATGAAGCATCACGCTCGTCCCTGGTGGCCTTGGCCTGTGTCTGTGAGCTCGGGATGGTGTCTGAGACCCTCCTCTCCCGCCACTGGGAGGCGGTCTGTGGCTGCGGCTGCTCATCGCGCCGTCTCTG
>NW_011494741.1:500991-501974 GCF_000754665.1 Bison bison bison | reverse complement strand
CCTGGGGGACACCTCCAGCCACTGGGCCGCAGGCCACCCCAGAGCTGAGACTCCCAGCTCGAGGGTCGGTCCTCTGACACTCCTGCTCGGGAACTCCCCGGCCTGGGGCCCAGCTATCCTGGCGCAGCAGCGGCCGTGGCTGTGTGTCTTCGAAGCTGTCAGCACAGCGGGAGCGTGGCTGTGGCCAAGAGCACCGGGTGGGCTCGGGGCTCAGAGCCCGTGGTTCAGGGGGCAGGGTCTCTGCGCCTCCAGTGGGGGCACCGGCAGCTTCAGGCCCGTCTCCCGCCCTGTGCCCGGGCAGCCGTGTCTGGAAGGTGGTCACGTGACAGGTCCAGCCCATGTCAGACCCGACAGCCCGTCAGCGCTGCGGTGGGACTGATGGGAGGTGTGACCAGTGAGTTAAGTGGCTCCTGCTGAAGGCTGGACTGGCAGTGGGTCGATCGACAGGGTGATAGGGTGCACAGGCCCAGGCCAGCCCGCACGGTGGATGCTGGCGGGGCCGTGATGCCCACGTGTGGCCCGTAGCGCAGCCCTCAGCCACCCCGGGGAGACGCAGGGCGTGGTCTTTGCACTGAATCTTGGCGGTGGACAAGCAGCCGTCTCCCTAGCCCCGTCTGCCTCTCCTTGTCTGTGCCTGCCTCCCTGCCCCCGCCTCTGTCTCTCTGTCCCTGTCTCCCCCGTCTCTCTCTGTCTCCCCGTCTCTCTCTCTGTCCCTGTCTCTCTCTCTCTGTCTCTGTGTCATCACCACCATCAGCCTCACCCACAGCACCCAGAATCTTCCAACCCCAGGATCTTGGCGCATGGACTTCAGGAGAACCCCCCAAATTCAGGCCCTCCTCCCCCCCTCCCAGGAGTCCCTCGTCTCCAGGATCCGCTAAGCCCAGCACTTCTCAACCTGTGGCTTCTGACCCTGCCTCGACGTACAGTCAATCTGGTGGGTCAGGATCATCTTCAATGACGCAGGCGTATTTACTCAGACCGCC
>NW_011494741.1:497384-500228 GCF_000754665.1 Bison bison bison | reverse complement strand
TGCCTCCCAGGACCCTGGGGCAGCTCCCGCTGCAGCGCCTTGGGTGGAGCAACGCCTGACGCTGGAGCTCTCTGTGGGAGAGCGGGAGCAGGTGCGGCGGCCCAGCCTTCCGGGAGCTGGTGCCTGCAGCCCCATCTGAGGGTGGCGTGCCGAGCCCTGGGCCCTGAGGACCGGGCCGGGCATTGGAGTGCCTCTCGCTCCCCTTAGCCCTGTGCGAGCCGGCTTTGCGCAGCGGCCCACAGGCGCTCCCGGGGGCATCGTGTATTGTTCCTCCTTCCTGGTCCCGGCAGGAAGAGACAATGTCCCGGGAATGCATCTGCATGGTGATCACGCTGTCATTATGTATCTGGGAGTTTTTATCGTGAGAAGAATGAGATAATCATGTTGGTAGATACTGAATAGACTTTCAAAGATTGCAAGATGGCACTTTCATTGGAAGAGGGGAATTCGTTTAAAAATACGCTGTCAAAATATGTTGTTCTAAATGCTGAGTTGATGGTTCTTTTGTTTTGCTTTGTTTCCTGAATGTGTCATTAGAAAAAATTAACAGTGACATCAGCTGCGAGACGGGCCACACGCCTCTGAAAGGGAGACGTTGTCCTTGTGACTTTGTGGAACAATTTCTTTGCTTTTACATATTGCCTCCCTCGTGAGGAAGGCCTCTCGTAACTTCGGTATTTATTCATTTTGTAGAAGTCGGATGTGTGCGTTTGGAGAACTCAGGCCTCAGAGGGCCCCTCCCAGGGTCTCCACTCCACACTGTGGGACCGGGTCCAGCCTTGGGGATCTTGGGCCCCAGGCTGGGCTGTGCGGGCCACCTGCCCTCTTAGCTGTCCTCTCAGAGGGCGGTGTTTCAGAGCCTCCGCCGAGTGCCTCCTCTGACACAGAGCAGAGGAGCGAATGCGTTTGTGTTATGTGGACACAGATGTCTGTCTGCATCAGTGGTGGCGACTGAATGGATGGATGGATGAGTGAATGCAGGGTGGCCAGGCAGCTGTGGCCTCCTGCCCCGGAACACCCATGAGCCTTCTTCCCCGGAAAGCTCCATGGAGGATGTGCTCTTGCGGTGTTGGGCTCCAGAGCAGAGACCAGGGCTCCCGGCCCCATCCCTTCAGAGCCACTCTCGCCCAGAAGCTTCTGCTGGGAAGACCCCAGGATCCCAGAGGCCATGCAGGACCCAGAACAGGGGTCAGTGCCCCAGGGCTCGGAGCAGCGGCAGGTGCCACTCCCAGCTGCCCCCGGGCCGCCCCTCCTGTCCTTTCTCTTGCCTGCAGGATGGGTCATCCTGGCCTTGGAACCCAAAACCTTCCAGAAGGCAGACAGGGGAGTGGCTCAGGGAAGAGGGGCAGCAGAGTGTGGGAGTCGGGAGGGTGCGGGCTGGACTGGGGCCCCTCTGCCCTGCTCACATCCCCAGCGCGCCCTGATCCGGATGCTGCGGTGGGCAGCAGGCAGACCCCACCCTGGCATCACCCCGGCCACCTACCCCCCTGGGCCCAAGGCGGGTATTCAGTCATTCCTTATCTGGAATTTCAGTCATTCCTTATCTGGAGTGAGAGAGAGGTGTAGGTCATTGCACACAGTCAGGAAACTCAGATCCCCGCAGAAGCACGCTCGGGTCCCCCTGGGCTCCGTCCAGAAGGCCCTACCCCACCACGTCGGGTCTGGCAGTGGTCCTGGCGTCCACCCCGGTGGGGCTGACCATGTGCCAGAGCTCTGCAGGGAGGGTGGATGCCAGGACCGTTGCCAGAACCTACATGTGCATGGTGGGCTCCGCCTTCCTGCGGTGCATCTGACGGGGGTGAGGCACCCTGCCCTGGCTGCCTATGCTGTGGGGTCTTGGACAGAGGTGGGCCTCCCCGAAGGCCCCGGGCCGGCCGTGCATGTGGTGGCCGGTGCTGGGGGGGTGGAAGCCACCCGGGGGTGCTGGTTCCTCCAGACTGAAAGCAGCTCGTGGGCAGCCCTCCTGGGCTCCTGGGAGAAGCCGTGCGCCTGGTCTCCCGGGGGACTGGGGCTTAGGGGGCTGTCAGGGGCCCCAGTGGGCAGAGCGTCTTTCTCCCTTGTGGGCACGTGGCTCTTATTCCCCTGGAGGCCCCGGGGTCTCCGTGGTGGAGAAGCGGACGTCCCAGTGTGTGTGCACGTGTGTGCGTGCCTGTGTGCACGCGTGAGTGTGCATTTGCGAGCATGTGTGTGCATGAATGTGCGTGTTTGTGCGTGGAGTGTGTGCAGGTGTGGGGCTCGTGTGTGCAGTGCCTGTGTGGATGAGAGTGTGCGTGGGTGCGGCCCGCGGCTCAGGGGCGCCGTCCCACCCCACGGCTCCAGAGAGCCCCGCCCCTCCACCCAGCCCTTCCCGGCTGTGCCTTTCCGCCCAGGGGCTTCAGCTGTTGGCCTGGCTGCTGCCCCTGACGTAAGGAGCCTCCAGGAGGAGGCCATAGGGGAGAAGGTTTAAACACTGACTCTGGGGCTAAGTCACCAATTACGTATCAGGTCACCCACGGTTCAGGGAGGGTCGGGGACTGCCCTGTGCCCGCAGGAGCTTGGGTCACAGAGTGTGAAGTCCACACGCGCGTCCACAGGCTGGGGTCACAGGAGCCCCTCTTGGGCTCAGCCTGGCCTGAGTGGGTCTCGGCCGCCGGCCCCACCTGGAAAGGGTCGCAGGGCCCCCTCCTGTCAGGAGGCAGAGTGGGGCAGGCGGGCAGAGGTGCGTGGTGTCCCACTGACACTTCTGTCTCCAGAATGACCCCAGGGGCACAGCTCCACACGGGCCGCTGGGGAGGAAACGTGGTCGCCCCGTGTGTCTCGAGCGGGCCCCCACCCCCGGGCCACGGACCATTAGCAACCAGGCTG
>NW_011494741.1:483134-497165 GCF_000754665.1 Bison bison bison | reverse complement strand
GCGAAGCTTCATCCACTGCTCCCCACACTCTATTCCTGCCCGAGCTGTCCCCGATTGTCCCTGGAGAAGCCGTCTTCCATGAGACAGTCCCTGTGGCCGAAAACGCTGGGGACTGCCAACCTAGAGGAAGCTCTCGGACCGTGGAGAAGCACCACCATGGTGGTATTTGTCCACCTGCCGGGGAGGTGGGGGCAGGCGGCGACGCTGCTCAGGCCCTGCCACCCACGCGTCCCCGCCCGGGGGGCCCCTCCCTGGCTCTGTCTGCTGGAGGCGGGGCTCCCACCCCGGGCCTGTGTTCCCGGCAGGCGCCCCCCGAGGACACGCTGGCCAGGCTCCCGGCCCGGCGGAGCAGACGCAGGGGCAGGAATCGAGCCTCTGCCATGGGACGCTCTGGTCCTGGCTGTGTGTGTGAATGTGCACAGGCGCGGCTCCCGGGAAGAAGAGACGTTTCTACGGGGTTGTGTGACGGTGACCATCCCACTGGACGTGCTGTGACTCAGAAGAGCATGTCTCCTACACACACAGGTAGTTTAAATTATCAGACCCATGCACGTGCGTGTGTGTAGATACACACTCACGAGCCCTGTGCACGCAGAAAGGGAGCAGAGAGCCTGCGCCTCCTTTGCGTGAACATGAAAGTCGCTCGGTCGTGTCCGACTCTTTGCGCCCCCATGGACTACACGGTCCCTGAAATTCTCCAGGCCAGAATACTGGAGTGGGTAGCCTTTCCCTTCTCCAGGGGATCTACCCAACCCAGGGATGGAACCCAGGTCTCCCGCACTGCAGACGAATTCTTTACCAGCTGAGCCACACGGGAAGCCCAAGAGTCCTGGAGTGCGTAGCCTACGCCTTCTCCAACGGATCTTCCCAACCCAGGAATCGAACCGGGGTCTCCTGCGTTGCAGGTGGGATCTTTCACAACTGGGCTATCAGGGAAGCCCCACCTTTGTGTGGGTGTGAACCATCTGAACTGAGAGCTGCGTGGATGTGTGTACATCACACACGCATAGCAGACACACGTGTGCGAAGGCTGCTCGGACTGAACCATGTATGAGTGTGTGCTGACCCCTGTGCACAGCACAGCAGCGGCCACATGCACACACGTGCACAGCCCCTGTGGGGAGGGAGGCCCCCTGCTCTGTGATCCACCCGCGAGGCTGACGACGGGCCAGCAGCGTTTTGCAGCGTCTGGTGGTTTTCTTCGGGGGAACTTGGGAGAGACAGCGTCTGTGTGTGGGTGAGAGACTGGGTCTGTGCATCGCCTGCAGCCCCTCCATGCCCACACGCGCACACATGCGCACACACACCCAGGGCCTGGACTCCCCTCCCCCACCCCACCCGGCTCAGGGCCAGCAGGCAGCCCAGGCTTTGCAGGGACGCACGGAGGAGGCGTGTCCTTCCTAGGGCTTCCACTCCCTCGAGCCAGGAAGCGAGGGATCTCCTTTACTGGCCTGCAAGCCCAGGTCGGGATGGGGAACCCCCAGCAGCTGCCCTTGTGGTGCTGACGGTGTGTGAGCCAAGAGAGTTCCCCCGACGAGCAGACACGGGGCCCCCAGGTGCCGACCTGACGCGTCCTTAGGGGTCCGTGGCCCGGCGTGCTGCGCCCGGCACTTCACAGGGGGAACACGGACTCCAGCCTGGTTCTCAACATTGACATTTCAAACACCGCCCAAGGAGCTGTTAACTTGGGATTGCCTTGTCAACAGCGTCCTGTCCTCGGTGGCTGCCGCCTGCCTGGGTGAACGTGGCCGGGAGATCGGGGAGCAGACCCCGGGTTCCTCAGGCCGGGAGCGGGGCTGGGGGGTCAGGACGGGCGTGGCGGGGGGTCTCTGTGGACGCCCCACGGTTTCCGGTGGCACACAGGTGTCACTGTCGCCCGCTGCTTGGCACTCCTGCCCACGGCCTGCTTTTGTATTTCCAGGGAGGTAGGCTTCCCAGGTAGTAAAGAATCTGTCTGCAGTGCAGGAGACCCGAGTTCCATCCCTGGGTCGGGAAGATTCCCTGGAAGAGGACATGGCAACCCACACCAGTATCCTTGCCTGGAGAATCCCATGGACAGAGGAGCCTGGCGGGCTTCAGTCCATGGGGTCACAAAGAGTCAGACACGACTGAGGGCCTGAGCACACACCAGGAGTGGATTTTGCGTTATTGAAGGGCTATCACTGCGACAAAGGGAACAGCTCGCGTGAGGCACCGCGGAGGTGTGTGGCCTGCACAAGCCTGACTCCAGGCTCTAGGGTGGCCTCCGGTGCCACGGAAATGAGCCGCTGGGGCCCACAGGGGAAGCCCTCGTGTTTATCTCCTTCTTTCTCTCTTTTTAGTGTGTGTTCTGTAATGTGTGCAGTAGGAGTCTGTGCTCAGGCATGAATAAATACACATTGAGGGGGGCGGCATTCACTCTGGGTAGCGAGTCAGACACGGTGCCTGGGGCGTGGGGCACCCTGGGTGCAGGCTCTGATCGGGCCGGGCTGGATTCCGCTGAGCGGAGTCCCCGGGGCCCTCCGTGACCTGCCGGGTAATTGCTGCGTTCAGGCCCTGCTTTCTTGCCGCATAATGACATTTCTGTGTCTCACGGCAGATGCTGGCTCTGTGGTAATGAAGGCAAGGCCCTGGAGAGACGGCCAGAAAGACCCCATTGGGCCCCCAAATTGGTTTATTTGCCAGGTAATCAGAGGCACAGAAGGCGCCATAATAGGACACGGGCTCTGGGGTAGCCTGTGCGCGGTTGGGCCCCGCGGGATGGGCCTGGCGGGCGGCCGCCTCCGAATTGTGATTACCTTGCCCCCGAAAAGAAAAGCCGGGTGAGCTCCCTCTGGGTGTCTGGTCTGAAACAGAATCATCGTGTGGACTTTTCCTAAAGACGGAGCTGCGTCGAGAGGGCGTCGTCTGTCGCTGCAGCTTTTCTTTCCTGCCTTCCGCCTCTCTGTTCCGAGCCAGGACATCATTTAGGAAAAGTGTGAGCACGTTAGGAAGCGATAAGGAACGGAGGTTAACGGCCGTTTGGGGCAAAGTGCGTGGGTCTCTGCCATCTGCCGGGCCGGCGGGGCCTGGTCTCACCGTCTCTGCCTCCGTGACGCGGGCAGGGCTGCCCGAGACCCCGGGTGGTGCCCGTGCTTCTGCAAAGCCCAGGCTCCTTCACCCGTAGCCTGGCCAACCAGGGCCCCGGCCCCTGGAGGAGAAGCCAGAAGCAGATAAACAAGCACGCGACAGGTCCATCCCACCCTGGACCATCCCTTCAGCGAATCACGACAGGGGCTTGATGGTGGTGCGGAGGCTGCAGGGGGCGGATGCTCGGGGAGGGCTGTGCCCCGGGAGGTGGCACTTTGCTGAAGGCTGGATGGCAGGAAGCAGGTCTTCCACAAGGACACTCAGCCCGTCCAGGAGTGAGGTTGCTGGGAGAGGCGGCCTCCAAGGCCATGCGCCCTGCATCTTCAGGACAGAAAAATGCAAAGGCCTCAAGCCAAGTCCCAGGTCCCCGCACACACGCCCACACAGCACAGGGCGGGGGCCCTCGGTCCCCGTGCAGGCACCCCGGGTGGGTGGGCAGGGAGCCCCTGTCCTGTGCAACCGGGGAGCAGGCAGTCGGTCCTGGGGGCGGACACGGCCTTGGTTTCCCTCCACGTGCAGGGGAGCCTCTGGAGGAAGGCTGTCGGATTCAGCCTCTGAGGCTCCCAGGGCTAACGGTGATCAGGGCGCGGGGGTGGGACGTGGAGCGGGGCCCGTGGGGAGGCAGAGGGGACAGTCAGGGCAGCTGGCGGTGCTTGGCGAGGGGGGAAGGGGGCCCTCAGGGGAGTCCGCGCCATCTCATCCCGGCCCCACTCAGGGCTGCCCAGGGGGTCGTCATAGCTGAGACGCTCCCGGTCAGAGGTGACGAGAGCTTGGCGCACCCCGGCTCAAACAGCAGAGGCCCGTCGGCACCCGGCCCGGGGAGGGGTGTCCGGGTCCAGCGGCAGGTGGGCTGCTGGCGTCCCGCCCCCTCGGGTGGCTCCACTGGGGCCCCAGTGAGCCCCTAGCAGGACCCGGCCAGGGCCTCCCCGCCCAGCACTGGGCCCAGGGCCCCAGTGAGCCCCTAGCAGGACCCGGCCAGGGCCTCCCCGCCCAGCACTGGGCCCAGGGCCCCAGTGAGCCCCTAGCAGGACCCGGCCAGGGCCTCCCCGCCCAGCACTGGGCCCAGGGCCCCAGTGAGCCCCTAGCAGGACCCGGCCAGGGCCTCCCCGCCCAGCACTGGGCCCAGGGCCCCAGTGAGCCCCTAGCAGGACCCGGCCAGGGCCTCCCCGCCCAGCACTGGGCCCAGGGCCCCAGTGAGCCCCTAGCAGGACCCAGGCCAGGGCCTCCCCGCCCAGCACTGGGCCCAGGCCTGGGAGACTGCAGGTGTTCTGGCTGGACCAGCACAGGGCGCAAGCCTGTTCTGGAGCCGAGGACTACAGACGGGACGTGGAGGGGGCGGATGCGCTGAAGCTGGTGGGGCTGCCCCCGGGGATGGACCAGGTGCCCCGGAACACGGCTGCTCACAGCGGAAACCTGGGGACCTCAGGAGGGGCTGGGGAGGCGGACGCTGCCTGACCTCCAGCAGAGCGCCCAGCCTGCGGCCCCTACTATGGCCTCAAACATGCCCCTTGCTCTTCCCATGAATCTAAGGCTCCGAGTGCCTGCTTCCAGTTCTTCCTTGAGTTACTGGGCTGTAAGGATCTTGTCATTTGCCAGTCATTCCTTCTCTACAAGACGGTGCTGTTCAGAATGTAGTCAGTAACTTGCGCGAACACGCGGCCCTGGCCCCTCTCCGACGTCTGGATGCAGATTGGTGGCTCCCGGTGTCCGGGTTGGTTCTGTGTTTGCCTGTCGGCCCGTTTTTCGCCACCCGTGATAGAAGCAGCCGTTTGAAGAAGCCGTTAGAAGCCGGCAGGCAGTGCCAGGCCTGATGGTGGTTTATGTGTGGGTGTGATGCTCTGGTGCTGAGAGCGTCTCCCACGGGGAGGTGGGACCCGGCGCTGAGGGGCGGGTCCTCGGACCCTCGTGCAGGGAGATGTGGGGACCGCGGTCAGGCCCCTGTATGTGGGGCCCCCCCCCAGGCGCTCCCCGCCGGAGCCTCCTGCAGCGAGTGCACAGGGCTGGGGACCCCCTGCTCCCGCTTCTGCAGGGTCCCGCGGATCCGTCACCCTGAGATCTGTAGGTGTGTGTGCGGGAACCTGGAATGGTGAGGAGTTCTTGGTGCATTTCTGGCCGGAAGATGGAGAATCGGGGGCCTCGGGGTCTACTGCTCTTAATGACGACACACCCCTGTTTGATCCGGGCCCGGCCTCTGGCCCAGGTGCAGAGCCTCGGGCAGACTGTCTGGTGCACGTGGTCACACGTAACCTGTCGGCTGGCGTGAGGATCGAGGTGCTGGGGGTCCCTGCAGGCGGCCTGTGCTGGGGCTCGGCTCCCCCGGCCTCGTCTTGGCCCCAGACTCACAGCCCTTCAAGGTGGGGCTCTGCTCCCAGCCTGGGGACTGGCGGGCAGTCAGGCCGGCAGTTGCCTTTGTGGTTGGGGGCCACTCCCTGCAACTCGAGTGACCCGGCGGGGCCCACGGACCCAGGAGGCACGTGTCCGCTAGCCCTTGAGCGCCTCCGGCTCAGCCCACTTGTTCATGCTGTGTGGGCGTCCTGCCTGGCTCCACTGTCTCCAGCCGTTTCCTGGGCCCTGGGCCCGTGTGGGCTTCCCAGGGCCCCTGTGATAAAGCACTGCTCACTGGTGGCTTCAGACAGCGGGCTCTGGCCTCACACTCAGAAAAGAGGCTGGCGGCCCGAGAGGCGGGGCGTCTGCTCTCTGCCAGCTCATGGGGCGCCTTGGCCTGGATTGTGTCGCTCCGGTCTCTGCCTCCAAACTCGCAGGGAGAGCTCTGTCTCTTGTCTCTCCTCTTATGAGGACCGTCTCGTTGGCTCGGGCGCCTCCCCACTCTAGGAAGGCTTCATCTTCACCAGGCAGTCTGCAGCCGCCTGTTTGCAGATGAAGACATTTGGACGCCAGGGGCTTCCGAGGGTCAGGACTCGAAGATGTTTCTCAGGGGACGTAACTCAGCCCATCAAGGCTGACGTCTCTGTGCCGCTTCCTCGCACAGCACCACCCTCTCTGGCTGTTGGGAGGTGATGGAGGCGTGTTTTGGCTGGAAGGTGACATCTGTTACTTTCAAACAAAGCTGACCCACCTGTTACCCTCAGCCCCACATGACAGGGGGGTGACCCACCACTGATGGGGCCCTGCTTCCCATTCCCCAGGGTGTGGGGGTCCTTGTGAGCCAACCGGGGGGACCACAGCTTTCCCAACAACCCCCTGCCAGGCCCTCAGCGGGACCCCAGCCTCAGGGTGTGGAGGTGAATGAGGGTGGTCCCGAGTGGGTCCGGATGGCCTCGGCGGGGGAGGGACCTTGAAGGACACGGGTGATGCTCAGTCTTGCTCTAGGGAAGGTGGCCGTTCCCTCCCCTAGTCCCTCCCCACCCCACCATCACATGAAGCCGTGTGCAAGGGCCGGATGCAGGGCGGAGCCCCAGGTGGGCCCTGGCCAGGGGTGGCCACCCAACCTCCAGGAGGCCCAGGCGCCTGCAGCCCACCCCCAGGAGGGGGACGGGACCAGCTGCAGCCCAGCCTCCTAGGTGCTGGGAGCCCTGTGTGGCCGGCTCGTCTCTGTCCTGATTTGAGGGGCACCTGGGAGTCGCCCCGTCTCCTCCCTTGCACCTTCCTGCCTGGGGGGCGAGCAAAAGGCAGCGTCCTGGCCCATCACAGCGCCACCCCCCCAACCCCACAAGCCTCGGGGGGACGGCTCTGCCTCCAGGACCAGGCCAGGTACCTGCACCTCTTTCCGGGAAGCATCAGGGCTGCGGCTCCCTGTCTTTGGTTCCTCCTCTGGCTCTGCAGCTGCAAGGACTGAGTGGTGTGAGCTCTCATTACCCAACACCCATCAGTGAAGACACTCAGCCTCCCCAGGGCGGGAGGTCAGGCCCCAGTCACTCTGTGCAATAACATTTGTGGAACGTAAAGACGAAATGTTCATAAACGGATCATAAAATGTAATCCTGCCTGCGAAGCCGGCCTGAGTGGACAGGAGGTGACCTTTCCAGCTCCTCTGGAGGAAACGTCACCCAGGAGAGCGGGTGGAGGAGTTTTACATCCGAGGAGAGCCTGCCTGCCTGCCTGGCACTTCCTGACCCAAGGCCAGCCTGCCCGACCCTGCCCTGTAGCCAGGAGCAGTCTGGACGGAGGGCAGAACCTTCGCTGTGAATCAGGAGTGGTGCTGGGACGCAGCCTGCAGCCTCCCCACCCCTCTCCTCACCAGCGGGCCCCATCTTTCCATTCCTGCGGTGACCCTGCCCTGTCCTGGCAGGGTCCTGACTGCGGGGTCTTGGGCCAGCTAGGTTTACTCAGACGTGGCCCTCGGGTGTCTGTTAGGTGGGCTCTGGCCAGGACAGCGGCTCCCTTCCAGCTGCATCTGCAGACCCACGAGACACGCCCCTCAGGAGAGGTTGGAATTGCTCCCAGGACTCCACCAGACCCCGAACTGCAGAGGAATTGGGCCAGGTATCACACTGGGGGCTGGTCCCTCAGCAGCCAGGCCAGGCTCTTCTCAGCCCCTGGCGCTTAAAGGGGGCTGGACTGGCCCTGCCCAGGTGGCCCACACGAGGGGGAATCTGACAGTGATGGTCTGGCCTGCACTGAGCCGCCTGGCGGCCAGAGACGTTGGCACAGAGGGTTCTGAGACCACTCAGCCCCAAACTCCTGTGCACCAGACAGGCAGACCCGGCACACAGTGGTCTCACCTGCCAGGCCAGGGTCCAGGGCAGGGGTCGGCGGCCCCGCAGGAAGAGCTTCCAGTGGGTGCCAGGCCAGGGTCCAGGGCAGGGGTCGGCGGCCCCGCAGGAAGAGCTTCCAGTGGGTTCCAGGATTCCCTAGCGCCCCAGGCCCCCAGCTTTGCCCAGAACTCCTGGTCTGGGCCTGACGGCCTTCTCCATGCTTCACCCTGGGGGACAATGGGAGCCCCTACCCTGCAGACGGAGGTCCTGTCAGGGCTGTGGACCCCCTGCCTGTTGTCCTGGAGGACTTCCCAGGGACGCCATAGACCTCCGTCAAGGTGGCGTCTAGGAGGCAGTGTTCGCGGAAGCTCTGTGCTGGACGCTAGTGTGGGCCTTGTTCAACGAGCAGCCCCGCTGGCGGGGGCGTTGGGGGGGAGGGCATTTTAATCGTGTAAACACGCGCCAGCCCCTCCCGTGTCCCCGCGGCTGCAGCCCCGCCGCCTTCTCTGAAGCCCCGCTCGGAGGCTGCACCGCAGCCCTGAGCGTCCCAGGGCCGCTCTGTGGGTTTTCTTTCCTCGTTCTGGGCTCGCCCGTCCCGGGCCATGGGGACTCGAGCCTGGTGTGCCAGTAGAGTCCGGGGTTCACCCACAAACCCTTGCGTGCGGACGGTCCCTGGAGACACTTGAGAGCCCACCGCCCGCCCTCGAGCTCTCAGAGGAAGGGGCGCCTGGGGTGGGGTCCTCTGTCTCCATGACGCTGCTCATCGGGGCGCCCTGCAAGCCGGGTCAGGAAGGGGAGCCTCACACTCTGGTTCTGGTTCCTCAAGGAGCCAGGAAGTCAGAGGGCCACCCAGGCCGTGTGCGTCCCCTGGGGCCCAGTGAACAAAATGCCCGTCCTCCAAGAAGAGGCGTCTCTGTGGTTCTGGAGAGACCCCCCGCAGTGCTGGTGTCAGGCTGGTTGGTTCCAGGAGCCGTGGCCCAGGAGGAGGGTGACTGAATCAGCTGTTCCCACCACAGCTCCAGGAAAGGCCTGGGACGGGGGGACCCCACACTCAAGAGCTCCCTGGATGGGTCCAAACTGCGGCGCCAGCATCTCCGAGGGGACAGCTCTGGGATCCCTCTGTCCAGAATGCCGAGGGGTCTCCAGCGGGGCGCCCCCCACGCCCCCCATGGCGGAGGAAGAGGACCCACCCTCATGTGCACGAAGCACATGAAGCTCCCGGACGGCTGCAAGCAGCCAGTTGGCCAAACTCAATCTTCGTCTTGCCTCCGAAGAGTTTGTTTTTCCAGACTCTGTCCAAGTCTGTTTTAATCTACCAAAAGAGGAGCTAAGTTTGATAAATAAAAGAAGATTAAAAATGGTAGAGAAAAATGTGTTTCTCCCCCCTCCCCACCCCAGCTCCCGGGAGAGAACTGCCAAGATTGAGGCGTAGAAACAAAAATAGAAATGATCGAAACGCCTGATGGTGCCTCTGTTTCAAATGGAAAGGCAGCAAGCCCTCCAGCCGAGCCCCTCGCAGCCTGGGAGCCACCTCGCCCCCTGCGCTTCGTGCGCTTCGGGCTGGGCCTTCCTCTGCCACGTGGGGCTTGGGGGGTGCCCCACTGGAGACCCCTCAGCATTCTGGGAGGAGGGATCCCCAAGCTGTCCCCTCGGAGATGCTGGCCCCATGGTTTGGACCCGTCCAGGGAGCTCTTGGGTGTGGGGACACCCCCCGTCCCAGGCCTTTCCTTCCATGACACACCTGTGTCATTCCAGACCCTGAGATGTCAGCCCTGGGCGGGAGCTGTGTGATGAGAGGGGCAGAGGGGACCTCGAACGTGACAGCGGCCACTCGGCTGCACCTGGGCGGCCTGGAGACTCTGTCTAAGTGGTCACAGCGGAGGTGGCAGCGACCGTCCTCTGGAAGCTCTGTGTCCCCCGCCAGCTCCGTCTACCACTTCACGGGTATCAGCTCCTTGAACCTTCACGACCCACTGTAGGCGGTGGTCCTCAGTGGGGTCTGCGCCTCGCCCAGGAGCCAGTCAGAAATGCAGGCTCTGGGCCATCCAGACCCCCTGAACTGGAGACTCCCAGTAGGACCGGTTCCCTCATCTTTCCCCAGGGGCTCTGACGCACGTGCAGGGTTGAAAGTTGCTGCCCTGAAGTGGATAACGTGTCCCCCATTCCCCGTCTTCTGGGTGGGACAGTTGAGAAAGTCAATATGAACGAACTTGCCTGACATCTGACGTCTCGTCCACGACAGAAACGGGAGCAGGACAAGGCTCTGTGCTCATCCAGGGCTGAAGCAGGCACCCCCAGGCCTGCCGTGTGTGTGCTCCCTGCTGGATCCTCCATCTTCCTCCGATGGGGGGGACCCTGAAGTCTCTGTCCCAGGGGACGGCGTGGCCCCTGGTGCTGCCACCCGCTGGGGCCGCTTCCAAGCTGAGAAGGCACCAAGAGCAGCCTGGTGGGTTCCCCAAACGCGCCAGGTCAGCGCTCCTGGGGCGGAGATCCCTGGTGTGGGTACTCACTTCCTTGCTCACAAGTGAAAGTAACGAGGAAGACGCTGGGGATTTCAGCCGCGTCTCCAGAGACCATTTGAGATGCCATGCGTCTCCCCACTCTCCCTGGCCCCCCGCCCCTGCTCCCATCACGGACAGTAACTTGACGGTGACCCGCCCCTTCTTCGGGTCAGCTTGGCTTGGCGTCTCAGCCAGCCTGCTTTCGAAACTAAGGGTCTGCTTCGGCTGGCTGCTGCCCTGCAGCGCTGGGTGCCAGGCCAGCAGCTCAGTGGTTCAACACGGCAGGCAGGCGTCTGTGGGTCGGCTGGGTGGTCCCAGCTGTGAATCTGGGGTCAGCTGGTGCAGGGCTAGCCTGGACCCAGACCAGGACTTCAGGAGAGAGCTGTGGACCCCCTGGGGTCCTGCTGGGCTCAGCAGGCCGGGCCCCAGCCTCTGGGCTGCTCTGTGCGTGAAGTGCCAGGGGCCCACTCCAGGCCCACAGCCCCTGGCTAACGCAGGCTGCCCAGGGCGCAGCGCCAGAGAGGGCGGGGCCTTTCCCCCAGTGCTCACCACTGCTCCCAGCTCTTGCCCCTCCATCCACTCCCCTGGGGGGCCTGTCAGACGGCAGGTGCTTAATGCAGGCCTGAGGTCCAGCCGGGAGCTGGTCGTTTGCTCTGAATTCATTGTCTTTCTGGGAATGAGATGACACAGCGCCGTCACCGCCGTGCGGAGGCTTCTGGCCAAAGCGACCTCCTTTATAGAAATCAAATTGACCCCAAGAAGAGTTTTCAAATGTAAATTCATTGGCATGAAATGGCAGTGCCCATCCCATCTTAAATTGTCTCCAAAATGGAAACACGCAGAGTCTGTTCCCGGCCGGAGCAGGTCTTACTCTTTCTGCCAAATGCAGGGCTCACCGCCCACCCCCCACCCATAGCAGAGTGCGTCTGTCGTCTCCAGAGGTTCAGAGAGACTCTTGGCCAAGGGGTCTGGGATGTGAAGGTCCCGCCCGTGCAGCCGGCCCGATCCGAAGGCCACCCCTGCGTGTTTGCGGCCCGTGACGCGTCCCTCTCGCCCCAGAGCCAGAGGTGCACTCATGGCTCCAGACTGTGCTCGTCCTGAACTTTGGTGCCTCGGCGCTTCTGCCTGCCCTTCAGAAAGGGGCCCTCTTCCGAATTTAAATCGTGCTCATCGTATTCACACAGCGGCAGTTGGAGACAGGGACCCCCACCGCCATGCCAAGCAGGCTGCAGGAACTCAGCGCCCTGGTGCTCCCAGGGGCTTGGGCTGGCTCTCATCCATCTAGTCTGTCCATTCTCCTGGAGGCGACACCCCCTGACCCGGCGTTCTGGGAGAGGGACGTGGCCAGAGCGGGGCCAAGACGCAGGCAGCTTGGGGACCACCGCGTGGCACTGGGATCCTTCTGTGGCCCTCACTGCCCGTGTGGCCTGGAACGGTGAACGAGCCGCAGGCCCCCACCCAGGTGTGAGGACCGGACATCACCAGGGACCGCAGGCCCGAGACCGCTGCTGGCCGCGTGCCCTCCGAGCTCAGGCAGTGCCGGCAGCTCACTGCGCACCAGGCGTGAGTCCAGGTGGCTTTCTCGAGTGACTCATTCACGGCTGCTGCCACCACCACGAGGCGCTCTCACGGCCCCTTTCTCCAGAGGAGGGATGGAGCCACAGCGTGTACATACCCCGAGCACGTGGCCCGCTGGTCTCAGAAGCCGACATGGGTGCCAGCACCATGAGGATGCCCGCGGGGCCCGCTGCTGCTGGGCAGGGCCTCCCCCAGACCTCCCCCCGCCAGGTCACCACACGCAGCTGCAGGAACCCTCCCGGAACTGCTGGAAGGAAGGTCCTAAATGGCCTTTGGAAGGACAGCGACCTCAGCCTAAGGAGACCTCCCCAAGTGTCCGTTCCCCCTCCGGGTGGGCTACAGGGACGAGCCCCTCAGGAGACTCATGCCATCTCCCACTGGCCCGGGAGGCCTGGGATCGGGACTCCAGGCTTTCCAGCCCAGGTCGTCAGAGACGCTGTGGCCTGCGTGTGCGCGAGTGGACAGAAGCGGACGCCTCTGTGGGCTGTTCCAACCGCAGGCAGTGACCGTGGGGCCAACGCAGCCCCAACTGTCGTTGCTGGGTTGACTGACGGCCAGCCTGCCTGTGTTGGCTGGGGGGACGCAGGGCCATGCCAGGGGAGGGCACAGCTGACTTTGGCTTCTCTTGTAGCACTGCTCACACACACGCCACAGGGCACGGGGCGAGGGAGAGGAGGGGCTGGATGGGAGGCCGCGGTGGGCGGTGGGTGTCCAGCGTGGCGTGCGTTTGTCCCCTGAGGTCACCAGTCTGGCTTCAGATGCCCCACAGGAGATGTTCTGGCATCTCCTGGGGCCTGAGGCGGACGGATTAGCAATGTCTGCTGCGGGTCAGATGGGGGAACCACCCTGGAGCCTTTGCTATTTCAGGGCAGTAGGCAGGCAGGTCTGGGACCCTGACAGTGCCCTGGCGCCAGGCTGAGGCAGCCAAGGTGGAGTTTGGCCACCGGCTTTGATCTCCGAGAGCTGGGGGCTGCCCAGCGGCCCTGACAGGTAAAGGGGTTGATCCTGCTTAGCCGGCTGCCTCCCGAGTCCAAGGTGAAAGTCACTGGGAGGTTGGGTATCACCATGGAGCTTCCCCCGCTGTCCGCAGAGCTGAGGCCCGCAGGCGCTGGGCATCGGGTGGTTTCCCTCTGCTCGCTCTTCCTGGGCTGAGGGGATGACTGTATGCAGCGCCAGCCCGTCTGCCCTGCTGTGAGACGGGGTCTCATGCGGGGCTGCCTTGGAGATGGTGCAGGGCCCCTCCCGAGCCCTTTCCCACCTTCCAGCGAGCTGCCAGTGGGACGGTTGAGGTCCGGGCTCCCCGTCCTCCTCTCTACCGGGAAGAGAAATGCGTCTGAGGGAGGGACTCAGCATGGAGACTCCCGGTTCTGACTCCCAAGGAGGCCCACCCAGTCGTCCCCCACAGTTCCAGGCTGGAGGCCTTGCTGGGCCTGGAGCCTGGACAAATGCATTTTGGTCCAAGGCCGTCAGCTTTAGGGGACACCTCCTCTGACCGTCCCCTTCTTGGGCCTGAAGCAGGAACTTCCAGACCAAAGTGTGTCGGGAGCCAGGGGACTCACTCGTTTGTGCGGAAAACAGCCGTTGGTGAAAGCGCTCCCTCAGGCCTCAGCTGGTGCTGGGGCCTTGGGCCAGCGTGAGGAGGGCCCATGCACACCGCTGACCCACAGTCCCTGTGGCCACTGCCGCTGCTCCGAGTCCCTGTCCTGTGTCATTCTAAACCCTCCATGCTCTGGGGGACAGGGGTCTCGGTGACCAGGAGGTGCCCCCCTGGCCTGAGGGCCTCCCAGGGGAAGGACAGTCTGTGTCCTCTCCGACAGTCTGGGGCAGGGCTCCCCGCCCCCCTCCAAGGTGAGGCAGGGGACAGCAGCCTGGCTGGTGCTCTGAGCCCATCGAGAATTCCGCTCCAGAACTCCTTGATATTTGCCTTAAAGTTCAGCTCTAAATATAGCCTGCTGGGCTACGTCACAGCGTGTCGTCTGGGAGGTGTGTGTGTGGTCACGTGCGGCTGTAGTAGCAGGCGGGCAGGGCTTGCCTATCCGCACATCCACCCTGCAGCATCTCGTAAGGAGACAGACACCTGCCGGAGACCCCGGGGGCAGGACGTTGCTGAGGATGCCGCTCCAGCAGAGCCAGGCCGCCGGCTTGCCCACCCCCCAGGCCAGGGCGACCCCCGCCCCAGCCCGCCCTCC
>NW_011494741.1:482457-482843 GCF_000754665.1 Bison bison bison | reverse complement strand
GACGCACTCACAGGCCCTGTGCCAGGGGCCGCACGGCCGGTGCTGTCCCAGCTGTCTGTCCCATTCTTGGGGGCGTGGTCCCGAGAGCTCCAGCCTCCTCCCCCTCCATCAGAGGAGCCCCAGGGTCACAGCCAGGAACCCGCAGTGCCCAGGGCACTCCATCTGTGTCTCTGCCCATCTAAGAGCCTTCTCGGCCAGGTGGTGGGCAGACCCCTGGGGACTGCTCTCCCAGTCCCGACAGCCAGGGAGCTGGCACCCTGGGGATGTGCTGGCTCTTCTGGACTCTTCCCGCCACCTCCAGGGCCCAGCAGAGCCCCGGGGGGCTGCACCAGGTCGGGGACCCAGAGGCCAGTCCGTCTGCCCAGGCCAGCGCAGACTCCTGCAGG
>NW_011494741.1:481628-482357 GCF_000754665.1 Bison bison bison | reverse complement strand
CTGGGGGGGCTGGGCTGGCCCTTGGGGAGGCCGGCTGCTCTGACCGCTGAGCACGGCCAGGCCGGCCTCTGTCCTCCAGCCATCGTTGTGCCCGGATGGTCCGCCTGGGGACACTGAGAGACTCTGCCCGCTCAGTAGGGGTGGGGTGTGAATTAGGTCCTTCTGGTGGTGGGCAGGGGTGGGGAGCTGGGGGCCTGGTCTTGGGAAGGGGGCCTGGCTGTGCCCTGCTTGGGAACCAGATGCCTTAACGTGTGAGGTCTCCACAGCCGTAAGGCCAGGCTCAGGGAGGGGGGCGGCTGGCTGAGTGAATCTCCTGGGTCAGCCTTGGGCGGGGCTGGGAGCCGGGAGACACCACCTGGGGGCTGTGAGCTAACACGTGGTCCCCCTCGTCTCCAGGGGGCTCTCCCTGCAGGCTGGGAGGCCCCAGGGCCCTCCTCCTGGGACAGAGCTGTCTAGAAAGTGGCCCCGTACAGGCTGACCCAGCTCAGAGTCCTGAGCCCTCCATGCCCAGTGGCCCCCACAAAGGCTGGACTTCCTGGGCCCTCAGCCACATGTCTGGCGTCGGGGGGCCTCTGTGTTCTGGGGGACCTCTGTTCTGGGTCTCGGTGCCCCCTCTTGTCCCAGGTCAGGGCAGGGCCTTGGCAGCCCCTTAGCTCCTGGGATGGGTTTGGACGCACATGGCGGCCCTGCCAAGGCCTCCCGGGCCCTGCCAGGCTGCTGGCCAGAGAC
>NW_011494741.1:481029-481528 GCF_000754665.1 Bison bison bison | reverse complement strand
CAACTGGAAAACCCTTAAGTAAATGTTGATCGTGCACACTGGGGTCTGCCCAGCCGCATGGCACCCACTCCTGTCCCTGGGCTCGGCCCGAGGGAAGAGGCTGAGAACTGGGGTCCTGGGAGGTCGGCTCACACCCCAGCCTGGAGGGGTTCACTGCCCAGTTCTGCTCTCCCGCCGGGGGCCACCCTTCACAGCTCCTTGGCTCATTTGTGCATTCTCCCAGCATCTCGAGAACCTCCCCGCAGGCCCTGTGGGGACGAGAAAGACAGAGGTGCCACCCTGGGCGGAGGCCGCCCGGCACGGGGGTGTCAGGGGGAGACCGCAGTCAGGCAGACGGGGAGAGGAGACCCCGGGGGACGGGCCTGGACTGCAGTGCATCTTCCTCTGACAGGCGTCCCACTCAGAGGGCTTCTTGGGGTCCCGGAACCCGGCCAAGAAGTTGGCAGTCAGCTGGTGTCAGGGCCTGTAGGGGATGCACTGAGCCCGCCGGGGTCCGGGA
>NW_011494741.1:479737-480929 GCF_000754665.1 Bison bison bison | reverse complement strand
CTGAGCCCTCCATGCCCAGTGGCCCCCACAAAGGCTGGACTTCCTGGCAGGGCCCGGGAGGCCTTGGCAGGCTGCTGGCCAGAGACTCTGCAGGAAGGCACGGGGCCTGGCCTCTGCCCCGGGAAGGCCACCCGGGGCTCGTGCGTCACTGTGGGGGGGAGCGGTTGGTTACAGCCCCCACCCCAGAGGTAGCCCCTTAGGCCAGGCTCCCAGAGAGCTCGGGGTCCCGGGCTCTGGACAAAGCTGGGCTGGGGGGTGGGCACGGCGACCTGCTGGCCAGAGAGCTGGGGACCCAGGCGAGGGCCCTTCCCTCTGGGGATGAAGGGCCCAGGCTGCAGCCGTGAGTCAGCCGACCGCCAGATGGGAGCGGTTCTGGCCTGAGCCCCATCGCCCTGTCCACCTGCTCCCCTCTGCCAGAAGGAATAGGTGCACGCTGGTACCCGTTAAACTTATACTTACAAGGACAGTCCATGGCCTCGTGCAGTCGGCAGGAGGCAGCGTCATTCCGTTCTGGGACAGACGCACCCAGGGGATTGCTGTGTCCGCGGAGGTGGAGGGTGTGGTCGGCTCATTTCAGGGACCACGGGGGCCCCACGGACGGGTCGGTGGTGCTCAGTCTGGAGGACAGAAATGTGCTGGAGAGGCTTTTGGCTTTTTTTTTTTTTTTTAATTTGTAAGTCAGATCACATGGTTTCCACTGAATTGTGTTGCTCTAATTGAGTTGGTCTGAAATTAACTGGACTCGGCTTGGCCTCCTACAGAGGCAACCGGGCATGAGTGAGGTCCGGGCCCAGACTCAGCCCCTGCCCAGGGAGGGATCCTTATGGACCAGGCTCCCCAGGGTCTCCCTGATTCTGCATCTCGATGCCCCGGGGGCTCTGGCCCGGCCCAGCCATCGTGGGAAGGGGACCCCTCCTGCCAGCAGCTGGTCCTCTGCTAGACCTCGCCTGTGATCAGGATCTCTGCACTCCCGAGACACGTGTTCACACCAGCCCCATCCCAGCTCCATGCCTCGGCCCCGTCCTGGCCCCAGAGGAAGGGAAACCACCTCTCAGTCCAGCCCCATCCCAGCTCCATGCCTCGGCCCCGTCCTGGCCCCAGAGGAAGGGAAACCACCTCTCAGCCCAGCCCCCAGAGCCCACGGGCGCTCACCTTCACCCCCTGCAGCGCTGTGAGTGACAGGCGGAGTGGG
>NW_011494741.1:478186-479637 GCF_000754665.1 Bison bison bison | reverse complement strand
CCTCCCCGCAGGCCCTGTGGGGACGAGAAAGACAGAGGTGCCACCCTGGGCGGAGGCCGCCCGGCACGGGGGTGTCAGGGGGAGACCGCAGTCAGGCAGACGGGGAGAGGAGACCCCGGGGGACGGGCCTGGACTGCAGTGCATCTTCCTCTGACAGGCGTCCCACTCAGAGGGCTTCTTGGGGTCCCGGAACCCAGCCAAGAAGTTGGCAGTCAGCTGGTGTCAGGGCCTGTAGGGGATGCACTGAGCCCGCCGGGGTCCGGGAGGGATGCACTGAGCCCACCGGGGTCTGGGGGGACAGCCGTGTTGCCCAGGCCTCTGTCCTCGGATTGTGAGCGTCCGGGCAACAAGGATGTGCCCTGGCGGCAGGCGGTGAGCACGCTCTATCTGGAGCCCCTGCCCCCTGAGCTGTCCGCGTCCTTGGGGGCTGCTCAGAGGTTCCGGGGGGCCTGCAGGGGCCTTTGAAAAACTGGGGAGACAAGTGACTTCTGGACGTTCTGAAAGGCCCCATGGCCAGGCGGGGTCTGGGGGGAAGTGTCTGCGAGCCTGGCTGCGGCTTTGAAAGTACAGAAGTTTGACGGGTTAGTTTAGTTCATCATTTTTTCCCATTAATGAAAATTAGGATAAGAAAGAAATTATCATAATCCAACATTGACAATGAAGCTTTCCCATTTACTTCTCGTTTTGGGAGGGTTTTTTTTTTTTAATCAAAATGATTTATGATGAATACAGTGCATATTAAAACTTTTAACCTGGTACCTTCCTAAAGTAAAAAATGTTCCCAACATATTACATTTTTAATCACATGAGTTAATTACTCTTTAGGGAGGCTTTGCAAATTCTGGGAAGGCGAGTATTATGGATTTCAAAGAATGAGAGGGAAACTGTCATTTTAATGAGAATGCAAATGAGAACTGTTAAGGTTCAGTGAAGGTCATAGCAGCTTAATCATCAAATTATTATGGCCATTTATTGCCAGTAACAAATGAATATTAAAACCTATTGTTTTAACAGATCAGACCACCAAATGATTGTTATTTCAAACTTCCCAGGTGTTTGGGGTGTAATTTGAGAATTATCAAATGCTGGGGACCCCTTCATGCCTAGAACGCCCTCCCCCATCTGTTCGTGCTCACAACCGTGTGGGCACACTTGTCCCCAGATGTCCGAGTTTCTGGGCTGGGCTCTGCAGAGATGCTGTGGGCAGATGTCCCATCCGGTCAGCGGAGACGGAGGCAGGGGATGCTCAAGTAGCCGCCAGCATCAGAGGAGGGGCCGGGAGCTCCCCATCGCCAGACCCAAGCCCTTGGGCAGCCTGCCACCGTCCACTCACTGCTGACTCCAAGGCACTGCCCAGGGCCTGGTGCCGGCGGGCGGGTGGGGCTCTGTGAGTGTCTGAGGGCGGCATGCAGGCTGCTGGCTCAGGTGACTGCAGGCTCAGGGCTCTTCGT
>NW_011494741.1:473031-478086 GCF_000754665.1 Bison bison bison | reverse complement strand
CGTGGCCCTGCAGCGTGGCTGGTTCTCCCCCTGCACAGGCAGGTCACCCTCCTGCAAGGTCAGAGCAGCCCCCTCCTCTCCAGCAGCGCCGGGGGTCCAGACCCTGGCCTTCTGGGGCCTTGGGTGTTGCTCCGGGGGTGGGCATCAGCTCTAGCTCATCCCGGTGGGCTTGTCTGACATTCTTCCCTGCACACAGTGTGAGTTCCAGGCTGTCTGTGTCTTCAGCAGGATCTTCTTTACTGGAGGGGGGACAGAGACAAGAAGGAGACATTTCACCCCCGGCGTGCTCCCAGGCCATGGGGCACCCCAGGTCCTCAGCTCCCAGTGGTCTGAGCTCTTCTGCAGCCAGATGATCCCTAACTAAAGAACACAGAGAACGTTGTCTGAGCCCCGCCCCGCCCCTGAGCCCAGGAAGCTGGGGAGCGAGCTGCGGGAGACCTGCCTGGGGCCGGTGGCCTGGGGTCACGTCCGTCTCTCCAGGAGCAGGAGCATGTCCTCCCAGACGGAGGCCCCTGGACATCCAGGGGGGCTGGTCAGAGGTCAGACGTCCAGGGGACTGGTCAGAGGCCAGACGTCCAGGGGACTGGTCTGAGGTCAGGCGTCCAGGGGGGCTGGTCTGAGGTCAGGCGTCCAGGGGGGCTGGTCTGAGGTCAGGCGTCCAGGGGGCTGGTCTGAGGTCCCCTGCTTGTGAGACCCACCCCAGTCCAGACATGAACTCTCCTTGCCCGAGACTGTCCATTGGGGGTCCAGGTGCTTGGACCTCATGTCCTGGCTGAGACCTGACTTGAAGGCTCCTCAGGGCAGTCAGGTGTGTTGGGAGCTTTGACAGCATGACCTCGGGGACCACCCATAGAAGGTCTGTCACTGAGCCTGGGAGGGGCACAGAAGGGGGTCTGGGGCAGAGGAGATGAGTCTGTCTTGGCCACTGGGGAGCTCCCGGGGGCCCGGGGGAAGAGGCAGGGGCTCTCGGGGGCATGCTCCCAGCCTCTGCCCTCAGTCCCAGGCCTGCGGCCGCATGGAGCTGGAGCAAGGGGGCCGGCACCTCCCGCAGAGCGACCCCCGGGGTCTGCAGGCTCCCCGGGGGGCGGCATGCTGTCTGTGCATCTCGATCCCGCGCACCGCAGGGAGAGGTAATTAAATGTAATAGACGCCGGGGCTTCCGGAATTACATTATTTAGAAGCCGTAGCTTGCACACACACACACACGTGCTAAGCTGTGGATAATTAATAGATTTATTTAAATCAGCCTCTGCCATCTGTATTCATCCAGGGAGGGATGCGTCCCAGGCAGGCCCGTGTCGAGATGCCTCTGGTTTGTGAAGGGAAAGCTGGGAACCCCCGAGGGGGGCGGGGGACTGGCAGGAGACCGGGGTCCACAGGGCTGAGCTCCCGGGGCGGATGGGGCCGTGAGCCTGCACCGCAGACGCTGCGCCCGTGGACGGCCAGGTGGGGTGCAGTCGGGGGTGGACCGGGATGCGGTCCCTCAGCGGTGCTCGGGGGGACAGATCCATGGTGGGATCAGCCACAGGGACGCGGGGGCTCCCGCCCTCTACGTCTCCTTGCCCGCTGGTCCCGGCTCTGTGTGCAGCCCACTGGGGGCCTCCCGTTAGCATCTGACAGGAGGCGTCTCGGTCGGGCAGCTGGTTGTCACCCTCCTCCCAGCTCTGGGTGCTGGCCACTGCTGGGAAGTAGCCACAGGTCCTAAAATGACTCTCTCAGCTTCCTGCAACCCGGACACCGGTTAGGTCCCAGGACGCGGAGGCACCTTGCGGGTGGGTTCCCTCTGAGTAGTCAGCCCAGGCCCGTGATGCACACGGGGCGGCAGGTCCAGGACCCCCACTGGACCTCACGACCGGCACAGAAGTGTATCCAGACGCCCAGGCTGACGGCATCTGAGTCTGAGGGTCCTGTCCAGATTTGAAGGTGGGGGTGTTTGGTGGGAAGGGAGTGGTCAGCTCTTAGTATTGATGGGGCTGGGGGAGAGGGCCGTGTGGGGCGGGGCTCTCGTGGCCCCTTGGCACCACACCCGTGGTTCACGGGCAGCTTCCACGCTCCTATTGTGCCTGCCTGCTCCCCAGAACTGCTGAAAGGACGCAGGGCCAGCCGCACCCTGCCCCAGAGCATCCCCACCTCCCGCCCCAGCCTCCGCTCACCTCTGCCAGCTGTACAGCCCATGCCCTCTCACCCCACGGCCCTGCTCTGGACGGTGCCTTGGGCCCTGCTGTGCCCTCTATGAGATCACGCATTCTCTCGTGGGGGGCTGGATCAGCTGTGTCCCCTACCCAGCCCTGCAGGTGCTCTGTAGATACGGGGGAGGGGTGAGCAGTTCAGAGAATCGGGCGGCCCCAGGCCAGCCTGCAGGATGGGAGGCCACGGGGGTGGGGAGGAGCCCTCGTGTCTGGGGCTGGGGTTCCTCTGAGAGCCGGGTCCTCTGGCAGAAAGGCTGGTATGTGTTTGCTATAGTGTTGCCTTTCTGAGGGTCTCTACCTGGGGAGATGGGTGTGAGAGAGACCCCTGATGCCTCGGGAGGAACCTGGGATCCCAGGCTCAAGTTTGGCCTTAAAATCTCAGAAAACAACCAGCACGCCTCCCTAGAAGCGGTGTGGGGAGTTGCGCGTGCGCGGCGGGAGGCAGGAGGGGAGGGGCCCTCGTGGCTGGCCTCCTGGGCCACCCTCAGCCTCAGAGTCCTGCCGCAACCTCGCAGGGTGATGACCTTTCCCCCTCATGGTGTTCGGGGGGCTCCGAGCACGCCCAGTGTGCAGCGAGCACCCTCGCAGAGCGAGCAAGGCCATCAGGACCGGGAATCGGGCGGAGTCCCGGAGCCCCAGCGCGCCCGGAGGGAGCTGGCCGCCCCGCTGGTCCTGGGGGAGTGGGTGTGGGAGATACTGCGGACCCCCCGGCGCCCCTGATCGGCTCTGGGGGTCGTGCACCCCCTCCCAGCTCGGTCCTGCGGGGAGAGCAGAGGCTCGCACAGTGAGTGGGTCCCCGAGGCAGCAAGCACACGGGGAGCCAGCTGGGCGCTTGTGTCCACGGTCAGGGGACCAGAGGCAAGCGGTGGGGGCTCACGGCCGGGTGGTAACACGAGAACCGGCACGGTCGGGGCGGGGGGCAGGAGTCCTGGGCTGACTGCCTCCCCAGACTCAGACCGAGATGGGTCTTTACAGGGGATTCGTGAGGCCAGGGGGGTGGGGCCCCAATCCCACAGGACCAGTGTCCTTATTAGGAGAGAATCAGGACACATGCACTCCCAGGGGGCCGACCAGGTGGGGACCGGTGGAGGACACGGCGTCTCCAGCCCTGGAGAGGCCTCCGGAGGGACCAGCCTGGGGCACCTGGACCTCAGATCCCAGCCTCCTCCACTGGGGGACGGTGAGTGTGTGCGGTTCAAGCCGCCCCGCCTCGCCTATGGCTCCTGGAGGGAAGAGTACCCTCCATTCCGCCAGCAGAAGCGTCCACCTCTAACCCGCCCCGGGCAGAGGGCGCCCGCCCACCTGAAGGGTCAGCACAGGGTCTCGGGGGAGCTCGGCGGGGGACAGGAACTCCCGGATGGACGGACGGAGGCTGGCCGGTCCCGCTCCCTCCCGGCCCCGCACCATCCCAGCGGTCATTACTGCGTTCCCGCTCTCTGCAGCTGCATTGTAATGTGAGCTTATGTTCAATTTGTCGGGAGCTGGCAAATCGTCGCCGGCTCCTCGGTGACACACACTCATTTGCTCCTGGCCCTGGGTGTTTCTGAAAGTCGCGCGTTTTCCACCAGGCAAATTAAATTTCGACGTGAAGGCGGCCCTCTCCGGAGCTGACATCATGGGCGTTAATCACCCTCACACCTCTCGGGGTGCCGGAGCTGGAATCGTCTGCATTTCCAAGCAGCCCATTACTTACAGAGATGTGGCCTCCAAGCCCATAATGAAGTTATTAGTCGGAGTTGGGGCCCATATGGGTCCTCTCCACATTCCCTCTGGGGCTGGCTTGAGGGCTTGAGGGCGGCTGGAGAGGAGTCTTTGTCCTGTGTGTTTATCCATCTGGCCAAGCAGCGCTCGCTTCCTGACCACGACTGGAGGTGGGTTCCGGGAGCGGAGGGCAGGCGAGGCCCGGGGGGCACGAGGACTGGCTGGTAAGGACCGCGGGGTGAGCAGGTGCTGAGCCAGGCTGGTCACTCTTGAGGTCCAGAGAGACCCTGCCTGCCAGCCACGTGGGCCAGACAGACCAGAGAGGCTCGGTCCACCTGCGGGCGTCCACTCGGCCCCCGGGCTCCGAGGGAGGCCTGTGGGTGGCTGCTCGGGGCCGAGGATACAGTTGGCACGTGCCGTGTATGCACCAGGTCGTGTCCCCGCCGCCACAGGCTGCAGTCCTGACCCCAGTGAGATGGACTGCGAGGTGACGAGGCCCTGCCGTGGGGACCCCGCCGGGGGGCGAGGGAGACAGACAGCCGTGTGCAGCCAGCAGGGGCCCAGCGGGAGAGCCGTCTCCCGGGACCGGGCCAGCAGCGCCTGGACCTGGGGCCTCCAGACGGGTGAGAGGGGCAGGCCGGCCGTCTGAGCCCCCGTCTGTGCCATCTGTCATGCAGCTGGCTGCCCAGGGCGGTGGGTGCTCTGCCACCCGACGTGGGCCCCCAGCAGCGGATCTGCTCCGAAGCCAGTGATGATGGATGCTCTCAGGAGGGTAGGCCCGATTCCCCAGGGAGCAGAGACCCCTCCCAACCTCCAGGCAAGCAGGTGACTGGTCTCTATGACTCCCAGGTTCTCAGGGCCTCGTGCTGTGGCCCCTGCAGACTGCTGATGGGTCTTCTGGGACCCAGGGCTGCACTGTCCCGGGAACCAGGGCCGGTCTGAGCTGAGCCTTCGGGAGGAGTAAGGGACACGGAATGGGGGCCAGGCAAGGCCATGGCATGAACAGGAAGGCGGGCGGGGGCGGGACCACCCGGGGATGACGGGGGGCACCGGGGTGACCGGAGAGAGGCCCCAAGGAGGGGCTGTGACTCTAACTCCCAGCCCACCGCTTCCTGGGGCTGGGTCCCCGCGGCCTTCCAGGCCGGCCCCCCAGCGCCCTCCTCAG
>NW_011494741.1:459416-472306 GCF_000754665.1 Bison bison bison | reverse complement strand
TTCCTCGCCGGGGGTCCCTACGGCACACAGCCCCCTGCTGGGCCCCCGTGGTCCCAAGACAGGATGCTGGAACCTTCCGTCTGCCCCATGGAGAGTGAGGCCAACCCAGAAGTGAGCGGGCGCTGCCGGTGTCGGCCCCCAACAGGCAGGCAGCCCAGGGCGCGTTTCTCCCACACCGAGCTGAAAAGCGCACCAGGCCCTCGAGGCCTCGTGGGCCAGGCCCTTCGGGCACGTGGGTCCTCACTCGTGGCCTTGCTCGGGTTCATGACCGCGGCTTTCAGGCTCCACCTCGGGCCCCGGGGTGCCTTGGGCTCTGTGACGAGGGCCTGGTGCCCACACTGGCCCTGCCCGCTCTGCAGAGGCGCCCGCCCCTCTGGGCTCCTGGGCACCCGGCTGTGGCCTCGGGGGGTGGGGGCGGACGGTGGATGAGAATCAGGAGCCTCGTCAGTCTGTGAACCTGAGAGTTTATAGAGCGTTGCCACCCACTCCCTCTCGCGCTCCTCTGAGAGTCAGCAGGCTGACCCGAGCTGGGACGATGGACTTTCGTTATTACCGAGGTGGAGATGGTCCCGCTGGAAAGTTCCAGCAGGTGTAATAAAGCACTTTCGCCAACAAGGCGCCCCCACGTTTTTAAAATCAATAAGCCATTTCTGATGCTCTGACGCGGGCTCTGACCTTATTTAGCCGCTGATGTGCTGGCTGTTGGCGTCGCTGCTCAGGGTCAGGTCCCGGGCCTCGCGCTCGCTGCATGCAGTCCAGGTAATGTCTGACCCTTTGCCGGGGGACCTGGGAGGGGCCAGGGGCGGGCTTCAGCGGATGGCCTTGGGGGTCCCGCCTGGCACAGCCCCCATTTCTTTTCATCAGGAATTAGTAATAGTAACTACCTCTTGGAGAAGGAAATGGCAGCCCACTCCAGTACTCTTGCCTGGAAAATTCCATGGACCGAGAAGCCTGGTAGGCTATAGTCCATGGGGTCGCGAAGAGTCGGACACGACTGAGCGACTTCACTTCACCTGGGGCCGAGGCAGGAATTAGACCAGACTCGGAGCACAGAGGACACGCCAAGCGAAGGTCAGCACATTGCTCCCGCTGCAGCTGCTGTTAACACCCCCAAAGCCTCACCCTGGAGTCCCTTTCTGAAAATGAAGTGCGTGGGATTCAGGAACGTTCCCCAGCAGCACTGCGGACCCCACAGGGTGGCCTGTGACTCTGGGGGGTGGGCGGTGGCCGCGGCTCAGCGGGAATCCTAGCCTCCCCCGCAGAGTGGGCGTCACACCCAAGGAGGTGGAGCCTGGACCCGGGAAGGGGACTCCCGGGGCCAGGTCACAGCCTCGAGGGCCACGGCACCCCATTTCTGGGCCCTTCCCCGCAGGCGTGGGTCTGGTCATCGGGGGTCAGCACGGGGCCAACTGCTTCTCCACAGGAAGAGGGGGTCCCTCCCAAACTCTGCGGAACTCCCCAGGCCACCGGGGCCCTGCCCTCGGGCGGGTGCAGCCTTCTGCTCCTCTCCTGACCTGGCCTCTCTGCAGGGCGTGGTGCTGGGGGCCCTGGGTGGACCGCAGGCTGGCACCTGGGCCAGCTGTGCGTCCTGGGGGCAGGACCCTCTCCAGACTGGATGCTGGGCTGGATCTGGCCTCCCCTCCCCCAGCCAGGCCGTGGCCCCTGACCTTCAGCCGATTCTCTGACATTTAGCAAACAGTGTTGGCTGCCACCCCCTCCTTGGAGTCTCAGCCGGGCTTTTGTGCAGGCTCCGTGAGGATGCCGGCAGACAAGGGGCCGATCCTCACCCCGGGGGTCATTTGCACATTTCTCCAGAGGGAATGGTGGTGGGTATTTAGGTTGGAAGGACAAAGGGTCACTGTCCTGAGCCTCGAATGGTCTGTCTGGCCCCACCAGCAGCTCGGGGGATGAGCATTGAACTCTTTGGGGGATGGGGGAAGCCGGCCCGGACTCCTGAGTCCCTGGACACAGGATGCTGGGCAGTGATGCTCCCTGTGTTCCTGTGGTGGGGCCTGCTCACCCTGGAGGCAGCCTCAGCTGAGCAGCTTTTGACAGGCCCAGGGGTTGCTGCATGCTCAGAAGGGGCTTCTCCTGGGAGTAGGTGAGGCCTGGGTCTCGCCGCCTCTTGTCCCCACACCTGGAGCAATCCCCACCCGCCGCAGGAGTGGCCGCCCTCCGGGCAGCAGTGGTCCCGGGACATCTGGTCTTGCTTCCAGCTCGCCGAGCAGGGTCGCGGGAGTGTCGGCTCCTGGATGGACAGCTTTTGCGGGCCCCAGAGGTCAAGGGCAAGGAGCCCCCGGGGTGGGGCAGCAGCTGGGTGGTGTCCTGCTGAGTGTGAAGGCGGCTCTCCCACCCAGCAGTCACGGGCAGCCCCTGCCAGGACCACGTCGGGCTCCTTCCTGCGGGCTCCTGAGCCCAGCAGTTCTGGGAGGGCCATGCAGACGGCTCCCCGTCTGTGCTCCTTAGAAAGGGTGCCCTGCTGGGCGACGGGGTCTTGGCCTGGGCTCCCCAAAGCCGCCCGAGACAAGGATGGGCCTGCACATGGGCGTGACTGGAGAGAGTAGCTGGGGGTTGGGAGACAGGCGTCAGGAGAGAGGGCGGTAAATCAGGGGGAGGTCCCCAATCCCCCCCGGGGCGGCTGAGCTCCGCCTGGTGGGGCAGAGGAAGGCTGCCCCAGGGGCGGAAGGAGCAGAGACTGTGGTCCAGGGCCCGGGCACTTTGTGGGCAGGGGCGGCTATCCTGGAGAATGAAGGCCGGCGTCCAGGGGCTGGTCAGAGGCCGGGTCTGGGGTGGCAGGGCTGTGGATAAGAGCGAGGCGTCCGTGTGAGTGGTTAGGGACATGTTTGGCTCCTCAGGTTGTCCTGACTTGGAATCGGGAAAAGGAACAAGGGAAGCTGAGGGTCACTGGTGGCCGTAGGGTGGGCCGGGAGTCGGATCTCCATTGTTGCCTGTGGTCTGGCCGGCGTCCGTATGATGCCACCTGCCTCCTAGTGGCCGGGCTGGGGTGCACGTCGCGGGGTGGAGCCTGGGGTGGTGGGATGGGGGTGGAGCAGGAACCAGCCCCTGCCAGGCTGGAACATCTCTGGGGGACGCTGGGCACAGTAAGGAGCAGGTGGGAGATTGGCTGGAGCCCCTAGATGGGCCCGTGGACTCGGACTTAGGGTGGACTCGGGAACATGCGAGGACCCGCTCTGGAGGCCAGGTGCAGGGGGTCCGCCTTGGTGCTGGCTGCGGAGACGGGCTCCCAGATGTGCACCAAAGAGATGATCCCAGACCCGGCTCCTGTCACCACAGCGGCGGCCGGGAAGCCTCTGTTTCTGGCCTGAGCAGCAGAAGATGCTCAGTCCCAGCAGCAGCTACCGGAGCGCTTGGAAGGCCAGGCCAGCCCCACACTGCTGCTGGCTCTGCCTGCTTTGAGCCGAATCCAGCATTTTATCTCCCTCAGATGGAGGCCTTTCGGTCTACATAGAAGCCTCGTTATTCTGGGGTCTCAGCTTCTGGAAGTCCTCAGCCCTGTTAGACTTTGGTCTTGCCGCCCACCCAGCCCTGTGCTCAGCCTCCAGGAAGCCCCTCTTGGCCCCAGTCACAGCATGTGCCTCCCGGAACTGGACTGCCCAGGACCAACATCCATTTCCTCCAGGAGAAGTTTCAGGAGAAAGGGTCTGGATCTCATTTCCATCTGCACACTCCTTGCTTGGACCAGAGTCAGACACAGGTAGGGGATGGGTGGATGTACAGATGGATGGATAGAAGGCTGGAGGAGACATAGATGGATGGATTGGCAGACAGGTAGATGGATGGGTGGACAGACAGATGTGTGATAGATAGATGTATTATAATGAATGTTCAGATAGATGAATAGATGGATGGGTGGATGGATAGTTGGGTGGCTAGAAGGAAATATGGATAGGTAGATGGATGGATAGGTGGATGGATGGATGGAGGACAGGATGACAGATGACGGATGAGTGAATAGATGGGTGATGGATGGTGGGTTGATGGAAATACAGATGGGTGGATAGAAGGATGGATGGATGAATAGATGAGCGATGGGTGCCTAGATGGATGGAAGGATTGGTGGGTGGATGGACAGATGGAGGAACACATGTGTGGACAGATGTATAGGATGTGCAGTTGGGTAGAGAGAACAACAGATGGATTAGATAGATAGATGTGTGGGTGGATGGATGGACGGATGATGGAACGAATGATGAGTGGATGGATGGGTGGATGATGGAATGATGGATGGATGGATAGATGATAGAACGAATGATGGATGGGTGGATCGTGGATGATGGAACGAATGATGGGTGGATGGATGGGTGGATGATGGAACGAATGATGGGTGGATGGATGGGTGGATGATGGAACGAATGATGGGTGGATGGATGGGTGGATGATGGAATGAATGATGGATGGAAGGGTGGGTGGACAGATGGAGGGATGATGGATGGAAGGATGAAGAGCTGGATGATGAGGGGTGGACTGATGGATGTACAGGTGGATGTGATGGATGGGTGAAGAGATGAAGCAGCTCTGAGGGTGTTACAGCCTCTTTGGGTGGTGAGGGCAGCCAGGTGGCCCAGCCCTGGCCCAGCCCCTGCTTGCCTGGCTTGAGGCAGGTCCTGAGCTCCCGAGCCTGTTTCCTCAGCAGTAAGTGGGGAACCTCTGCTTCAGGAGGTCACTGTGAGGACCACTTGTGGTAAGGGGCCCAGGGCAGGGCTCCAGCTGTGGCCGCGGTCCTGCTGCCTGCGCTGGGGGCTGTTCTGTCTGCTCTTTGCCCACCTCTGTGACTTGGAGACTCACGCTTGTTGGCACAGTAGATCCCGTTGCCTCCTTCCTACCTGCTGTGTGGTATCCAGTCCTGTGGTTCTGCTGCAACCATCACCCCTCCCTGGAGGAAGGCACTCCTGTTGTCGTCTGATTTCAGAGGTTTTGTTATTAATAAAGAGAGGCTCCCCTGAGTCCTGTGCACCTCATTGGACACCCGCAATCTGCTCCAGGTGTTCTGAGGATGTGACTTTCAGATTTAGGGTTGAGACATCTTGAATTTGACTGTATTGCCTCAAGGACTCTTCAACAGGAGTTGACTGTTTTTAAACGAAACCAGAACCTCCCTGTTTGCCTCCTAGAGTGGCCGCTCACTTGGATGCTGTGAGCCGGCTGCATTCCAGCCTCCTCCAGCCCCTAAGGCCCTGGGAGGAACAGCACATGCGTAGCTGTTCCAGGGACCTGGAGCACCAGGCTTCCCCCGTGGGCAGCAGTTCCCTTCCGGCTCATCAGGAGACACGTTGAGCGAAGGGGAGGTATCAAGATCACCTAGGGTGTGAGAGTGAGGGCTACCACGTGCGGAGACCAGGCGGGGCTTCACAGGAGAGGATGGGGCCGCAGCGGTCAGGGCGGGGACCGGAGCCACACAGGCATTGCTGCAAGGCCGGAGAAGGGGAGCCGCTGGGCCCTGGAGGCTGTCATTGCAGGGGGCACGTCTGCTCCTCAGTGAAGCCCTGGACTCCCACCCGCCTTCCCGCCCCTCCCCAGCCCTCACCCAGGTGTCGCCTCCTCTGAGTTCCTCCTTGTCGCCTGGCACCAGTAGGGAAGTCCACGGAGTGCAAAGCTCCAGGACTCAGCCCTGCTCCCTAAGGGGCCTGGCTACAGCTCAGGGGACCGGGGGAGGACGCAGGAGGAGGGCTCAGCCCGCGGTTCCTGCCTGAGCCTGGCCAATGGCAAGCTCAGACACCAGGGCCTCAGCAAGGCGGTCCCCGAGCAGGGAGATGAGGGTCTGGGGGCTTACTGTGAGCGGCCGTGGGTGCAGGGGCTTAGCGCCGGCCTGTGGATGACGGGAAGGGAGGTTTCACTGAGATCACACGCTTCTGGGGGTGCTGGGTGCCCACAGAAGAAACAAGAGCGAGAGGAAGCACTCCCGACCACACAGGTCTGAGTGTGGTGGAGACTGAGCCGGCCCCCGCCCCAGCGTCCCTGCCGCCCTCGCTCCGCTAACGGCCTTCACATCCGCAACGTCCCCCTCTCCAGCCTGCGTTGGCCCTGCTCACTCCTGCTCTAGAGACACGGTCCGGACGCCCCTGCCTGCCCCCGAGCGCCGGGTATAAAGGACCGAGGAGGCGGCCCTGCTGGGGGATCTGCCCTCCACACAGGATCAGAGCTTGAGCTCACAGCTTGCATTCTGGGGTGACTCCAGACCAGCATGGCCTGGCCCATCTCGCTGGGGCTCCCATAGCAATGCCCATGTCCCCCAGCTTCCCTGGGGGTCGATGTTGCCCCTTCCGTGTGTGCGGAAGGGAGCCAAGTCCGGGAGGTGCCATCTGCCCAATTAGCTCTAGTCTGAGTCCCCAGCACTCGTGAGGGACCGAGGGGCAGAGGGTCTGACAGCTGGCCAGTGGTTCCACAGCTGCTGACCTGAGCCCAGGGCCCCCTCTCAGGCCCCTAGCCCTTGTCTTAAGCTAAGGCCACCCCTGGCTGCTGGCCTGACCCCTCCCCCAGCATCATGGCCCTCCCCAGAGCAGGAGTGTGTCCCCAACAGGGTCACACGGTTGAATGCGATCTGAGAGGGGCAGCTGGGTGAGGGGTCCGTCCCTGCCTGACCCCAGAGTGCATAAGTAGGCGTGGAAACGGGCAGCCCCACCCCCAGTGTTCAGCCTTCCCGTCTGCAGGACGGGGAGCCTCACACCGCACTTAGCCCAGTCCTGGGGCGTGATCAGGGCACAGTACTCAGGACATCAGTGGACGTGCGTCTTTGCTTGGTGGACACACACACCTCTGCTCGGAGGATCATGGGGACCCGCGGCCCTAGGAGTGCCTGGTGACCACAGGGTCTGGCCTGGCCTGATGACTGAGGGTTGCCTGTGGGTGGCGGGGGGCTGCAGTCACCAAGGTGCGGACAAGGCTGAGGCAAGCAGGACCCCACTTTGGACACACACAGGCCTGGCTTCCAGATGGCCGTCTTCTTAGGACGGTCACTGTGGTCCTGTTCCAGCCTTGCTGTGGCTCAGCCATGAGTACAGAGTCCTAGGCTTCGGCAGCATGGGGACTGAGCTGGGATTCCCGACCACGACCCCACCCTTGCTGAGCTGCCCCGTGGCTCCCCTCCCCGCTTCTCTGTGCCCTCAGCCTCTCAGGGGTCGTGTGCTCTGGGCATCAGTTGGGTCCATGCACCCCCTGTTCTGGGATGGCTGGGATGGATGTCTGGTGGTAAAGCTGGGGTCTCCCAAGGACACTGGGGCCCTGGGGTGGGGGCGGGGGGATGGTCAAGCTCAGGGTCCCCTTGTGAGCAGGACGGCCCCTCCTCTGGAGACAAGCCCGCCCTCAAGCCACAGGTGCGTCCAGGGAAGCCCTGCTCTTTGTCTCCATGCCCACTTGTTGCTAACTAATTATTCTTGCTGACGGGGGCTGGGTCCCTTACGGTGACCCCCAGACTTACCCACGCACACAGTGGCAGTCACCTTCCAGCTGTCCCCCCAGCCCTGGCTTTGGTCCCAGGTGAGGATGAAGCCCTGATTCTGGGCCCAGTCTGCCCTTCAGGCCTGTTCTCCCGCCTGGACCCAGAAGAGGCGGAGCTTCAGCCCGGAGTCCTACTCCTTCCCACAGCGTCGGCGGCCGAGGCTGCACTGGATTCACCCCAGTCCTGACCTCCAACGCTTGCCCTTCGTGGCTTCCTCTGCCTGTTGCCTCCCGTTTCCTTGTCTGGCACGCTCACTGGCAACTCGGTCCCCTCTGCGAGCTCTGGACTCTGGTCCCCTGGCCCTGAGCCTGCCAGCTGGGCCCCACCTGCTGCATCTTCCTGGTCCTCCCCCTCCTAGAAAGCCACGTGACTCCCTTCCACGCGGGTGACTTCTCTCCACCAGCCAAGGCCAGCCCTCCATCCCCTCCTGATCTCATGGTCTTTAGTTGTTAGAGTGTGTTCACACTTATTTAAAAACATAGCTGTGACCATCTCTATTTTGTTTATATCTGTTATCTCCCTCTATAAATACCACTTCGTTCTCTTCAACAAGTGCAGACTATTACATTATATGGACAGAATGCGATTCATTTACAGTATTTTTATAATACTAGGTCTTCTCAAATCACAGAGCTTAAATGTCTCACGTTAGAAAAAAAAAATCAAATAACAAATGGAAAGCAAGATTCTGCCTTGGTTTTTCTCACACCCTGACCTTTTCCCCAGGGACAAAACTGTTCATCATCTGGGCCTTCCTGCTGTGATTTTTATTTATTTATTTTTACCCAATGTGGCTGTAAGTGCTGACTTAAATGTTTACCCCTTGACTCACTGCTTCTGATCAGCCTTGTTAGGAAATAGTCAGACACACATTATGGTTTAGAGCAAGTTCCAGGGCAGGGCCTGAGCACCTCTCACTCTGAGCCAGGAGAAATCAGAAAGCCCACTTCAATACCACCGTACCTTCCCTTGTTTCATATAATTTTTTTTTTTAAAAATCAAGGTTTAAGATCTGTATTTACCTTTCTACCATAAACATTTTTTTCTGAGTTTTGTCTACTTGTGGATTTTAAAACAAACCAAGAGATCAGTGTCATTTACAATACTACTTTATAAATATTGTTCAGCAAAGACAGCCCTGTGAAGAAAGAGATGTAACATTTTATAGTGAAGGTGTTACCAGTTAAAGGAGATTCTCCCCAGTGTGAGGGCCTAATGTGCTTTTAAGCACATACTTTACAGCTTATTTCACATCTAAAGAATCAAATATGCTAGATATTCTTCAGTCCCATATTCCGACACCCAACTCCTTGATTCCTTTTTCTGCTGGGATGTCACCCTGGGTCATTTTGCTGCTGTGGACACGTGGCCAGTCAACCGGAGTCTTGTGTGCCCTCAAACCTCAAATGCGGAACCACGTTGATAGTCTAGCTGGGTATAAAATTCTAGGTGCCAAAACTTATCTCTTTAGCGCCGAATGACCTGCTCCGGGGTTTTCTAGAAGCCGTGCTGCTAATGGAAACCCCAGCGTCTGACTTCCCAGAACATTCCTTTCTTCTCTTCATTCTGCCAGCTGCTCCGAGTCCCTTGCATTTCTTGGGTCCTGGTCTGAGTCAGACTTATTCTGAGTCTGGGGGCTGCCATCCAAGGATGTGTGTTCGGTTGTCTGAATTTCCTAGTCTCTGTTGCCTTTTACCTTCTCCTTTAAACTTTCTGTAGATAGGCGTTTGACACCTTGCATGTCTCAGCCTTTACCGACCCTCCCATCTATTTCTATCTACTCTCTGTTCTGCAAGGCATCCCTTAATTTCCACGCCTGGTTTCCACTCATGCCCGTTTTACTTCTCAGGGTATCCCCTGGAGCCCCAAGCTGGTTAGTCTTGTTGATTCTCAAGTTTTTCTTATTGTTTTCTTTCCCTTTGTTTCACGGTAACTTATTCTCTTTCACTAGTGCACATTCTATCAAATTTCTTCTAGAATGATGCTATTTGAATTATTATTTTTATTACTTTACTTTTCTCTGAGTCATTAGTGATTTCCACCCCCCACCACCGCCCAGGGTCATGTCTTAAGAGTATTCATGTCCTGGGTTTTCCGTCTCTTTCTGCAAACACCTGGTCGTCCTCCTGGCCAGGTCCTCTCTCTACAGGAATAAGTGTGGAAGTGAGTACAGTCACTGCTCACCGATGTCACTCTCGTCCTATTGAACCAGCAGGCTTCTTGCTTGACCTGGAGAGCTGACTGTGGGTTCCCTGCGAACAGGCAGGGCATATGGACACTTAGGCACCCTTGGAAGGAGCAGTGGAGCTGGTGGGCAAGCAAAGTCCCAGACTGGCCTGATGATGGCCAGCTGCAGCCTGGGGATGTTTGTGTATCTCCCTCCCAGGGAATGGTCCTGCCTCTGACCCCTGTCCCTACCTGCTGTGGATGACCAGAGATGTCCATTCTGCCCTTTCTGGCTCTCTCTCACACTCTCCCTTTCTCAGGAGATCAGGAGACCCCAGGCATTGTTTGTCCCATGGGCCTTTTTGGCAATCTGGTGATGCTTATGAAACCCTTCTCAGAACAACATAAAAACATACAAGATTACTAAGAAAACCAATTATATTGAAATGCAGTTTTATCAAATGTTGGGAAACCTATTTTGATATAGTAATATGTTTGCTTCCTTATTAAAACATTACATAAAAATGTCTGGCAGTGGGACAACCATAATTGGAAGTCAGGGTGATATTTCAAGCTATCTGCATGAGCTGTAATGTGATATGAAGATTCCTGCGATTTCTGGTAGTGACAAAAATCACAGTTACACCTAAACTCTTACGTTTACTGCCTACGTGGCCAACTGAAGGGAACGTCAAGTTTCAGTTGGAGACACATCAAACAAAAGGCACGTCTTCCACACCCAGCCCTCTAGGCCCCTCCCCAGGCAGAAGACTCCTCTCTCTTCGGACAGCCCTCTTACAGCTGTGGCCTGAGCTACCCTTGCCTGACAGCAGCTCGCTCCACAACTCCCACCTGCGAGCGCCTGGCCTCTGCTCCTTGGAGGCATGCTTCCTCCTCTGGGGTCACATGTGCTGGCTCTGGAGCCCTGGACATCCTTCCAACACCTCTGGCTACAGCCTCTTCCCTTCTTTCCAGCATGTGGCTCCAGGACTCCCCACCCTTCCTGGCCTGAAGACTGTCCTCAATTTGCGGGGGGGGGGGGGGGGGGGGCGCAATTCCCATGTGGTGCTAGTGGTAGAGAACCCCCCTGCCAATGCAAGAGACAATAGAGATGTGGGTTCAATCCCTGGGTTAGGAAGATCCCCTGGGGGAGGGCACGGCAACCCACTCCAGTATTCTTGCCTGGAGAATCCCACAGACAGAGGAGCCTAGCAGGCTACAGTTCATTCAGTCGCAAAGAACTGGACACAGCTGAAGTGACTGAGCATGCGTACACACACCAGTATGGCTTTATCATTTATTCTGATGCATCTCTTTGATCAGACCCCAGGTGTTCCCTCCTGCGGTGTGTGTGGTGTTTATTCGGACACCTTGAACTCACTTCCCAGTGGCACGGCTAATCCCCTCTGTGGACCTGTCACTCCTCTAAGGGCACAAGCAACGCGGCACGTGTGGCCCTGGGGAAGGCCCTGGAGCCGGAGGATAATCTGGTCCCCACGGCACCTCCCCTCCTGTTGCACTTGTTGAAAATAAATTTACACCCTGGTTCTCTTTATAAACTCTCTTCTCTTAGTTCTCTTTATAGAAGGAGCTTCGAAATGGTTAGTTTGTAAAAGTTCTCCTGGGGAATGGAGAATACTTGCAATTTTCAAAATTTCCAGTAGTAGCCACCTGACTGGGCACAGAGGATGTCAGAGGCTGGTCTTGCTTTCTGCTTGAGGTCCCTTTGGGGTCCTGGGGGTGTGTGTGTAGTGAGCACCCAGCGATCCTCAAGCCTTCTGAGGGGGACAGCACAGCACCAGGTGAGGACTGACCGTCAGTGACCTTGGTGGAGGTCAGGCTCTATTCTGTTAGGAAGGGCGGCTCCCCAGAGGCTGCTGCAGGGGAGTTTCCTGCAAAGTGCCTGGGGGTGAAGGCCAAGGAAGAGGCTGTTAAAGTAAATGGGACTCCGAGGGTCCATGCAAGGGGAGAGAGACCACACCCACCCACCCCGCCACCCACAAGGCAGGGTCTGAGTTGCTTGGCCTGTCTGAGGCTGCAGCCACTTCTCCAGGTAGCGGCCCAGAGCTGGTGTTCCTGTCTCGTGGACCATCCACAGGGAGGGGTCCTGGCTAGCAACGCAGCCCGCGTGGGGCATTGCTTCAGGGGCGGCCTCCCCTCTGACTGGGGCTGGCACAGCACCTCAGGCCAGGTCGGCGGCAGCAACCTTGGTGCTGGTCTGGAGTGACTTGCTGTCTGTGTCCCCAAGTGTGGGTGGAGGGCCTTGACTCACCTGACCTCCAGGAGCACTCCCAGGAGTGGCCCCTTTCCCTTCCTGCACATCAATGACCCTGCAGGCCGAAAGCAGCTTTCTGGGGCCTGCTGTCCAGGCCTAAGGCTCCCTAGGACCCTCTGGCAGTGGGACCCTTTCCTGTGCCCCACCCACCCCACACGGTGGGGCTTAGGATCAGGCAGAGGCTCCCTCCCTGATCCCCAGCCAAAGCTCTTTGCTGGGAATTTGGAATTTTATTTGAAATTCAATTCAGGCAAACAACTGCCTTGAGACCTAGACTGGCCTCCGGGACGCTGAACTGGGCACAGATACCCCGGCTCCGGGACTCAGAGTTGGTGAGGAAAACGGGTTGGTAGCGAATGCCAGCGCTTCCCAGAGGCATGAGGAGGCCGGGCCAGGAACGGCCCGCTCCTGCATCTAGCTCAGCCCCGGGCGTTGAGTGAGCGCCTACGCGCCGACCGCTGGCCGGAAGGATGGCACCTACTGGGGCCGGAATGTGCAGCGAGTGTATTTCCAGGACGAGGTGCAGATTTTCAGAAGCCGCCGCGGCTCAGTCCTGGGCAGTGGCGACGCCTAGGCCGGGGTCCCCGCCCCCCCGTCCTCCCCGGGAGCCGCGGAGCGCTGGGGGGTTGGGCGCACCAGGGGCTCGATCCCCGCTCGGTCGGCCCCCGCCTCGGCCGCCTCTGCAGTGAGGCCCCTGCGCGCCTAGGTGGAGCCCGACCCGCGGTTTTCGGCCGGACCGGCCTCGCCTGACCCGCCGGCGCGCCAGGCGGGGGCGCTGCAGGGCGGCAGGGGTCCCCTGGGTCCCCTCCGCGGCCCAGTGCGCATCGGCGGCTCGGCGGGCCGGCAGGAGCGCAGACGGCGGCGGGCGCGGGCCGGAGTCCGAGCGCCGCGCGGCCCCTCCCGCCGCCTCCCCAGAAGGACCGAGCCGATCGGGCGGCGGGCGCGCGCCACGGGCCGGAGCGGCGGCGTCCCGCGGGCGAGGCGCGCATTGTC
>NW_011494741.1:457909-458189 GCF_000754665.1 Bison bison bison | reverse complement strand
CGTCCTCCTTGCCTGCTTGAGAGCAGAGCTCGCGCTGCAGTGGATCTCTTTCTTGGGACTTGGTTGAGTCGAGCAAGTTGATGGAAGCATTTGTGGGACGGGTGGCCCTGCACCTGCTGTCCAGGGCAGGAGCCCCGGGGCTCGCAGGGCGGGTGTGGACCCGAGTACCGGGGCATTCCTGGGAACTTGCTGGCTCGGAGGCCTGGGCTCTGGAGGGCAGCCCGGGTGCACTGGGCTCAGCCCAGCTGCCCTTGTGGAACAGCCGCCGGGCGGCGCCCGC
>NW_011494741.1:454278-457809 GCF_000754665.1 Bison bison bison | reverse complement strand
CCGGTTGCCCTGGGGGACCGGCCGCCGGGCGGCGCCCGCTGCCATGGTGGCCGTGCACTCGCCCCCAGGCCCCTTGCCCCCAGGACTGCGCGGTGCCCCCCCAACCCCGGCCAACAGGGCAGGCCAGCCCACCTCCAAGCCTCCGTGGCCCGAAGAGCAGGCAGATCCTCGTTAGCTCCGGGCCCTCACAAAGGTCAGTGTGCAGCGTTCAGCTGCTTTCCAGCCTAATTAACGAGCTGCCTCTGGCTCTCCGGAAGCAGGTAGGTGTGGGAGGCCAGGCTGCCCGTCACCTGCTCCTTTGGCCTGGTGTCCACTTCCTGCCCTTGGTTTTGGGTCCAGGCCCTGAAGGGAGAGGGGACCACCCCCCCACCCTGGGGGTGCTGCTGCAGGCCCAGGCGGCCCCGAGAGGGCCCGGTGAGGGCCGCCTTCCACCACCGGCTTGCTTCAGGAGTGGCTGGGGATGGGTGGTCCCTGGGGGCTAGCAAGCCACCCAGGGGCTGATGCCAGCTGCGCCCTCTGCCAGGGGACTCTGGGGCCCACCAAGTGGACGACGGTTCCTTTCCACCGGGCTGTGCTTTCAGGGGGATCTCTCGAAAGGGGACTCCTGTGAAGTTCACTGCTTCTAAGGTGGAAAGGGCCGGGCTGTGTGTCTGTTCCCCCGGGGAGGGGGTTGTTCTGTGTGGACACAGATTCTCCGTGATCCTAGAGCCGTCGTGGTGAGAGAGGGAGTTCTGAGCACCTCTGGCTGAGCCCCGGCCTTCCGCTCGCCCAGTGGGAGCCGACCGGTCCTGCTGTCTTCAGAGGCCCTGCCGTCCTCCTGAGGCCCCGCGTCTTAAGGTCAAAACGCATGTTTTGATCGACAGAGAGTTTCTGTCTTCTGGATTCAAAGAGTATGGGTGCAGGGCAGGGCAGGGGTTCGGGGCCTCATCTTGCTTGGAGAGGGTGCTGTTTTCTGAGATTGGATTATTGGAGAGCCTGGCACAGAAACCTCCGCGTTTACCCTGCTCTGGGCAGCAACCTCAGCGAGGCGCTCAACGCTCTGGAAGCCGGTGTAGGAACAGGGAGGTGGGGCGTGGGGCCCGAAGCAGGTCCGCGCTCTGCAGGCACTCGGGGGAAGTTTGTGTGCACAGCCCTCTGCAGTCCTTAGAAGCGCCGTCTGTCCATCCTGAAGAATGTCACAGTCCTGCTTCCCAGGGTGGAGCACCCTGCACCCCGTATCTCTGAAAGGTCAGACTGAGAGCAAGCACCCTGCCCTCCCTGACTGTCCCCTGTGGGGTCAGGAGCCCCGGGCAGGTGCTGGGGGGCCGGGGGGCGGCCCGCCCTGGATGCACGGGACCCCCGGGCCCTCTGGCTGCAGGCCCCGGGCACTTCCTTCCAGGCGCACTGGCCCCAGGAGGGGGGAGCGCGGCGGGCGGACAGACAATCGTGACTTGTTGTCTGCGGACGGGTGGGAGAGAGCTGTTTAAATGGCCATTTCCCTGAATCTGGCTTTCTCAGCGGTGAAGAATGGGGGGCCTGGGGAGCCGCTTTTCCACACTCCGCCTTTTGTGTGCAGATGCGGGTCACCCCGTGGCTAATCTGTCCCCCTCTGGCCAGTCTGTCTCCCAGTGTTGGCGAAGATGAATAGGGCTGTGCACGAGAGAGAGGCGTATTGTGGTTCCTGATTGCAGTCTTGGCCGGGCCGGTCTTTGTGAGAGCCTCCTGCCCGCCGTGGCCAGCCGGGCCGGGCGCTCAGAGGGCGGGGGAAAGAGGGCTGCGGCCTGGGGCGGGGGCCGTGGGGAACTGGACAACCCTGCCTCCTCCGGCTCACCCCTCGGGACGCCCTGCCCCTCCTCTGGGGAGCTCGGGCTGGCCTTGGCCTCGACACAGCACTCACGTGCCCCGTGTTTGTGAACTAGTCCGGGGCGGGGTGGGGGGGCGGTCTGGGGAGCTGATTTCAAATGCAGCCTCTTACTCGGGGGACAGAAGGCCCGCGTGGTGCTGCGCCCCAAGAAGGCAGAGGGGAGACTTCCTTTGATCTCCCTAACGATGCTAGGTCTCAGAACACGGCCTTAAGGAAACGGCAGGAATTAGGGGAAAAAAAGGATTTTCCGTCTCTCTCTACGAAAGACTTGAAGGTATTTTTCTCCTAGCTTTTCAATCACCGTGCAGATTCAGGCCCTCGGGTCGCCGCTGATGTAACCGGAGCAGTACAGTCCGCTCTTTCCTGCAGCTGTGGGTCTGAGGTCTGCCTGTCTCCCTCTCCTTGGGGGCCGCAGAGCTGGGAGGTGGGTGGGCGTGTGATTCACAGCCTCTGTGGGAGAGCGTGTTTCGGGAGATGAGTGTGTACATCCGGACACGCTTGCCGTGGACCCGGCCTTGATTCCGGAGGTCCTTTCTGAATCGGACAGCTGCTCTGAGGGCCGACTGTTGAGTAAACAGGATTCCACTTTGGTTTATTTAGTTAGCGCCTCATTCTGGAAGAGAAACGGAATTCTGGGCGCCCAGGGCCGGGGGGAGCACGCGTACCCCCGAGCAGCCCCTCCGTGGTGTCCTGTGAATGGCCGTGACTCTGTGCTCCTGGCGGTCATCACTGTCGTCGTCACGAGCTCAGGAGTGAGCCCAGAGTTAACTCTGTCTCTTACGTCTGTGAGTGTATTTTAAAAAGTGGACAGAGGCCTGACAGCACAGTTCCTGGAACCCAGGGGTCCATCAGAAATGTATCTGTGGGAGCAGAAAATCACCCCGGTTACAACCCACACAGGGTCTCCCAGGCACTGACGCATGCAGGCAGCCCCCTGTGGGTCGGGAAGGATTGTGGATCCCGTGTCGAGCTTCCGAGCACGGGAGAGTTTCGGGGCCTAGGCTGTGCCCAGATGGTTCTCAGAGGCTGTGATAACGAGGAGGGTCAGGACAGAGGCCCGGGGCTGGTGTTCGAGTCGGCAGAAGACTGAGACGCCCTGTGTTCCAGACGCTTCCGACCACCCGCCCGGACCTCCCGGGAGGCCCGGGGCGCCCAGCCCACCCTGCCTGCCTGTTTTTCCCGGAGGCTCCGGGTGTGCACCAAGGGGCCCGGCCACGCTGCCTTTTCTCCCCTCAGCAGAGCCCCTTTGTGAGGCCAGGGAAGTGGGGCTGGCTGGGGGGCACTTGGGGGCTGCATTGAAATAGCCCAGCTCCTCATTGCTATGTATCATCATTTCCGCGTGGCAAAGAATCTAAAGCCCGCACTCACCGTAACGGGAGCCTTGTTGCGGAGCATCTGACAGCTGGACAAAGTGAGAGCGGAGAAGGGCTGGTCAGGGGGTGATTGCTGGGGTGCCAGGGCCTGGCCGGCTGCTGTACACCCCTGGGCCGGGCACAGGCGTGCAGGCTGGGGAGGGCTGCCCTTGGCCAGACTCTCTGCCCTCATCTCTGGAAGCTCTTCAGGCCCTGTCTTGGCCTCCACCCTGAGCAGGCATCAGGGGCCCTGCAGCAGACCGTGTGAGCTCCAGCTCCAGAGTCTGCTTTACAAACCTGTACGCACCAGGCTCTTACACAGGGGTTTCTGCGCAT
>NW_011494741.1:452655-454085 GCF_000754665.1 Bison bison bison | reverse complement strand
CTCGTCGTGTGTGTGTGTGTGTGTGTGTGTGTGGTGGTTTGTTGTTCAGTCGTGAAGTCACGTCCGACTCTCTGCAACCCCATGGACTGCAGCACTCTGCTGTCCTCCACTGTCTCCCGGAGCTTGCTCAAACTCACGTCCATCGAGTCAGTGATGCCATCCAGCCATCTCATCCTCTGTCGTCCCCTCCTCCTTCCCCCAGTCTTTCCCAGCATCGGGTCTTTTCCAGTGAGTCGGCTCTGAGCATCAGGTGGCCAGAGTATTGAAGCTTCAGTACCAGTGCTTCCGTTGAATATTCGGGGTTGATCTCCTTTAGGGTGGACTGGTTGGATGACGTGGATGCGTTCACTAAACTCTCCACAGGTGTTATGTCCGTAGGCACATGGAGTGAGTGAGATACACTGAGAACCTGCTCTTGGATCAGGAAGCCGCCCTTAATCTCTGCACTTGCCAGTCAGTAGATGGTTACAGGAGACGCAGAGTGCAGTGTGAGCTGCGTGACAGAAAGCATCGAGGTTGTCACTGTGCGTCTGCGTGTAACGTGTGCTGCTGTTCACACGTGTTCAGTGAATGGACTCTGAGCCCCCTGGAGGGGCACGCAGTGAGGCCTGGAGTCCTCGTCCTGCTGTGCTGGTGACCAGCTGGCCTGCCATGACCGCTCCCTTTCATCTTTCCTCCTGAGTCTGTTCCTCTGTGCACACCGAGGCGCTCACACAGCTGACATGGTCACAAACGTGGGGGACACGTGCGCGCATGGACACACAGGCAGGCACACGTGGGTGCAGCGCCCAGCCTGGAGGCAGGAAGCAGGGCAGAGGCCCGGGGGTCCCGTCTCTGCCCCAAGCACCCTGGGGCTGCCTTGCCCGAGGCGGCCACGTCCAGCGAGGCCCAGCAAAGTCCACGGACAGGTCACAGAGGTCACAGAGCCAAGGGGACGTGGGCCAGTGTGTGCGCTCACTGTCTCTTCTTCTCTGCTTGGACCCGGAGCCCAGCGGCTCCTGGAGTCTCATACCTACCCCCCCTCACACATCCCGTACCTCGCTGACCCAGCGCCTGGCTCGTGGGCTTACACATGCTTGTGCAAATGGCCTTTGTAACTGGGAAGCTGGCTGGACATGTGATATCAGGCAAGTCACTGGACCACTGGGACCCTCAGTCTCCTTGGCAGAATGGACAGGTCGCAGACCTGAAACTTAGGTTGGTCCAGCCCGTATTTCCTGAGCTGAAGACAATGCTGATCTTGGACGGAGCCCCTCCAGGGACTCAAGCTGCCCACTCCATGCCCACTCCCCACTCCCTGCCCCTCTGAGATTCCTTCCCCAGGTCATCTCATCTGGGAGGCCTCAGCTGCGGCTGCCAGCACGTTCCAGGATGCTGGATCTTGCTTCAGGGAGTTCCCAGGGAGGGACAGGGCCCTCCATCTCTCCCTC
>NW_011494741.1:448001-452555 GCF_000754665.1 Bison bison bison | reverse complement strand
GGCCTGTCCCCTGCCCTTTCAGCTGTCCTGGGCTCCCATCTCTGAGGCAAGGGGCTTCCCAAGGGAGATGGGAGCCCAGGACAGCTGAAAGGGCAGGGGACAGGCCCAGCCCCGCAGGCCACCCCGGGACCCGTCAGACCGAGGGTCTCGGCCGTGTTCCTGGCAGACGCGGGCCTGGGCCCTGAGAGCCTGGTGGGCTGGGGTGGCCCCAAGCCTCCAGGGATTTGGAGGCCGCTGACCAGGCTTGAGTGAAGCCCTGCCCCGACCCCCACCCCGGCGGGGAGGGCCCATCCCCACGTGGCCCCGGAGAGTCCAGCGCAGGAAGGCTGGGACCCGCCTGCTTCCTAGCTGTTCCGTAGTCCCTAGGGCGGGAAGCCTTTGCCGCCTGCCTGGGGCTGAGATGCTGTCCACGAGCTGGCCCAGGCTGCAGGCCCGGAGGGTCACCCACTGAGCTGGCTGCACGGGGCTGGCGGTGGACGGAGGCTGTTCTCGGCCCACCCAGCCCCCTGGCAGTGACCTGAGCAGCGGGAAGGGCCAGCCCCTTCCTTCCAGGCACCCGTGTGTGTTTGTGGAGCTGCAGGGGGTGGTGGGGGAGGAGAAGCAGGGTCACCTTTTAGCAGGGGAAGGGCAGACGCTCGCAGGTGGGGAACCGGGTGGGCGTCCCCCCAGTGGCCTGGCTGTGCAGGCCCTCCGCCCCCTGCCATCCACACGGCCTCTGCCGCCAATCGTCGCCAGTGCCCCGGTGGCCCAGGGCAGGAGCTGGGCCGTGTGCTCTGCCGCCCTCGTCTGGGTGACTTGATGGTGTCTGTGGTGATTTATGGATGGTCCCCTGTGGATCACGTGGCCCTTTGTCCAAACACAACTTTGCAGGAGTGGGAGGGAGGCCTGCCCTGTGCCCCAGCCCCTCTGGCCGCCCGGGAGCTCGGGGGGTACCACCCAGACGACCCCCACTTTCAGTAGGAAGATCCCACACGTGATTGGAGAAAGTGGGTCACAGACTCAGACCGTGCTCGGGGGACCCACGTGAGGCACCGTGGCTGACCCCCAGCCCCGTAGACGGAGTCGCGTGTCTGACAAGACTGAGCCAAGGGCTGTGGGTGTGTCCAGTGGTCTTCGCAGCCCACCCGTGGGGCGGGTGACCCCGGGTCCAGCCGTTCCCACCCACGGGCCCGTGTTTGTCTGCTGCTCTCCCAGGGTGCACGGGAGCCCTTTTTACTCTCTGCGTCTAATCCTCCTTAGGAGATGGAGCTGCCCCGTCCGATGAAAGCCCTGCAGGTATGACGTCTCCTCTGGCATCCAGGCCAGGACGCTCCTGGTGGTTGAGGTCGGGGCCAGGAGACCCTGGACCGTCTCAGGCCTTCCTAGGGCGGGATGGGACGGCCAGGGTGGTGCCTCTCCAGCCACGTGGTGGCCACCTCCAGGGCAGTGTAGCCCAGGGACAGTCGGGGCACCTCGGGCAGGACTTGGGGGAGCCTGGCCAGCCCTGAGAGGGCTACCTTCAGTACACTGAGCTCCCTGGTGTCCTGGGCAATAATGACTTGGTCCTTATTGGGCCTGGGGTGGTCACCCTGGAGGCCTCAGTCCACCAGCTGTGGCCCTGGCGGGTCCCATGGGCACCGGCTCCCTGGCTTGGGGGAGCGATCCGAGGTCTCAGATTGGGGGGACGGCATGGTGGTGCCTGCCTTCCCCACCCTGCAGGACTTGGGGTGAGACCTCAGCGATGGACCTGTGACCCCGGGGTGCCAGTGGCTGGTCTGTGCCCTGGTCTCCTGGTATGACAGTGAGTCCGGCAAGGGGCTGAGGCTGGACCTCGTGGGCGGCCCCCTCTGCCACTTCCCCCTTGGAGGCTGGTTCTGGAAGGTCCCTGAGGACCCTGCGGGAAGTCCCAAACCACACCACACATGCCCACCCTCAGCCCTTTGTTCTTCCCAAGAGTCTGGAGGAGGGTGTGCAGCCTTTCAAACACACAGTCTTTTCAAAGTCAGCCTCTGCCTGGAGAAGGCGGGTTGTATCAGCCAGTTCCTTCTCTTCTCCTCCAACCGCAGGAGCAGCTGAGCAGGCTCCGCACGCTTTACTGAGACAGGAGCCCTGGTCTCGCTGATGCTTAGCTATGCTTTGCAGGACCCCCACCCCCCGCCATCATCCTGAGCCCCACTTCCCCAGGAGCCCCTGCACGGCCACAGCCCCCAGGGCCGATTGCCTGGGCGACAGCCTTGCTAGACATAGTGGCCCAGGGTGGGCCACACATTGAGCGCCTGCAGTATGCCGGCACGAGCTGTGTGCTGGTGCCCGTGGGACCCTGTGCGTGACGAGCCGGGCTCCTGAAGAAGCGCACGGCTGAGAGCTGAGCCGTGGCCCCCCAGGGACGGTGCACCCAGAACCTGTGGGGGGGCCTGGTTGGGGAGGAGGGTGATTTGCAGGTGAGGTTAAGGTAAGACTCTCTGGGCGCCATCGTCTGGATGGGGTCCACCCTGCACCCAGAGAGAAGCGTCCTTAGAAATGAAGAGATGCAAGAGAGGCCCATGTGAAGATGGAGGCAGAGACGGACGATGTGGCCACCAGCCAAGGGATGCCCATGGCCTCCAGAGGCTGGAAGAGGCAGAGGACCCTCCCCCAGAGGCTCCAGAGAGTGCGCGGCCCTGCCCACGCCGTGACCTTGAACCTGAGGCTCCCAGGACCCAGTGGGATGAGTTTCCAGGGTTTGCTCTCATTGTTGCCACGGCTGCAGGAAGCCAGCAGGCCACACGCGGGTGATTGAGGGGCGCGTGCCGGGAGGAGCCCAGCCAGGTGTGCCATGCGTGCAGGGGTCTCACCACCTCTGTCCCAGGGACGCCCGGACGGGCAGACGCCCCATCAGTGTTCAGGCAAAGACGTGGTCTCCTGTCTGGCGTCTGGGCCCACAAAGGCAATGGCCATTGAGTCCCAGCTTGAGGCAGAAGCCGCATCTCCTGGAGGTGAGGGTTGGGAGCGGCCCGGAAGTCCTCAGCACGCCTCCATCTGTAAATCAGTGTTTCCCAAAGCCAGGGCACGTAGGCTGTGCATACGAGATGACTTTATGCGGGCTTGGGTGGGCATTTTTCATTTTAACGGTCGTGTGTTTATTTTTATGGTTACCTTCTATTTACGGCCACGGGGCTGGCTTCCTGCTCACAGAAGATGGAGAGTTCCTTCCCGGCCAGACAGGGACGCTCGTGGGGGGGTCGCGGTGGAGGCAGTGAGCCACGGGGGCGCATGTTTATGGAGCATCTACTGCGCGCCGGGCCCAGCGAACAGGCTAAGCCAGGCAGCAGGAGGCTGGTGGGCACGGGGCTGAGGCTCTGGGCAGCAGGGGCCCCAGAGGGTCGTGCAGTTGAATGAGGGTCATCACAGGCCACGCTCCAGTAGCCATGGTCACTTCCTTGGTGTCCAGGCCAACTGAGAACGAAGGGGCCTCCCTGTAATGCGGGACATGCACTCCACGGAGGATGCTGGAGAGAGAGGTAGGCGGTCAGCTTCCAGGGGCTGTAGGACACAGGCCCACGACGGGGGCTTGAAGAATGGACATTTACTGTCCCCTTCTTTTGGAGGTCGGGAGTCTAGGCCGAGACGTTGCGGGGGTGGGGGGGTTCCTTCCAGGCCGCTTCGTGCTTCTGGTGGCTCCCGGCAGCCCTGGCTGTCCCAGGCTCGGGACCCATCTCTCCAGTCTCTGTGTCACGTGGCCTCCTCCTGCTCCTCTCTTATCAGGATGCGCGCCCTTGCATTTCGGCCCCACCCGCATCCAGATGACCTCATCCTGAGAGCTTCACTGTATCTGCAAGGACATTTACCCCAGAGCAGACCACCTTCCGGGGTTCTGGGTAGACCTACCTTTGGGGGAAGGTAAACCTTCCAGGGTTCTGGGTAGACCTTCCAGGGTTCTGGATAGACCTTCCGGGGTTCTGGGTAGACTTTCTAGGGTTCTTGGTAGACCTACCTTTGGGGTAGGTTATACCTTCTGGGCGGAGAAGGAGATGGCATCCCACTCCAGTACTCTTGCCCGGAGAATCCCAAGGACGGGGGAGCCCGGTGGGCTGCCGGCTGTGGGGTCACACAGAGTCGGACACAACTGAAGTGACTTAGCAGCAGCAGCAGCAGACCTTCTGGGGTTCTGGGTAGACCTTCTGGAGTTCTAGGTAGAACTTCTGGGGTTTTGGGTAAACCTTCCAGGGTTCTGGGTAGACCTACCTTTGGGGTAGTATAGACCTTCTGGGGTTCTGGGTAGACCTTCCGGGGTTCTGGGTAGACCTTCCGGGGTTCTGGGTAGACCTTCCGGGGTTCTGGGTACCTACCAGACCTACCTTTGGGGTCCACTGTTCCACTCACCGCATGGGGGCTGGAAGATGATGCACCTGTGACCGGGCACTGACGCTGTCACCCAGGACCAGAGGTCTTGCAGACCTTATTGTAGCAAGCACCAGCCCCCTCCAGCCTGGGCCTTCCCTGTGTTTGGGGTTCTTCTGGGGACTGGGGACTTCCTCCTGCTGAACCCCATCACTCCTTGATGGAAGGGGCAACGCCGAGAGACCCTGCATCCTG
>NW_011494741.1:442080-447901 GCF_000754665.1 Bison bison bison | reverse complement strand
AGACCTTCTGGGGTTCTGGGTAGACCTTCTGGAGTTCTAGGTAGAACTTCTGGGGTTTTGGGTAAACCTTCCAGGGTTCTGGGTAGACCTACCTTTGGGGTAGTATAGACCTTCTGGGGTTCTGGGTAGACCTTCTGGAGTTCTAGGTAGAACTTCTGGGGTTTTGGGTAAACCTTCCAGGGTTCTGGGTAGACCTACCTTTGGGGTAGTATAGACCTTCTGGGGTTCTGGGTAGACCTTCTGGAGTTCTAGGTAGAACTTCTGGGGTTTTGGGTAAACCTTCCAGGGTTCTGGGTAGACCTACCTTTGGGGTAGTATAGACCTTCTGGGGTTCTGGGTAGACCGTCCATGGTTCTGGGTAGACCTTCCAGAGTTCTGGGTAGACCTTCTGGGATTCTGGGTAGACCTTCTGGGATTCTGGGTAGACCTTCCGGGGTTCTGGGTAGACCTTCCGGGGTTCTAGGTAGACCTTCCAGGGTTCTGGGTAGACCTTCCGGGGTTCTGGGTAGACCTTCCAGGGTTCTGGGTACCTACCAGACCTACCTTTGGGGTCCACTGTTCCACTCACCGCATGGGGGCTGGAAGATGACGCACCTGTGACCGGGCACTGACGCCGTCACCCAGGACCAGAGGTCTTGCAGACCTTAATGTAGCAAGCACCAGCCCCCTCCAGCCTGGGCCTTCCCTGTGTTTGGGGTTCTTCTGGGGACTGGGGACTTCCTCCTGCTGAACCCCATCACTCCTTGATGGAAGAGGCAATGCCGAGAGACCCTGCATCCTGCCCTCGGAGGCCCTGGTGTCCCGCCCTGACTGGGGCTGGCCGTCTGCAGGCTGAGCTGACCGCATGGGGCCAGGACTCTGTTTCTATTCGTGAACCGCACGTGTCTGTGTGAAAGTTAGTTGTTTTTTCTTTTCTTTCATTTTTTAAAGAAAATTGTGAAAGCCACTTTGGCATCGGTGCCCGGCCTCCCCCAGCGCACGTTTGATTCCACTTGGAACAGTCGGTTGCCAGCTTAGCAGTTTCCCGGCACGTTATTCAAAATGTGTCTGTGATGTTCGTTCTCTTCACTCCCCAGTCCTAACGAGCTGACTCACCATTGAACCTCGCGTATTTCTTTTTTTTTTTTTCCATTAAGTGTGTGTCTTGGCATTGAGAACAAACTTCTGGGTGTAGTTTTCTTCCCACTGAGGCTGGGAAACTGTGCATGAGAAGGGGCGGGGGTGTACTCTGCCTGAGGAATCTTCTGGAAGGGAAAGTGGTTTCTCTTGGGTGGGAAGCACCATTAAAGGCAGAGACTAGGGGGCAGGAGAGGGATGCCCAGGCCCCATCACAGGCTGTCCCCCGGGGTCCTACTCCCCCAGCCCCTCATCAGAGAGCCTCTGACGCAGCCATCCACCTGGAGGGCGGCCCGAGATGCCCCAAGCTCTGACCATGCGGAGGGGAGGGCACAGAGGTGTGGGAGGTCCTGAGGGCGCCCGTACTGTGGACGGAGGTCTCCTGCCGGCTTGGGGTGGGCACAGGGACCCAGGAGGTGGCCACAGGGACGCTCAGGTGAGACCAGTAGTCCGGAGCGCCCTTCAGCTGCTGGAGGAGTGACGGGGGGTGGAGGTGGCCACAGGGACACTCAGGTGAGACCAGTAGTCCGGAGCGCCCTTCAGCTGCTGGAGGAGTGACGGGGGGTGGCGCTGCCTGTGGTCCAGGAATAGCCAGTGTCCGCTCGCCTGCACACCGGGTGGGCTCCCTGGGGGGTGGGAGTGCTCCCACGGGGGCCGTGGGGTGAGCTCTCTGGGTCCTGAGCCAACCTCCTTCCAGGGACCAGAGACCATCCGTCTCTGACTTCCGCACCCCCTAGTCCCGAGTGGGAGCCCGTGGCTCCTCGGCCCAGTCAGGGCCCTCCTCCTCCCAGTCTGTGCCCGTGAGCACTGGCGCTCTCTGTGCCTGGACCCGGGGTGGGGGCGGGGTCAGGACAGCAGGTGCCCCCGAGCATCCCGTGGCTCCAGGATGGTGTGTGTATGGAGGGGCTGCCCTTACTCCAGCCCTGCCCCGCCCGGGGTCCCTGCCGCCTGCACCCCCTCCCCCGCCTTGGGCTGAAGCTTCTCGACACAGCCCCTGGCTAGTGGGCAGGGAGTCGCCGGGGGTTTCCTCCCATCGTCCTGCCCCAGCCCTCGCGTGGCTGCATTCTAGGGGCTGAGAGGCTGGACCTGGCCCCTGGGCTATGGGGCGCAGGAGCCACAGGGTCAGCAGAATTCCCTGGAGAACTTAGCAGGACATGCAGCGGAGGGAGCGTTCTCCATGCTCTTTCCCCCAGCCTGAGGCCACCTGTGTTTCCCGGGGCCAATCGTGGGGGCTTGCTGTCTTGGGGCTCGCAGGGCAGAGCCCTTGGGGCGATTGTGTGTGAAATCTGGTCCGTGTGTGGAGAGCCATCCCTCGGCGTCCTGGACACAGGGGCATCCTGGGAGCTTGCTGGGTGAGGGAGGGGAGACAGGACAACCATGTTGCCAGCAGCCACGGTTGTGTGTGTCCACACAGACCCAGGTAGGACCCGGAGTGGACCAGGCGGCCAGCCCGCAGAGTCGCCCGCGTGCACGGTGTCTCCTGTGGAATTCTCCTGGGGAACTCCGTGTGGACAGGCCAGCCGGGCCGCACACCTGTCTCCCCGGCAGGCGCGCAGCGTGTCTGTAAAATGAGCCTCAGGCCGGGTTACCCCGGACGCCGGAGGGCGCCTGCCGAGACCGAGTGCCCCATTGTACAGGTAGGAAAACCGAGGGCTGGGCCAGGGAGGGGCTCGCCGAGGGTGCGTGGCGCTCGGCGAATGACGTTGGCAGGTGTCGGGAGTGGATTTCTCGTGGGGAGACACGTGCGGCTGAAGGCTTACGGGGGGCTGTCCCCCACGTGACCAGCGGGGGCTCCAGACTGGCTCAGCAGCCTGGGGGCCTGTGCAGGTGGGCTGAGGGATGGGGCGAGACTGCGGCCTGGGTCAGCAGGGCTGAGTCTGGCTAGTTACCAAGCTGGGACGCTCCATCAGACCCCCTGGTCAGCGTCCCCAGGGACCGAGGGGGCCCCATGTGTGTTTGCTCCCAGCCCCCCGCCCCCATGCCGCCCCCAGGGCAGGTGCCCGGGGAGCTGGGAGCCCAACCACAGGACCCTGTGGGGTCCTCGCCACCAGCCAGCCTGGGCACCATCCAGCTGTGGCTGTGGCCTCACTTCCTGGGCCCACCTGCCCAGTCTGTAAGGGGGATGCTTCCGGCTGCCCCCCCAGCTGTGGTGTGAGGTTGGGAGGGGGAAGGGGCAGCACTCGCCACCATGCCCGCGTCGCATACGCCCTCGATCCACGCTGCTCTTCTTTTTAGTTATTTTTGTTATTTTTCTTGTCTACCCAAGTCCTGTTTCAAAGAGCCATGGTTTCCTAGGAGGCTGCTGATGGTGATAAATGCCAGAAAACACGAGCATCTTGCCATCCGCTGTGTGGGGGGCCTGCAGACCCTCCCCAGGCCCTGGAAGCGGTCCTCCTCCCCCATGGAGGGATGCCCGTGTCCCTGGGGCCCTGGAGACTCACTGGGAAGACCCCCAGGGGCCCCTGCGGCCTCGGGGGTGGCTGGGACCCAGCCAGGCTTGGCCCTGCGGGTTGCCCAGGAGATGGCAGACCTCTGTGTGTCTCACCCCTCGAGAGGGCCCATGAGATGAGCCGGGGGCACAGGGGCGGGGGGACCTTGCAGGCCTTACGTGTACAGGGAACCTCTTGGTTTTCTCTGTGACAAGTGTGTGTCTGTCTGAATACAGGCTGGCACCTGGGGACCCAGGGCTCCTCCCAATAGTCGGGGGGCTACTGTGGGGGGTCCCCCATTCCCGTCAGCAGCTCCTTCGGACATCCTGCCGCGAGAACCCTTGTGGTCCCTGCCGCCTACCTGGGCCCTGCATGCAGGCAGTGCTGTGGGTGACGGATGGACCCCTGGGCGTGGGGCTCCAGCTACTGAGACCTCAGAAACACGCTCCAACGGGTCATCCAGCCTTGGGGTGGGGCTGGAGGTGGGCTGAGTGCCCCCCGGACATGCCTGTGTGCCCCCCCAACCCCAGAGGAGCCCTTTGGATCCCAGCGGTGAGCGCTCCCTCAGCCACAGGCAGCTCGGCCGGAGCCCTGTCCAGAGTGGCCGTCTCTGTCGGCCCTGAGCGCACAAGCCCCAGGTCATCGAGTCTGGAATTCAGGGTTTCCCGAGCCCCGTGCCGGGCACTTGGGATGCCAGGCCGCACTCTACCCCAGGGCCCTGAGCGTGTTTCCACCCGTGCACCTACCTTGCCAGCCTTCACTGCCCCAACCACAGGGGGTCCTCCTTCTGCCTTTCTGGGGCAGCAGGGGTCTTGGAAGGAGACCAGCTCCAGCTCCGGGGGACTCCCTGCCCCCCAGTCATTGTCCCCTCCCCGCGTGCCTCTGTCCCCGTGGCCCCCGGGGTGGCAGTGGTCACAGTCGTGCCATCAGCCCCAGCTGGTGTGTCCCAGAAGTGAAGGCGGCTGATGGCGGGAGGGTGGTCCGACTGCACGGAAAAGCTGGGGAGGTGAATGCATTTTGTCCTGAGGATCAGCACGTCACCACCAGCAGGAATGAGGTCCTCCAGGGGTGGAGCTCTGAGCCACTCTCTGGGTCACGTCCAAGTCCGTGGGGGCCGCAGAGACCATGGCGGGGTTCTCTGGGTGGGGGTGTGGGGTCTCAGCATCAGTGAGCACCAGCGAATCTTGTGCCCCTGGGAGCCCGGCGGGACCCAACTGCCTCCTCGCGCTGGTTAATTAGTGTCTACAAGGCCCCCAACATTGCCGGATGCTAATCCTTTAAGAACAGAGACAGTCTCAATGGCAGCTGAGTTCGGAGCGGCATCCGTTAAAATCCCTCCTGCACGGAATCGTGTGGCCTTATTAAGTGGCGAGATTATGTGGAAAAAAATCGTTACGTGTGATAATGCAACTTTCCGTGTGATTCCTACAGGACATTCATTATCTCCCATTCGGCTCTATTTAAGCTCCATTGCGGGGGAATTAGTGGTATTACTGTTTAAATCTTAACTTTTGTGTTAAGAAAGCACGTTGCAAAGCTTTTGAAATGTATCTTGGAAGCAGTGCCTGGTTTCCCTGGTTTAACAAGGGAGCGAGCACGAGAGATTTCAAAGCCTACTAATCTGTAGATATTTTGGTCGCGTGCCAGCAGATTTTTTTTTTCATCTAATTAAAAAAAAAAAAAAAAGGTGTTTTCCTGAAAGTTACTGAGATAAAGTTGTTCCAGGGAGGGCCAGGGGACGTGGGGTGACATGGCCTCTGAGAACCTTCCTGTCTGGTCGCCGAGGGTGGGGCCCGGCGCTGGGCTGGGGTGGGGAACTGGCCTCGCTGGCTCCGTCCAAAGGCACGTTCTGGATGGCCATCCACAGATGAACGGATAAACGAGGGCTCGGCGTACGAGGGACATTACACAGCCTTCAGGAAGACGGAATCCCAACACCTGGTAAACACAGATAAACCTTGAGAGCACCGTGTGGCTCCACGGCCCAAGCCGGACCCAGAAGGACTAATCGTGTCCGACTGCACCGACGTGAGGTCCCTGAGCAGTCACATCCCTGGAGACAGAAAGTAGACAGTAGGGGCCCCGGGCTGGAGGCAGGGAGGGGGAGGGATGTTTAACGAGGACAGAGTCTCAGTTGGAGAAGATGAGAAAGTTCTGGAGATGATGGTGGAGACGGTCGGACAACAGTGTGAAGGTTCCTAATGCTGGTGAGCTGTGTGCTTAAAATGGTTAAAATGGTAAATTTCCTGTGAGTGCATTTTACCACAGTAAAAAAA
>NW_011494741.1:441085-441980 GCF_000754665.1 Bison bison bison | reverse complement strand
AGGCACGTTCTCACTTGGGTCCAAGGGCAAGAACCATGTAGTTATAGTCTCACTTAAAAAAATTGTGATGTCCCCTTTTTACAAGGGCAGTTTTAGGGTTGGAGGAGGTTTGACCAGATAGAAAGGGACCCCCACACGCCTTCCCGCCCCAGGGCGCCTGCGCCTCACCTCACCTGGAGGGAGGTGTCCGTCACGAGTGATGAGCTGAGATCCCCGAGTTATTCTTAACCCCCGTCCGCAGTTGTCCTTGGGGCTCTGTCGTCTTGCTGGCGTCCACTCCGTGGCCTGGCAGGTGGACAACGACCCTGCCCACTGCTGCGTGTCTCCAGCGCGGTTTTCCCTGCTCCGTCATCCGTCATCTTCTCGCTCTGCCCGCTGGGCACTGACCACCAGCCATCCGGCTGCAGCTCTTGGGCCCACGCCTGCCTCTCCGAGCCCTGGCCCTGGCCCTGGCCACAAGCACTCCCGGGGGTCCCCTGGGCGGGGATGGGAGGGGACTCGGGACCACCCATCCTCGGTGACCAGGCTGTGTCTCTATTGCCTTGCTTTGCAGTGTGGCATTTATGACACAAGATACAGCTGAGATGCCAGCATTTTATTTTACAGTCTCTTTTTTTCCTTTAACACCAGAAAGCGGTGCTCACATAACTCTGTTCCCTGTGAAGCGCCAGTAATAGACCCGCCTCTCAGGAGAGGACGCCCCTCCCTCTGCTTCTCCACCCAGCCCTCCACCTCCCTCTGCCTGCCCCCCCACATCCCCTCTTTGTGCCCACACTCCTTGGGCTGGTGGAGGCTTCGCCCGCTTCTCTCTGATTCCCGTGGGAAGAAATCCCCCAGGCGGCTCGTTCGGCCCCTGGACTTTTAGTGTCTCTGCTTGCAAACCCCTCTCCGCACC
>NW_011494741.1:439658-440985 GCF_000754665.1 Bison bison bison | reverse complement strand
CCACCCGTGTGTGTGTGTGTGTGTGTGTGTGTGTGTGTGTGCGTGTGATCTCCAGGAGCAGAGCCAGCTAGAGGTGTGCAGAGAGAGGGGTCACACAATGGCGAAGTCATGGTAAACCCAGATCTGACGGGAGCGAGCCCGTAGGCCGGGGTGGGGCCACGCTGCGTTCTGATTGGGCGAGGCCCTTGCTAATGCGTCCTCTGTGTCACTGGTTCACTGATGGGAGTGTCGATCTCGTCCCCAAACACTCACAGAACCACTGAGATTCATGTTTGGTCACGTGTCTGGGCGCGGTGGCCCAGCCAGGTGGACCCTGAAGTCGGCCACTGTGGGGAGGTGTGTTCAGGGTGGCGGTGGGGAGGGCCTGGAGGGGGAGGCACCAATTATGGAAATGGTTCAGGAGCTGATGGTGGGCGTGCCTGAAGGACCATCTCCTCCTGGTGATGGAGGGTTCGGTCAGCACCTGGGACAGGGGTCATCTGGGGGCCTGGTGATGGGCTCATCCCCAGACAGGTGTCCTCAGGGCAGGCCAGCAGGGGTCCAAGGTCAGCAGGGGTGGGGTTAGAGGGGTCAGAGGTCAGCAGGGATAGAGGTTAGCAGGGATCAGGGGCGGGGAAGCTCAGCTCTGCTGATGACACAGCCTGTGGACTGGGAGCTTGAGGGCTGGGTGCCCATCGAAAGTCCAGGGCAGTGGAGTGCCCTGCGGGCAGCTCTCAGCCCCACACCTGCCAGGACAGCGTGCTCAGTGAGCAGCCCCCAAGGCGTCTGCAGTCCAGGAGAGGGAGCCTCAGTGGCCTCCTGGTTCGAAAGCGCTGTGCCGTCTCCCCCCCCCGGCAGGTCTGCCTCAGCTGGGTGCCCTGCCCATTGGGGCTGCTGTTCTTTTGGGGGGCCGTCCTGTCATCGAGGCTCGCAGCCCTGGCGCCCACCCTCGCGGCCAGTGACAGCCTGCCCCAAATCCGCAGGTGTTGCCCGAGGCGCCCTGCTCACCTCGATGGGTTCAGAAGCCCTGCCTGGGGGCGGGGGCACCCACAGCTCAGCGTGCAGGTGGGGCGCTCTGCGCCATCATCCAGGCCTCGCCCTTCCGCGGCTGCGGTTGAGGCTCTCCCCCGTCACACGCTTCTCCTCGCTTGGGGCGGCCTTGCAGTGCCCTGTCTCTGCCAGACTCCAGTGAAAATGAAACAGCAGTGAGCGGGTGGGCGGGCAGGGGGCCTGGAGGGGGTGGAGATGGCCCAGAGCTTGTGGGGAGGGGTGTGTGTGCAGGGACACAGGGTCCCCAGGGGGTGGCAACCCAGGGGAGGGCCCCGGCAGGGTGGGCCCTGGGCACCGG
>NW_011494741.1:439201-439558 GCF_000754665.1 Bison bison bison | reverse complement strand
ACGCTGTCGGTGGCCTCTGCGGCCACATCTGTCCTGTCTAGCGGGGCACGTTCACCCTTGGGTTCCCCCCTTTATGGCACCCACTCCAGTGTTCTTGCCTGGAGAATCCCAGGGACCGGGGAACCTGGTGGGCCGCAGTCTATGGGGTCGCACAGAGTCGGACACGACTGAAGCGACTTAGCATAGCATAGCATGTGTACATATACACGTGTGTGTGCGTTCACATATCTTTACTGTGGGGTGTGCGTTGTGTGTGTGTGAGCAGGTTGTGTTGTATTGGCATAGGCAACACTTTTAACTTCGCACAAAGTTTGGAAGAGAGACTGCAAGACCGTGCCCTCAGGGCACTTGCCCTGG
>NW_011494741.1:434531-438722 GCF_000754665.1 Bison bison bison | reverse complement strand
TGTGTGTACACACACACGTGTGTGTGCGTTCACTTATCTTTACTGTGGGGTGTGCGTTGTGTGTGTGTGTGTGTGTGAGCAGGTTGTGTTGTATTGGCATAGGCAACACTTTTAACTTCACGCAAAGTTTGGAAGAGAGACTGCAAGATTGTGCCCTCATGGGCACCTGCCCTGGGCACAGGGCGCACCTGGGCAGAGGCCCTGCGCTGACCCAAAGCAGCTCGCAGACCTGCCAGCCTCTCTGTGTTCCTGGGTGAGAGGCTTCGTTTCCTAGAATATAGCTTTATCATCCGCGGTTTTCACTCTTGGCTCCGGGTCCTCTCTTGCCTGTCGTCCTGTGGCCGGGCTGCCACCTGAGCAGCAGCAAGGGGAGCCCCGAGGGGCTGGGGGCGCAGAGGACCCTGGCTCTAGGTCCTGTGTCTGAGGACATACTAGGTGAGGGGCTTCCACCAGATGGCTGCAGCCTGTCAGGTTGGTCCCTCTTCCAACAAGCGATTTTCACTGTAACGCCTCAGCTCCCCGGATGGTCAGCAACACGCAGCCCTCGGGGAAGCGGGCCCTCGGCCTTAGTGATGGACGGCCTCCAAATGTCACTTCGGGAGAATGCATTTGGGGGCAGGGTGTCCTGAGGCTGGGCCCCTCTGCTCCTCGGCTACCGGGGTCATTGAAGCCCAGAGGTCACCCAGCTTCGGGGTCCTTGGCTGAGTAGGAGGTCTGCAGCCAGGCAGGGTCGTGACGCACTGTGGACATGCCTGGGGCATCCCTGGGGCACACAGGAAGGTCCGGGTTCCTTCCATCTGACCTCCACGGACAGTGCTGGGATGTGGGCTCACTGGGGCACCTGGTCCCATGGGTTGAAGTTGGTCCCTATTGGGCAACAACAGCCCTTCCACGCCCACGTGGTGCCCACTGGGTGCTCCTCAGTGGCGAGCTGCTCAAGGTTGTCATGGAGACCACATCCAGGGCTGAAGGAGGGTTTGGCTGTGGACTCTTTGGGCCTGGGATGGGTGACCTCTTGGCAGACGCTTCCTTCTTCTCCCCTCCTGTTCCCCTCTGTGCCAACAGTATGCCAGCACTGTGAGCTTGGGCCTCTCCAGTGGACTCATCTTGAGCCCTGGCCCTAGGGTGGCACTGGAGTGAGGGGTGGAGAGAAGGCCAGGGTGGGGAGGGGGAAACCAGTGGAACTGTGGGAAACAGGCAGGGCTTCATGAGTGGTGGAGGCCATCTGGGAAGAGAGGGGCAAGGAGCAGAGCCTGAGGTGGGAGAGGCTCAGTCGCACCTGGCCAACCCAGCAAGTGCATGTCTGTGATACTGATGGTGGTGATGATGGTGATGGGGGTGATGCTGATGGTGGTGATGGGGGTGATGGTGCTGATGGTGGTGGTGCTGATGATGGTGATGCTGATGGTGGTGATGATGGTGATGATGGTGATGGTGGTGATGGTGGTGGTGATGGTGGTGATGGGGGTGATGGTGATGATGCTGATGGGGGTGGGAACCAATCTGTCTAGGTGCCTTTCATCCACCACCTCCTCTAACCCTAGGAGCCCTGGTCGATGGAAGGCAGGTATTACGTGCGTTTTACAGGTGAGGTATTTGAGGGTTTAGACGTTAAGTACCTTTCCCAAGGTTCAACATGAATAACTTGGCAAGCCTCAAATGTCAACTTGAGACTGACTGATTCCAGAATTAGACCCTTTCTCACTCCAAGGCACACAGGGGATAATTATAATCTGTTTAGTTGGCCTGAGTGGCAGGAGAGGCTGCTGGCGTCTGGAGCCCTGAGGGGTCAGAATCTGGATGTGACTGTCCTGGGCCCCGCCCACCGCTGGGGTGAGCATTGCTAAGCCCAGCTGAGGTGCCCACAAGGTCAGGCCTGGGGAGCTGCTAGGCCCACAGACTCGGGTTCTGGGTCCTGAGCAGTGGACTCGGCAGCCTCCCTCCCAAGTGGGATGCTGGGTCTGTATACAGGAGATGGAGCGGGACAGTGGTTACGGGAGGCTCAGCCCTGTGGCCTGCAAGCCAGCACAGGTCAGACCTCAGGAGGCCTCAGCTCTCTGGTCCTGCAGGGGGACAGCTGGGGAGGCCCCTGATCGCCCTCTGCAGACTCAGCCGCGGAGCCCCGGGCTCAGCCTCTGGGACGTGTGTGTCCCGTGTCCAGGGTAGCTGCCCCAGAAATCCCGCCTCAGGGAGCTGGTCCTGGGACACGTGACAGCTCCCCTGGGACCCGGCGGGGTCGTGTGGGAGTGGGACCTGTCTGGGGGCAGAAGAGCAGGGTCCCCCGGCATCTCTAACACAGAGACCCCCCCCGACCCCACCACGGGGGCAGGAACACAGGGGACACTCTCAAAGCTGAGGAAAGTGGGTTTATGCTTTAAGTGCGACACTCCCAGGGTTACCCCGGAGACCCGTGTTTATAAACACGGATGCGTGTGTGAAACACACAGAGCAGGAACATGGGATGAGCGTGTGCTGAAGAGCCCACTGTGGTGGCTTCCTCGGGTGGCATGATTATCCGCGAAACTTCTTTCTTCTCTGACTTTCTTCTTTTTAAATAAACATCGTGTTTACTTGTAATCGCAAAAATGCAGCATTAAAAAGTGCCTTAGCTGCTGCCTCTGCTCTCGGGGTTGGCCATCGTGTTCCCAAGCGGCATGTCACCCCTCACCCTGCATCTTACCTGTGCGCCCGAGTAGACGCAGACGCGTGGGGTGGCACGATTCTTTCCGGGGCCGTCAAAGCTGCAGATGCAGAAAGTGGGGGGTGGGGGAGGGGAGGGGAGGAGGAGGGGTGGGGGGGGCGGTGTACAGTGTAGGCAGTTTCCTTTCCGGAAGATGAGAAAGTTCTGGAGAGGATGGTGGTGATGGTCGCGCAGCAGCGTGACTATGCTTACTGCCGCTGAGCGGTGCGCTTAAGAACAGTTCTGAAAGTGAGTTTTTTCACGCGCGTTTCACCGGGATCAGAGCTCACTGAGTAAGGAGAGGCCAGCCCCCTCCCCGAGAGTCACAGCCCCGGGCCTGCAGGGCCGTGTGTGCGCTGCCCCAGCCCAGCCTTCCTCCTGGCAGTGGGGTGCGGGCCCCTCTCAGCCCTGCAGGGCGTGGGTGGCTGTGGGGTGAGGTGGCTGCTCCCTGCCCTTCACCCCGGAGGCCCTCCGTGGGGTCTGTGTCACCCTTTAGGGCAGGTGCCCCCCGACCCCTCTGTCCCCTCCCCTCGCGGGCACCACCGTGAGGCCTACTGGCCTGAGTCTGGGATACCCCTGGGGCTGGGGGTGGGGGCGGAGAGCCCCAGCTGGCTCCAGCCCCGGGGAGGGCGCTGAGTCTCGGGGCCCAGGGACATCGGCTGTTGTGTTCTTTGCCCAGACCAGATGCTGGGCAGGAAAATCGTGAGCTTCACAGCCCATCCTGATCCTGACCCACCCACGTGGTGCAGAGGATACGGCGGATGCATTTAGAGCAGGGTTCTCGGGGAGGGGGTCAGCCGTGTGTGTGTGTGTGTGCGTGTGTGTGTGTGTGTGTGTGTTTATGTGTGTGTGTGTGTTGAGGGACAATGGCTCCGCCGTGAGCTGACAAAGCTCAGGGCAGGGCTCTGTTCCCAAAGCCCTCCGGCTCTTCCCTGCTCCTGTGACTCCAGACTCCCTTCCAGCAGAGGGAAGGCTCCCCCCAACCCCGGGGGCCCGGGCAGGATGGCAAAGCTTCTGTGGTCCAGGCACAGGGGCCCTAACCCACAGCTGCGTGGGCATCACAGCCTCTGAGCCTGGACCTGATTTCCGAGGCTTCTTGGTGCAGTGCGCTGGTCTTCAGGGGGAGAGTGGACTCGGATCCCTGCGGATGCCGGAGAACGCTGGTCGGCCCCTGCTCCCTGGGGTTGGGCCCCTCTGGAAGCAGCACTTACGGAGCGAGGAGCAGCAGACGGTGCAGGGCTGCAGGCGTCTCCTGAGCAGAGGCCATGGCCTGGGAGTGGATACTTAGCCCCTCCCACACATCCCCGCATGCCCAGAGGCTCCAGGAAGGGTGGCCCAGGTGGGGGCATTTCCGGGCTGGACGCGGAGGTCCCGCTGGGTCCAGGGAACATGGATCTGCGTCCTCTCTCGGCTCTCAGTGAGCACAAGAGCTGGCCCCCTACCTCACCCCACTCCACCCCATACCCCCAACCCTTGAGCGGCTGCCGTGCCCGCAGGGGCAGGACTGGGTG
>NW_011494741.1:429769-434083 GCF_000754665.1 Bison bison bison | reverse complement strand
CACACCCTGGCAGCCCCGCCGCCATGGCCCAGCAGCCCAGGTGCCCCCGGAGGCCACCCAGAGCAGCCCGCCGCTGCAGTGGTCACTTCTCTGTCCCATCAGAGCACAGTCTCTCCCACAAAAGCCCAAGGCCTCTTCTCAGGCTCTGGGTGTGAGCTGTTGTAGGTCCAGTGGCGGGTGCCTCCTCCCCCGAGACCCTCTCTGGCAGGAGGCAGGGGTTGGCACGTCCACTTTCACAGGTCGTTGACGTAGGAACTCAGGCACTAGCAGCTGATCTGGGTCTGGGGCTGGAGTGGGGGCTTCCTGGTGGAGGTGACGTCCAGGCTGACTCAGGAGGAGGGGCAGAGATCCCGGTAGGCCAGCGCAGTGAGGCGCTGAGGCAGAGGGTCTGGTTGACATCAGGACGGCGTCACTTCCAAACAGGTGGGCCCTGGAGATCTGCTGGGGGCGGGTAGCCCCACTGAACCTGAAGGACCCCCACCCCGCGGTCCTGCAGAAAAGGCCACGGAGGCGTCCTCAGGGGTCCAGGAGGGAGGGGCACTTGTCGGTGACACGTGTGAGCCCCGCACGGAGACTTCAGGTGCAGTCACTGGAAAAATAAGCCCACCACCAGGAGTGCAGAAGCGCCTTCATAAAGCCTGCTCCACTGAGGGGTGTCGGTTTGACGGGTGGTGGGGGCAACAGCATCGCGGAAGGGGAGCTGAGGCCGCAGGCCCCCACCCGCCCCCCAAGAAATGTGGGCGAGGCCACGAGGGCAGACCCTGCCTACAAGGCTCCTGAGATGAGAATTGTTGTTTACACCTTGAAATGTTTGAAGAACTTAACAAGAACATCTAATGAAGGAGGCTCAGATGGTAAAGAATCCGCCCACAGTGCAAGAGACCCAGGTTGAATTCCTGGATCAGGAAGATCCCCTGGAGAAGCAAAAGGCAACCCACTCCAGTGTTCTTGCCTGGAGAATCCCTTGGGTAGAAGAGCCTGGTGAGCTACTGTCCACGGGCTCACAAAGAGTCGGACACGACTGAGCAGCTAACACTTTGATGAGATTCAAGTTGCAGCGGCCGTAAATAAAGCTCTGGGGACAGGTGGGGCGGGCACCCCAGGCCCGTCTGTGATTTTTCTGGGGCCACCTCGGCCCTTCAGTCTGCACTGAGCAGCACCCGGGCGTTCGCGGCTGCAGAGTCAGGACATGTGCCATCTCCTCGTTACAGAAAAGCCCTTCGGACCCCAGAGCCAAGGCTTCGATGACTCGAGTGTGGGAAGGGCCATTTGCTGCCAGAAGGACGGTCCCAGTGCATTCACCTGCCTTGGAGGCTGGGTTCGGGGCATCCCGGGCAGGCAGAGTGGCATCATTCTGTAAAGCAGGCACATGCGTCCTCCGTCTGACATCCAAGGTCATGGCCGACTGTAGCTGTGGGGGCTGGTGGGGGGACCGGAACCAGGACCGCTCAGGCCTGCCCTGACCCGTGCCCTCCCCGGGCCATCAGCCAACTGCTCCAGCCCAGGTCCTCCCCGCAGTTCCTTATAACAGGGAGGCAGGAAGGTCACGGAGCAGGACGTGTGACTGGGACGATGGAGGCAGGGGTCCGGGCTCCGTGGGGAGGGGCCCAGGAGCCTCCGGAAGCTGGGGGCTGTCCTCTGTGTTGCTGGAGGCCCCCCTGGCGGTGGCGCCGCCTGTTTCAGGAGCCACAGGAGGTTCATACACAGCTGATCTGGGTCCCCGCACACCCCCACCCACAGCTCCAGCCCTGGCCATTGCCCCTTAGGCCGAGTGACCGTGAGAGCTGCTGGGGGCAGCAGCTTGGAACACGATGGCCCCTGCAGATCATCACCTGCTCAGAGGGGAGACTAGCACTCAGGGCCCCCCCCAAGGCGGGAGGCATCATCGGCCTGGGCCCCATTCCCTGCTGGGCATGTGTGCTGCGTGTCTGGCTGGCTGGTGAGCCGTGAGCACCGAGACTTGATCGACCCCACACCTGGGGACACGTGGGCCCAGTGGGAGGGCCAGGTCCTAGCCCCGCCTCTGGGGGGAGCACTTAGTGAGTGAGCACCTCCTCCTGGGGGTGCTGTTTGTGCCCATTTCTCAGGTAGGGAAACTGAGGCAGCACCAGGTTTCAAACCCAAGGAGTCTGGTCTCACGCTTAACGTCCAGGCTGTGTGAAAGCGTCCATGGCAGAGGGAGCCCCGGCGTTTCTGACGAGGGGCTCAGAGGGGAGCGGGCTTGTCTGCCGGCCTCGGGGCTGCCCCGTCCGTGTGGCACAGCGGCCTTCCCTGGTGCCCACTGCCCAGGCCTGCAGTGAGTGCTGCGGTGGGCACCGTGCCCACCTGGGGCGCTCCATGTCGGTGTTCCTGAACTCATGTCTTCATATTTACTCTTGCCGCGCCAATTGAATTAGAAAAGGCCATCGTGCACTTTAGAAGCAAGAGTCCTTGTAAATACTTTATTGGAACAAGCTCAGGATTTACTTGCTCATAAAGATACCCTGGACGGCTCTGCTCCGTGATGAGTAATTGATCGGCCGGCTTAATGTTCATCGTTGGCAATCCGGCCACTCGGGTTCATGGCAGTGTGCAGAGCTGGGCTGCGTGGTCTCTGCGGCCATTGGGGGATCCTTGTTGGTGAGGTGGGTGCTCCAGCCCCTTTGCTTGCGAGGCTCCTTCACATCCATCCTGCCCCCTGTCCTGCCCCTGCCCACGAGGGTGGTGGGCTTGGAGTTGTCCAGTTGAGCTGCTCTGCTGATCTTTGCAGAACAAAGCAGAGATGGATGAAGGATGAGCAAGTGAGCTGGGACTTCCCGAGGCAGCGACCTGCCTCCAGCCTCAGCGTCCTCACTCCCGGCCAGAGGAGTCCACGGCCCCTCCTCGAGCCAGCCCTGGTCAGAGCCTGGACTCTCGGGTCCACGGCCCCTCCTCGACCCAGCCCTGGTCAGAGCCTGGACTCTCGGGTCCACGGCCCCTCCTCGAGCCAGCCCTGGTCAGAGCCTGGACTCTCGGGTCCACGGCCCCTCCTCGAGCCAGCCCTGGCACGCGCCCTGGGAAACCTAGGTCCCGTGTTGGAGGTACCGTTGCTGGTCAGGTGCACCCAGGGATGCAGGACACAGCTGGAGCCCCGAGTCCCAGGCCTGGTCACCTAGGCAGGCGCTCACACAGGGATGGGCAGCCCCAGCGTCCACTTGAGGGGCAGCATCAGGACGGAGACACAGCCTTAGCGCCGGCCTGGCCGCACACTGTCCAGCAGAGCCCTCTTCCTTGAAGTCAGATCCCACTTCCCATGTCTCTGAGTCATCCGTGTCCAAGCCCCAGGCCCTGAGCGCTGCACCTGGGTGTTTGTGGGGCTCAGCACTGCAGGCTTTTATTGAAACCCCCGTGTCAAATCCACAGGAAAGGAAGAAAGAAAAGAAAGCAAAGTGAGCCTGGGCTCGGGGCGGCTAGGCTGGAGGACGGGCAGAGACAGGCCCCCTCCCCGTCTCTGACCCCAGCGCCGCTGCCCCAGGACGCTTCGTCCTCTTGCTCTCTGCCTGCGCCAGCGCCAGAGGCTGGATCCTGTCCGGTGACTGATGGCTCAGACCCCCTAAGAGCAGACGCCTCAGCCGAGCCCGAAGCCCAGGCTGCAGACGGATCTGTCTGATGGGTCCGGACCAGCCTTCCAGACCCTGCCGCGGACTCCCACCCTTGCCTTTCTGAAGTGCCGCCCTGCTGCAGGGCCCCTTGCCTCCTGCTGCTGCCCGGGAGCGCCACCCTCACCGCCGTGCATGGCCAGTGCACGTAGCTTGGTGGCGCCTCTGACGTTTCTCCACAGTGGACCCGCTGTGGCTGCCTCCTCGGCTCCTGACTTGGCTCTGTTCTTCTTGCAGAGGACAGCTGAATCCAGCCCCCAAGTGCGAGTCGCAAAGGCCGTGGCTGCCTGAGTTGGTTGGCTAGCATTGTCAGCCCTTCGTGTGGGTGTCTTTACAGGGGAGCCAGGGACTCCAGACAGCAGCCCGTGGGGTTTGGATCTTGGTCCTGCCAGGTTATTTATCCAGCGCCTGTTCTTGGGAGCCCCACACTGTTCCAGCCTTGAGGCCCTGGTCAGAGAGAATGGACCCTCGAGAACCTCATGGTCAGCTGTTTCCCCTTCTTCCCTCCCTCTGTCCATCCATCCACTCATCAACCCATCTGTCTGTCCATCAGCCATGCACTTATCCATCCATCTGTCCATCCAGACACTCATCCATCCATCCATCCACCGATCCATCTGTCCATCCATCTATCATCCATCCACTCAACCATCCTCTACCCTTTCATCAATCTGTCCATCCATCTGTCCATCAATTC
>NW_011494741.1:428256-428459 GCF_000754665.1 Bison bison bison | reverse complement strand
CACCATCCGTCCGTCCACCCATCCACCCATCTGTCCATCAATCCATCATCCATCCACTCATCAGTCCATCTGCTCATCCACCCATCCATCCATCCCTCCGTCCATGCCCGTGGACAGTGCCTGCTCTGTGCCGACAGCAGTGAGCGGCCCTGGCCTGGCAGGCGGGCACAGCAGCACCCTGTGGCAAGGCCTGTGTGGCGGAT
>NW_011494741.1:424849-428156 GCF_000754665.1 Bison bison bison | reverse complement strand
CCCTGTTTCCCTATTTCCTCTTCTTGGAAAAGGAGTTTGGCTCTGCCTGGCCTACGGGCTGAGCCGGTCCGCTTGGAGGCCAGGACCTAGGGGAGAGGCTCTGGATCAGGATGGGAGGGGCAGACCGCCCTACGGGGACCTCGTGGCCCAAGTAGCCACTCCTCCCATCGCCTGCCGGAAGCACCCCTGGTCACGGCGGAGACGGTCACTGCAAACAGCAACGCTGCATCCCAGGAGCAAGGGCGGGGGCGGCAGGGTCTTGGACATGTGGGGCAGGGGGACCTCTCGCAGGGCCCCTTTCTCACCGGCGACGGTCTGGGTGGCCCCGCTGGATGCCCAGCCCCATCCAGGGAATCGCCCAGCGTGACCCCATGACTCCACTGGGCTCCAGGTGCCTTGGAGCCCCAGGGTGTCCTGTCTGTGGTGCAGGGCGTGGGGCCAGGAGAGGCCAAACCCTGCCCGAGGAGAGGGCCCCAGGGCACTTGGGTGGGGACGGGGCTGGAGCCCAGAGGCCCGGGCAAGGTCTTCCCCGTGCTGCTGACACAGCAGATGCCCGCTTCTCTGGGGCCCCGCTGGCAAGACGGTGCTGGGCTCCTGGCTGCAGGGAAGGCCATGGTTCATGGCGACTCCAGGCTTGGCTCTGACCGGTGCAGGGCACCGTGGGGGGTGTGTGGGCAAGACCTGGGGGGTGGGGCCCCAAGGCAGGAGTCTGCCCTGTTCTCTGACGTCTCTGGCTCCGGCTGCTCCGATGCAGAGTGATGCTCCGTGCCTTTTATCGACCTTTGTGAAGTCGTAAACCGCGGCGTAATTACCCCATGTTTACGATGCTGTGCCAACAGCGTTCCAGTCCAGCTCAGGCCGGGCCCCCGGGGCCGCAGGGACCCGCCAGCCGCGCTCGCCTCATTAGCCGACACGTTCGCGGGGATAATTGACCGGGAGCCAGCTGGACCGGCCGGGCGCTTTGTAACGGGCATTTTGGGGCGGTGGGCGGTCGCCTTCGCTGTCCTTGAAGGCAGGCGGTGCTCAGCGGGGCGGGGGGGGGGGCGCAGCAGAAAGTGCAGTCCGCCGGGGAGTAGGCTCTCGCTCCCCGCTTCTCTGCCTGAAACCAGGCAGCCAGGCCGAGGACCAGCCCAGGGAGCTGTGGACCGGACCCTGGACTGTCCCGCCCTGCCGGGGGGAAGGCTACACCCAGAGAAGTGAGGTAGATCCCGCAAGCGGGGGGAGGGCGGGGCAGACAGGAGCCCTGCAGAGTCTCCAGCCGGGGCCGTGCTTGGAATACAGAGGGGTCTCGTGCCCGCCTTAGGGGACATCCGGGAGGGTCAGGCCCTGGCCACCCCACTCTGCTGCCTCACCGGCTCCTCGGAGCCTCAGCCACTTCTGAAGGTCTGCTGAGCCCCGTTGCTGTGGCCAAGACCTGCCAGGGAGACTTCTGGGGTGCTGGCCCCTCTGCCAGGCCACCTGGGCTCCTGGCAGGGACCTCGCCCAGCTGACCAGCTCCGTCTCAACACCCGGCCTTGTGGGCGAGGCTGGCCACACCCTCTCCCCGCATTTCCAAGAAGGAGCTGGCCCGGAACTGTCTCCGAGCTGGGGAGGGAGCTCTCCAGGACCCAGACATGGGGCTCCTCTGCCTCTGACACCCCCAGCAAAACCCAGACTGGGGACCATGTGGGCTACACTGACTGGCCCACTCGCCACAGGCTCTGTCTCTGGAGGCCCTTCCCCTCCGCCGGCCAGCCTTGCCTACCGGGCCCAGCCTCAGTGGTCCCCGGTCATCAGTCCCAGGGCCTGCTTGCCGGGGCTGCAGCTGGAACACACCACACTCTTTTGCGCTCCTGCAGGTCGCAAGTGGACATGGGTCGCACTGAGCCAAAGTCAAGGTTCAGGCAGGGCTGGGTCCCCCCAGAGGCTCCAGGAGGGCGTCTGTCCCTTGTGTTTCCCTAATTTTGTGGCTCACGGCCTCTTCCTTCCTCCAGCCCCCGAGCCCAGCATCACCTGACCTCCCCTCTCTGCGGTCAGGCTCCCTCTGCCCCCTTAGAGGGACGCTGTGATGCCACGGGTCCCAGTGTTATGGCCACACTCAGGACCTTCACTCACATCTCCACCAGTTAAGGCGATGCTCGCCTGTGTGAGGCTCCAGGGTTTACGGCGTGGGCCTCTCTGGGGCCGTGTTTCTCCCGGCTACATGGGGTTGTTTGTAACCCTGGGTCTTGCTGTCTGTGGCCCTGGAACCCGTCAGGCGGCTGTGACCTTAGCGAGGAGGCCCACGGCTGCCGACGGCCTGTGCCCATCCTCATCACCCTGCCCTGGAACCCGTCAGGCGGCTGTGACCTTAGCGAGGAGGCCCACGGCTGCCGACGGCCTGTGCCCACCCTCATTGCTTTTCCCCAAGAAGTCTGCTCCGACCGACAAGGCTGTGACCCTGGGTGGGCCCTGCGGGCTCACCAGGGAGTGTGGGGTGGAGAGGTAGCGTCTGCCCTCCTCAGCGTGCAGGCCAGGAGAGAGGACAGCACCCGCCGGACGTGCCCTGAGCCCCTGGGGTGAGGCCAGGCCGCTGGAGTCCGGGCTCAGATGGCCCCTCCCGTGGAGAGGTCACGGGCACCTGGGGGGGCGTGTCCAGCTCTGACCTGCAGGCCTCGCCCACCCCCCTGTGGAGTCTGTCCTGATACGGGGAGCGGGCTGTGTGGCCACCAGTGTTCTCCATGACCGCCTTCGTCCCCCCCCCAGCTAGAGGGGGAAGGCTGGAAGGTGGGGTGACCGGGTGCATGCCCACAAGTGTCCTTTCCATGGGGACCTGTGGTTGTGAGTGGGCCAGGCCCCGTGTGGACCTTGGGGGTAGGGGCCTAGCTGAGGGGAGCAGGGCTCTGACGGCAGGGAGGGCAGGCCAGGGGCCTGGGAAGGCCGGCGGTGCAGGCAGGGAGGGGCCAGTGCTGGGCCTGTGAGTCCTGGGGGGCCTGGTCCCCACCCAGCATTCTCCAGGGCGGAGCAGAGACCCACACGCCCACAGCCGACCTTAAAGCCATCTGCCCTCTGCAGGCCCAGCCTGGGCTGCCTCTGATGACCCTCCCCTGCCCGACTGAGGGCCCAGAACCGGGAACCCACAGCTGCTCCTTGGGGAGGCGTCCGTCGCTCCACGTGGCGGCTGCAGGAGCATCTCGGGGGCCTCCATCGGCTCCTGTGTTTCTGTCCCGCGGCCCTGCGATCTCACATCCCAAGGACACGCGTCCCTCCTCCGGGCGCTGCCCTCTGCTCTGGAGGTGGCCGGCCGGCCGCGACGGAGACTGCAGGGGCGGTCCCTGACGGCCCGCGG
>NW_011494741.1:424419-424749 GCF_000754665.1 Bison bison bison | reverse complement strand
CTCGCCTGTGTGAGGCTCCAGGGTTTACGGCGTGGGCCTCTCTGGGGCCGTGTTTCTCCCGGCTACATGGGGTTGTTTGTAACCCTGGGTCTTGCTGTCTGTGGCCCTGGAACCCGTCAGGCGGCTGTGACCTTAGCGAGGAGGCCCACGGCTGCCGACGGCCTGTGCCCACCCTCATTGCTTTTCCCCAAGAAGTCTGCTCCGACCGACAAGGCTGTGACCCTGGGTGGGCCCTGCGGGCTCACCAGGGAGTGTGGGGTGGAGAGGTAACGTCTGCCGTCCTCAGCGTGCAGGCCAGGAGAGAGGACAGCACCCGCCGGACGTGCCCTG
>NW_011494741.1:422675-422976 GCF_000754665.1 Bison bison bison | reverse complement strand
CTCCAAGAGCGGAGCTGCCTCATCACCCAGGTCTTCCCTCTGTCGGGGACCTGTCCAGGCCTTGGTCTTCCTCGCCACGTGCGTGCTGAGTGCTGACCCAGCTGGTGGTCAGCTCCGGCCCCGCTGGCCGCCTCGTCCGCCCTGGTTTCGTCCTCATGCAGGCACGGGCTGACGTCCGTGATCTCTCAAGGCTCCGAGTGCCCGTCAAGGCGGCCTGAATCTTTGTCCTGTAATCTATCCTGCCAGACACTCTCCCAGATGGATGTCGGTGCAGCCTGGATAGAGGGGCTGGCGTGGGCTC
>NW_011494741.1:418949-422575 GCF_000754665.1 Bison bison bison | reverse complement strand
AGGTGGTGGCTGCCTTGGTTTGGGGACCATCCTGGGGACATCGAGGGGCTGGTGTCCAGCCATCCTGCCTGCTCTGGCTCAGGGACTAAACGAAACCTGGCCAAGTTGATTCACTCGGCCAGAACATAGCAGAGGCTATGCCCCTGAATGCGCAGAAGACAGCGACTGTCCACAGCCTGCAGGATCCTGGGGACCAGGAGGCCCCGAGGGTGGGGGCGTGGTCCACAGAAATGTTCCCCAGCGTCCCTTCCCCGAGCCCCAGGCACCCAGTCAGAGTCCCGTGGACGTGAGAGTGACGGCTGTGAGCTCTTGGTGCAGACACGGAAGAGAACGGCATGCAGCGTCCAGCGGCATCATCGAGGGCTGGGCGCAGCTCTTGCCCGTCCAGCCCAGCACCGCGAGGGAGCAGCGTGACTAGCAGGGGCAGTGCTGGGCTCCTAGCCCCGGGGCCCCGTGGGCGTTCCCAGCCCCTGGTCCTGGGGGCACGTTCAGCTGCCTGGATCACTTGGCCACAGGGCCGTGAGCACTGCAGGGTGGGCCCCTCCCGGGCAGGGCTCCCTCCTCGGGCCCAGCCTCCATGCCCGGTGGCTGTGGTTCATCCTCTGTCTCTGTCCCTGCAGTGGGGACCAGGCCCCCGCACAGACCCTCGCCCTGCGGCTCACGGAGCGTCTGCACCCAAGGCTGGGCAAGGCTGCCTCCCATGTTGGTGGCCACAATGGGGCTGAGAAGTGACCTGGCCTCTCCTGGGGTGCCTCCCGCTCCCCCATCCCAAGCAGACTGTCCCAGGGGACCCCCAGTTGCAGGCAGAGGCGACAGTGTCCAGGGTAGGGTGGCCAGCTCTTTTCCTGGAATGAGGTCCCCACAAGTGTGGGACAAAGCCAGGCCGCAGAACTGAGGGTTTGCACAACCCCCCACACGCACTCTGACTGTGGCTGCCGTCCAGGGGCCCAGGGAGGCGCTGCAGGAAGGCAGCCCGTCCCTGGGGGATAAGCACCCTTTCCTTGCATTTCCTTCTGGCATCTGGTCTTTGTTAAAGACTGTGCTGCTGCCTGGCTCTCAGCAAAGCCTCTTGTTTCTTTCCGTCTCCACAGAAGCAGCCTGTCACCCCTTGCACCCCTGGGCACACGCGTGTGTACACACAGGCACTCTCATCCCTGAGCCCCAGAGGGCCTCGGGTCCTCACTGGGCTGGGGGTGGGGGGTGCAGGAACAGCGGCCGGGGGTCTCGGAGCCGCTTCTTGCAAGCGCCTCAGGTCTCTCGGAGCCTCTGTGCCGGGCCCGTGTGCTGGTCCTGGCCCACCGAGTCCCTGCCCCCTCGCCCTTCACGTGGGCCGCTTGCTTCCAGGAGTCCTGGCCTCTCAGTGCGTGCTGCCCGCCCGTGTCATCGGGGGGCAGTGGAGCCAGGGGCGAGGCGGCAGGCTTTGAGCATTTTTCCGTGAGGTTCTCCAGGGGTCGGTAAGGGACGAGATCTGAGACCCAGCGCAGCAGGGAAGATGTTCTTAGTGCAGGGTGAGGCCCACATGAAAGCCCTGGGGTGAAGGCCAGCGGATGGAATCCGAGTCTGCAGACAGCCAACCCCAAATATGAAATCCAGTGGTGAAAAATAAAGGCTGGAGACCCCGGGGAAGCTTGCAGGGCAGCAGAGAGAGCTGGTACAGACGGCCGGAGGGTGTGTGCCCGGGGTGCACTGGGAATAAATCAATAAACCAGCCCTGTGTTCTCCCAGACGCACAAAGGAGTGTGTGCTCACGGATCCCAGGCCAGCCCGTTCCCCTCGGGCGTTTCTACACTCAGAGGCGAGTTCCCTTGGTTTTGTATGTTGATGGCGTCTCTGAAAACACATTCAGGTGGCCCTGATCCCTGCGAAGGTGGCCGCATTTAGGAATAAGGTCTTTGCATCTGTGGTCAAGCTAAGATAAGGTTGTTAGCGATAGTGCAGTTGCTCAGTCGTGTCCGATTCTTTGCGACCCCATGGATTGTAGCCTACTAGGCTCCTCCATCCATGGGATTTCCCAGGCAAGAGTACTGGAGTGGGTTGCCATTTCCTTCTCCAGGAGATCTTCCCGACCCAGAGATTGAACCCAGGTCTCCCTCATCACAGGCAGACGCTTTACCATCAGAGCCACCAGGGAAGTCCTGACCTTGTTAAGTGAACCCTCATCAAGGGCCCAGTGACCTCGTGAGTAGAGCAGGACGCGGGGAGGCCTCATGACACTGGGGGCAGACGTGGGGCCTGCGCGGCTGCGAGGCAAGGACGGCCCCCGGGCCCCAGGGAGCAGCGTGGTCCCCCGCCAGGGCCGCGCTGCCGACACTGCGGTTTCAGACGTGCAGCCCCAGGATGCCGGTGAAATCTCCGGGGGGTTGGCCCCCAGCCTCCGACGGCTCTTTAAGGCCCCGGACACGGACCGCTGCCCGTGGCCCTGCTCTCAGCCTCATCTCTGCGTGGGTGCCTGTGCGGGGGAGTTGGGGTGGGGCCACTGACGGCCTTGGCCTCCCCTCCCCCAGCCCCGTGGGCTGTGGTCCAAGGTCATGGCACCAAGTTGGGGGGGTGATGGTCAGGTTGATGGCCACCTGGGGCAGGGCACACGGACGTGGAAACCCTCTCCACACCCCGCCGGTGGTCTTGTCCAGCCTCCCCCTGGCAGTGAGGGTCCAAGCCCCAGAAGCGTGAGGTGCCCAGGGCAGGGGTTTCCCACGCTGGGCTGCCGAGGCCAGACCCTGGTCAGGTCACGGCTTGGGTGGCAAGTGCGTGTCTGGTCGGGTGGTTGCTCTGTTAGTTAGCGACCAGGGCTCAGGACCCCAGGACATGCGGGGCTCTGCCGGCCGCTGACGTCAGCCAGAGGTGCCCGGGGCCCCAGTGGGCCGCAGTGGGGACTGGGGGCAGTGGAGCAGCCCCGCGGAGCTTAAATAACCGCTGGACAGAGCCCGTGCTGCGGCCGACTGCGCAGGGCGATGCGGGGCCAGCCCGCGAACCTGCGTCCTGCAGGCTGTGCCCCGCCTGTCACCAGACGCAGCCTCCTCGTCCTCCCAGGATGCATCCCTGCTGCCTCCGTGCGTCTACCGACTGACGTACACGTCTGTCTGTCTAGTTTCACCCCAGTCCTGGTGTTGTCTATAATTTTGTAGGTAATTGGCTCGAGCACGTTAAACCTGCCGCCACAGCCTCAGCCTCGGGGCTGTGCGGTGTCGGCCTGGGAAGGGGCTCTGCTCAGGAAGCGGGGGTCCCAACAGTCAGGGGGGAGGTGCCCAGGGCCCCGCGTCCCTCCTCCTGTGCCTGTGTGGCCCCGTGAGCTGCCCACCACGAGCCCCGGGCGGCTGGCTTGGGGTCACTGCACGCAGCCCCCTTCAAGCCCAGGGCCAGGCGATGCAGACACCGCTGGGCCTCCTGGGTGAGGTCTCACCCAGGTGCAGCTTCACCCGGTCAGGGCGGCCCTGGCAGCTGGTGGCTGCTCCGGGCACTCTGTCCTGCCAGCTCGTGTGGTGCTGCCCGGGATCGGGCCCCAGGCTGGCTGGGGACCTGGAGGTGACCTCAGGGACAAAAAGGCAGGATGGGTCAGTGCAGTGGGCTGCCTGGAGAGGGGACCAGATGTGACGCAGTGCATCCGCAGGGCCCCCGGGCTGGAGGCC
>NW_011494741.1:416990-418654 GCF_000754665.1 Bison bison bison | reverse complement strand
CCCCCCCCCCCGCCCCTGCACGTGGGGCCCCTCTCCAGGGTGTCGCCTCCCCACGGTTCCCTTGTGATCTGCGGCGTGCTCCCGACCCGTCTCCCTGCCGAGCTCGTGGGGCGGACTGGGATCTGTAGGAGGCCGTGTCCCCGAGCTGGGAGGGCCCCTTGGGGCTGCGTCCCGCCCGCTTTCTCCCACGGTGGTCCCAGGGCCACGCAGGAGGCGGCATACAGTAGGTGCTTATTATTTGCTGAGGGAATGAGTGAGGCAGAGAGTGAGTGGACGCCCTGGTGGAGGCCATGGCCATGTTGCGGGGCAGGATCTGGCCCACGGTGGGGAGGGGCCACCAGGAGCTCTGCGGTGCCTGGGGTGCGGCCTCCGTGGGGCTAGCAGCTGGGCCGCCCTGTCCAGTGTGACCGCCCAGAGCGCCGTGGTTTACGGGGGGCGGGCCCTGCGGCTGGACACTGGCCACGCCGGCTCCTCAGAGCGATGCCTGCTCTCCCTGGCCGGTGTGTGTGTGCGCGCACGTTCGCGTCTGTGGGGCTCAGGGTCTGTGTGTCTCTCGGCCCTGGCGTGTTCACACCTCAGTCCTGTATCCATGTAAGCTGTCCTCCGTGTGCAGGCGCCAGGCGTGTGGAATGCGTGCGTTTGCACCTTGTGTGTAACTGTGTGTGTGTGCAGTTCACGGGCACACACATGAATAGGTGTGTGCCCAGCAGGGGCGGAGAGGAGACCCTGGGCGGCCTGGCCTGGAGGTTAGCATGTGTGGCCCGCTCTCCCTGACGGAGTGGCGGCCGGCGCAGCCCCCAGAGATCCTGGACAGGGTCTGGGCTGGTCCCCTGCTCCAGGTCAGCCTGGACCCCATCGCCGAGCTTTGCGCAGCCCCACTCCTAACTCGGGACTGGGGGTCAGTCCCTTCCCTCCTTCCTTTCTGGCCAAGACTGAGACTGGCCACAGGTAATGTCCTGTCGCGAGGGCAGGGCTTCCAGCGCCCCGCCGCGTGAACGGTTAGGACACTGGGGCCCCCTGTGCGCATGTCGGCATTCACAGGGCCGGGCTCACAGCGTCACTGGCAGCAGTTCAGACGTCCCTCAGGGAGCAGCCTCCATCCCCACGCTGAGCTGGTTACTCTCCATGGGGCGGGCTCCGTGGGGCGGGCACCGCGTGGGCTGGTCCCCGGGGCTCGTCCGCTCAGCCTGCCTGTGCCTCTCTTGCAGGTCAGCTGGCGGCCGGCACCTGTGAGATTGTGACGCTGGACCGCGACAGCAGCCAGCCGCGGAGGACGATAGCCCGGCAGACCGCCCGCTGTGCCTGCAGAAAGGGGCAGATCGCGGGCACCACCCGAGCCCGGCCCGCCTGCGTGGACGGTAAGAGCCCAGGGCCCCCTGGCGCCGGCCCCCGGCCATCCAGGACGTTCCTCCCGGGCCCCCTGCTCGCTGGACGGAACCTCCAGCAGGCGCCTTGGGCTCCCTGGAGGAGTGGGGCCTGGGGCACCGTGGTCCCCACATGGCCTGAGGGCGTTCCTTGGCGGGTCAGGTTGCTATGGGCCGAGTGGTCCGAGGTGTTGCCGTAGGATGAGGGGCCCGAATGCCCGTGAGGCTGTTGCCCTCAGGCCTGGCAGGTGGCAGGTTCCCCAGGCTCCCGGGACAGCCGATGGGCTCCGGAGGTACGCA
>NW_011494741.1:414323-416890 GCF_000754665.1 Bison bison bison | reverse complement strand
TCCTGTTAGCGTCCTTGCCTTGGGGACCATCCTCGGTTTTCACAGAGAGAGGAGCCCCTCACCTTCCATCAGGCACTGCCGTGGGCGCAGCTCCTGGTGCAGGGGATGCTGAGGGCACCGTGTGGGGTGCAGGGCACTGACCCGGGGGGCCCAGCAGGAGGCCTGGGCATCCGAGGCCGATGTGGTGGGGATACCAGCCGGGGGCGGGGCGGTGGGCGAGCTGGGAGGGCACAGGCCGCAGTGGGCGTGGGAGCCAGGTGCCCTGCCCACCCCGTGGCTCTGGCAGGGCAGACCCCCTCTTCTGGGTGGGCTGGGGGCTCCTAGGGCCTGCTGCGTTGGTCCAGGTTCCTTGGGGTGGGTGGCCCCACGCGGGATGTGGGGTCCTTGGTTCTGCAGGGGACTGGGGGAGACGTGGTCACAGCAGTCCATGAGGCTGGCTCCGAGGTATCAGCCGATCCATCCCGCAGGGCGGCAGGGTCACGCGGGTCACCCGGAGCTGGACTGGGACCTGGGCTCTTCCAGCTGAGCCCTTGCTCCCCTAGGGCCTCTGCGTGGGCTCTGGGGTCCCAGGCCTCTGGTTCAGTCTGCTGCCCCAGCCCGGAGTGGTGCCCCGCCAGCCCCCTGCTCTGACCTGGGGCGCAGGGAGGCCCCTGGTTGAGTCTCCTGCCTCTGCCCGGAGCCCTCCTCTGCTCTGACCTGGGGTGTGGGGAGGCCCACCGTGCCTGCAGGGGATGGTGGTAAAGGTGACGGAGAGGTGGCAGGCGTGCAGACACGGGCGAGCTCTGGGCACCGAGGCCAGAGATTCATCAGCAGTGAGGGCAGCCCTGCCGCGGGAGTGGGGACGCGTCATCCCAGTGGTGGAGGGGGCTCTCTGAGGAGCTGGCGGGTCCCAGGGCGGCCCCCACAGTGAGAAAGGCCCCCAAGGAAGGGATCAGCAGGGCCGTGAGCCCCACGCCAGGGACGGGCCTACTCAGGAGCCCGCCACGTCAGCAGCAGCCTCTCCAAGGACTGTCGGGGACCTGGCCGGGTGGTGACTCTGCTCGGGGCCTGGAGTCTGGAGCTGTGGCCCCACCGGGCCTCCAGCAGAACAGGGAAACCCTGGGTGAGGGCTCACTGGTCCAGGCCCCGGTGCCCTGGGCACCTTTGGCTGCAGGGGCCTCACCCACAGAGCCTGGGGTGTCCAGAAGCTCCCTGAGGGCACGCAGGGCTCTGGGACCACCCCCCAGCCCCAGGACCCACCCTGCTTCCCTCAGGCCCGTGGCCACAGCCATTGGTCCAGAAGGGCTCCCTGGGCATGTTGGGGGCGCCTGGAGGGTCAGGACGTGCCATCAGGGGCTGGAGCGAGTGGAGGGTGCTGCCGGGGCTGCCAGCACCCTTTGAGGGTCCGGAGCTGGTTTTGTCTCTGAGAAGCCTGGTCTTTGTTGAGCATCTACCCATCAGCGTCCCGTGGATGGGCTGTGACTGAGCAGCCGGGTGTTCGTGCGTGGTGCTCGCATCCTTGCCTTTGGGACCCTTCTCAGAAACAATCACCAGGGCTCCTCCAGGAGGACACCCCTGGCTTCCGCAAGGCTGCCGCGCTGACCCTGGGCCTGGTCAGCCCCTCGGGCCCCGGGTGGGTCATCGTGACCCCAGCGAGGTGGGCTGAGTCCCCGCATCACATGTGTCTGCAGCTCCTGTAACTCCAGCCGGCCAGGGCGCGTTCGAGTGCCTTCTGGCTGGCGTTGATGGATTCTTCCTGGCTGGGAGGGAGGGACGGGGTGGCGCAGGCCTGGCAGGAGCTCACGGCCCCTCGTCCCTCCGCTCTGCTCATTAGCTCTGCGCGCCTAGCGGGGAGTCGGGTCAGAACTGATCACTAATTGAATCTGGGTCTGCTCATCCGAAACCTCATCCTCACCCCTCTCCGGCAAGCTCCCCACACCTCAGGAGCCAGGTCCCAGAGACCCAAATTAAACCCAGCCGTTTGCAGGGGAGGCCACGCAAACCAGTTAGTTGGCATTTTTTTGCACAGTGGGCATTTCCAGGCTGCCGTCTAATTTAATTTTTGCTTTTCTGTTTGCTTGCTCGTGTGCATGATAAGTTTCCTCACCTGTGGATTGTGTCGGTGAAGAGGAAACTCACTCTGCGTGTGTGTGCTGGGGGTGGGTGGGATTGGAATTTGGTGTGAGCAGGGCTTAAACTGGGAGGGAGGGCTTGTGCTGACCCCACCCACCATTTTCAGCAAACACGGGGCCTTAAAGTACCAGAGCCCAGCTACCTCCGCTCACTTATTTATCAGCATCATTCATTCATTCACACACTCACTGAATCAGAGAAGGTGCTTGCTCCTGGAGGGAGGCGAGCTGGAATGGAGATTGACTCTAAGGGTGTCCAGGACCTAGTACCTGCGCTGCTGGGGGACTGGGGTCCAGGCTGTGGGACCCCAGAGTACAGCCTTCTCTTCCTGCCTGTGACCTTGGCAAAGCTGCATCTCCAAGGGGCCATTTGAGAGGGTACTGAAGGATGGATAGGAGCTCACCAGGAGAGCATCTCTGTGAAAGGAGGCGGCGGGGGGTGCTGGTGGTTAGACA
>NW_011494741.1:409101-413831 GCF_000754665.1 Bison bison bison | reverse complement strand
CCATCCACGAGCAGCCCGCCTCCCTGAACTGGCCTCTTTCCTCATAAAGAGAGGTCCTCCCCTACCGGCTGAATTCTCCTGAAACTCTTCTGAAAGGAATCAAAGCAGAGGAAGCAGCGTGGTGCCTGGGCTGGGCGTGCAGTGGGGAGAGCGGAGGTGCTTTCAGAAGCAGCACTGCCTCAGCCATCGGGGAGGTGAGGCTAAGAGTCTCAGCCAGGCCCAGGGGGACCCCGGAGCCTTGTGGGCGGCAGTGGGCAGGTCTGTTGTAAGGTCCACCATGGCCCTGGGCAGGAGGTCGCAGCCGGGGCTGGCGCAGCGTGGGGAGGGTCCCGTTGGCCAATGCTGCTGCCCACCACCCCTGCCGGGAGCCCGCCTGTCCACCAGGCACCACGCCCTGAGCAGGGGACGGACGCCTCCAGGTCACGTGCCTCAACGTTAGGGCCAGGCCACATCGTGCACCTTTCCTTTCCAGGGGGCCCGGGAGGCGGGGCCCAGGGCGTGGGCTGGAGAGCCGGGGCCCCAGGACTTGTGCCTGCTCACCTGCTGTGCCTGCCTCTGCCCCCGTGGGTCAGGGTAGAGCATCACACCTCCTTAGAGTGGGAAGGTGGATGGGCTCCAAGGCCCGCACTTGGTGGCTGTACCAGCCTCGGCAACCACCTGTGCCCATTGGCACCCTTTCCAGCAGTTTAAAAGCACGAGGGTTCCGGACGTGGCCTTGAGGGGCTCTGCACAGGAAGCATGGAGCAGGGAGGTGGGCTTGGGAGGGGCCTGGGCACAGACGGCTGCTGTGGTTCGGGATCAAGTGAAGACCCAGAAGAGGCTCCAAGATGGAGCCCCAGGAGCCTCCTCACGGGCACATGCAAGGAGCTGAGGGTCCAGAAATGAACCCTTCCGGCACTCCAGCTGATTTTCAACACAGGCACCAAGACCACTCAATGGGGAAAGAGAAGTCTTTTCAACGGGCGGCACTGGGACATCTGGATCTCCCCGTGCAGAAGAGTGAAGTCAGATGCCCACCCCACGCCACACATGCAGACGGCCTCAAGGTGGATCAAAGTGCTTGGTGTTCAAGGGCGAAGACAGCAGAACTTGTAGCGGGACACTGAGCGGACTCTTTGTGACCTTGGGTTTCGCAAAAGGTCCTTACGTGCGACACCAGAGCGCAAGCAGCAAGCGGAAGAGCCATTAGATGAGACCTCGTCCAAAGGAGAAGCTCTGGGGCTTCAGAGGACACCATTGAGGAAGTGAAAAGACAGCCCACAGAACGGAGCAAACATTTGCAAATTGTGGATCTGATAAGGGACTTTTATCCAGAACACATAAAGAACTCCTACCACTCAAAACTAAGAAGACAGTTAACACAATTTTCTTAAAATTGTCAAAGGATCCGAGTAGACACTTCTTCAAAGAAGATGGACGTGAATAGCTAATAAGCCCCTGAAAAGACGCCAGCCACCGTGAGTCAGCAGGAACCTGCACATCAAGTGCACAGTAAGACAGCCCGCACACCCCACAGCGTGGCTGCAGTCGGGCCTCAGATGATCGCAAGTGTTGCCAAGGATGTGGGCAATCAGAGCCTCATACACCAGTGCCGGGAGGTGACGGGAAGCAGCTGCTTTGGAAGAATGGTCTTGATTAAACAAGAGCAGTCCTGTGAGCTGACAGCCCGACTCTCAGGGGAATCCCAGCTCTTTGTCCAGGAGGAATGAAACCACATACCCACTGTGTCGGCTGCAGAAGGCGCACACCGTGACGGGTGTGAGTTGAGTTTTATTTGGGGCAAAATGAGGGCCGCAGCCTAGGAGACGGCCCCTCAGTCAGCTTCTAGAGACCGTTCGCTCCAAGAGGTGGAGGGGAGGAAGGTCAGTATCTGTGCGATTTTGGTGAAAGTGGAGTACGTTTGATCAAGCACATATCTTTTACAGGAGGTTTCTGCTGGTCATGAAGAGGGCATCACCCAGAAGGATTATAGTGCTTTTCTAGATACAAGGAGATGCAAGAATTAGGCTCATAAAACCTCCTGAAAATACCTAACTATCTGAAGACCTGTTCTGCCAGTTTTTTCCCAGGACACAGAGCACCCCGTTACTGATCTCCACCCTGAGCTCCTTCTGGGAGTTGTTGAAGGTCAGCGGCTGCAGCAGCTCACAATTTAATCCTTGTAGAGGCAGATGACAAGCGTCAGTTTGTGGCTGGCGACTCAAAAATTTGTCCACACTCACTCGCAGCAGCCTTCGCCATAGCGGACAAAAGGCGGAAGCAGCCCGTTACTAGAAAAACGGGTCAGCTGAACTGTGTGCCCACAAATGGACATTACTGAGCCAGAGAAGAGAACGAGATGTGACACCGGCTCGGCGTGGACCAACCTGGAAAGCGTGCTGCTCTGTGAGGAGGCCAGACCCCAAGGGCACGTGGTGTGTGACTCCACGTACGCGGAGTTTCCAGAACAGGCAGATTCGGAGACACAAGGGGCTGGTCTGTGGGTGCGGGGGGCTGGGGAGTGACGGGTGAGGGGACGGGGTTTCTTCTGGGGCGTTGGGGGGGGTGAGAGTGAAAGTGTTAGTCGCTCAGTCGTGTCCGACTCTTTGCTACCCTGTGGAGTCCATGACGTCCTGTCCCCTGGAATTCTCCAGGCAAGAATACTGGGGTACATTGCCGTTCTCTTCTGCAGGGGATCTTCAACCCAGGGATCGAACCTGGATTGCAGACAGATTCTTTCCTGTCTGAACCACTAAGGTTAAAACTGACAGGGACACACGGCTCTGCGCACACTGAAGCCACTGGCGGTGTGCGCTTCTGAGGTGTGTGAACCGCCCGCCACACGCGAACAGAATAGATGAGGAGGGTGAGCTGGGAGGGGGTGCCTGGCAGACTTGCACCACAGTGCGGGACTGGCACCACCGACCCCCGACAGGTGAGGGTCGCGGTGAGGACGAGGGCTGTGCTGCAGCCCGGCTGGGTTGGAGCTCAGGTCGGAGAAGCTCTGACAGGGGAGGCGAGTGTACACCACGGTTCCTTAGACTGAAGGCAGGGCCCAGCATCTGTCTTGCAGGATGTGCTAAAAAGCACATAGCTGGGAAACAGACTTGCAGAGAGCCTTCAAGTCCCGGCGTGCTCTGCTAGGTCCAGCGGAGCCTGGGGGCCCTCCCTGCCACACTGGCCCACTGTGTCAAGAGCACCGTGGTCAGCGGCCCCGATCGCAGCCCGTGACGGGGCTGAGATACTCAGAGCAAAAGGGAAGCAAATGTGAGGTCACTTAGAGGCTGGTGAAGAAGATTGGGAGCTGAGAAGGACAGAGAAGCTGGGAGTGGCTGGGAATCCCCAGGAGAGGGCTGGGACTGGGGCCAGGGCCGCCTCAGGGAGGAGCCAGAGGCCCAGCGGGAGGCCATACCCGGGAGGCCAGAGCCTTGGCGTTTCAGCACCCAACCCTCTGGATCACCTCACTTCTCCCCGGCGTCAGTGCAGGAGCACTTGGGTGGGGCCCAGAGGCGGAGGCGTGAGATGAGAGGAGGGGGCATCACAGGGCAGCAGAAACCTTACGGAGGCTGAACCGGGCAGATGTGGCAGGGCATATCCAGGAAGGCTTCCTGGAGGAGCTGGGCCCTGTGATCCAGGGAGGCGGCCACGCTCCATGGCCCTGGCTGTGCTAGACTCCCGGAGGTCCTGTAACAGGAGGCGTCCATGAGTGGCCACCCCACATCCATGTCCATCCCTGTGCAGACCCCCGACCCGCTGTCTCTGAAGGGGACATGCAGAGCGGACAGCAGGCCCCAGTTTAGGGGGAAAAGCAGTCAGGTCTTATAATACTGAGATAAGTGAGTTCTGGTGTGCGTTTAAAACGCTGCATGTGTGTTCTGTGCCGCTGTGCGGCCTCCAGCTGGCTGGCTCAGCTCTCTGAGCTGTGGGCAGATGGACAGCAGAGGTGAGCTAAGGCCCAGCCCTGCGCTCCCTCACCTGGCTCACCTGCCCTCTGGCGCCTGAAAGCCCCACCCCGCACTGCACCCGGCAGGCTGGCAGCGACCCGCGAGGGCCGTGTGCTACACATTCAGAAGTGCTGTGAGCTGACTGCCCTGCCAGCCATGATCACAAATAAGTTACTTAAATTTCGCTCAGTTCAGTCGATCAGTCGTGTCCGACTCTTTGCAACCCCATGAACCGCAGCACACCAGGCCTCCCTGTCCATCACCATCTCCCGAGTTCACTCAGACTCACGTCCATCAAGTCAATGATGCCATCCAGCCATCTCATCCTCTGTCATCCCCTTCTCCTCCTGCCCCCAATCCCTCCCAGCATCAGAGTCTTTTCCAATGAGTCAACTCTTCGCATGAGGTGGCCAAAGTATTGGAGTTTCAGCTTCAACATCAGTCCTTCCAAAGAAATGCCAGGACTGATCTCCATCAGAATGGACTGGCTGGATCTCCTTGCAGTCCAAGGGACTCTCAAGAGTCTTCTCCAACACCACAGTTCAAAAGCATCAATTCTTCGGTGCTCAGCTTTCTTCACAGTCCAACTCTCACATCCATACATGACCACTGGAAAAACCATAGCCTTGACTAGATGGACCTTTGTTGGCAAAGTAATGTCTCTGCTTTTCAATTTGCTATCTAGGTTGGTCATAACTTTTCTTCCAAGGAGTTAGCGTCTTTTAATTTCATGGCTGCAGTCACCATCTGCAGTGATTTTGGAGCCCAAAAAAATGAAGTCTGACACTGTTTCCACTGTTTCCCCAT
>NW_011494741.1:408524-409001 GCF_000754665.1 Bison bison bison | reverse complement strand
CAGGGTGACTATATACAGCCTTGACGTACTCCTTTTCCTATTTGGAACCAGTCTGTTGTTCCATGTCCAGTTCTAACTGTTGCTTCCTGACCTGCATATAGGTTTCTCAAGAGGCAGGTCAGGTGGTCTGGTATTCCCATCTCTTTCAGAATTTTCCACAGTATATTGGGATCCACACAGTCAAAGGCTTTGGCATAGTCAATAAAGCAGAAATAGATGTTTCTGGAACTCTCTTGCTTTTTCCATGACCCAGCGGATGTTGGCAATTTGATCTCTGGTTCCTCTGCCTTTTCTAAAACCAGCTTGAACATCTGGAAGTTCACGGTTCACGTATTGCTGAAGCCTGGCTTGGAGAATTTTGAGCATTACTTTACTAGCGTGTGAGATGAGTGCAGTTGTGCGGTAGTTTGAGCATTCTTTGGCATTGCCTTTCTTTGGGATTGGAATGAAAACTGACCTTTTCCAGTCCCTGTGGCC
>NW_011494741.1:406380-408162 GCF_000754665.1 Bison bison bison | reverse complement strand
CGTTCCAGGATGTCTGGCTCTAGGTGAGTGATCACACCATTGTGGTTATCTGGGTCATGAACATCTTTTTTGTACAGTTCTTCTGTGTATTCCTGCCACCTCTTCTTAGTATCTTCTGCTTCTGTTAGGTCCATACCATTTCTGTCCTTTATCGAGCCCATTTTTGCACGAAGTGTTCCTTTGGTATCTCTGATTTTCTTGAAGAGATCCCTAGTCTTTCCCATTCTGTTGTTTTCCTCTATTTCTTTGCATTGATCGCGGAAGAAGGCTTTCTTATCTCTTCTTGCTATTCTTTGGAACTCTGCATTCATATGTTTATATCTTTCCTTTTCTCCTTTGCTTTTCGCTTCTCTTCTTTTCATAGCTATGTGTAAGGCCTCCCCAGACAACCATTTTGCTTTTTTGCATTTCTTTTCCATGGGGATGGTCTTGATCCCTGTCTCCTGCACAATGTCACGAACCTCCGTCCATAGTTCATCAGGCACTCCATCTATCAGATCTAGGCCCTTAAATCTATTTCTCACTAACACTGTATAATCATAAGGGATTTGATTTAGGTCATACCTGAATGGTCTAGTGGTTTTCCCTACTTTCTTCAATTTAAGTCTGAATTTGGCAATAAGGAGTTCATGATCTGAGCCACAGTCAGCTCCCAGTCTTGTTTTTACTGACTATATAGAGCTTCTCCCTCTTTGGCTGCAAAGAATATAATCAATCTGATTTCAGTGTTGACCATCTGGTGATGTCCATGTGTAGAGTCTTCTCTTGTGTTGTTGGAAGAGGGTGTTTGTTATGACCAGTACATTTTCTTGGCAAAACTCTATCAGTCTTTGCCCTGTTTCATTCCATATTCCAAGGCCAAATTTGCCTGTTACTCCAGGTGTTTCTTGACTTCCTACTTTTGCATTCCAGTCCCCTATAATGAAAAGGACATCTTTTTTTGGTGTTAGTTCTAAAAGGCCTTGTAGGTCTTCATAGAACCATTCAGCTTCAGCTTCTTCAGCGTTACTGGTTGGGGCATAGACTTGGATTACTGTGACATTGAATGGTTTGCCTTGGAAATGAACAGAGATCATTCTGTCATTTCTGAGATTGCATCCAAGTACTGCATTTCAGACTCTTTTGTTGACCATGATGGCTACTCCATTTCTTCTGAGGGATTCCTGCCCACAGTAGTAGATACAATGGTCATCTGAGTTAAATTCCCCCATTCCAGTCCATTTTAGTTCGCTGATTCCTAGAATGTCGACGTTCACTCTTGCCATCTCTTGTTTGACCACTTCCAATCTGCCTTGATTCATGGACCTGACATTCCAGGTTCCTATGCAATATTGCTCTTTACAGCATCGGACCTGGCTTCTATCACCAGTCACATCCACAGCTGGGTATTGTTTTTGCTTTGGCTCCATCCCTTCATTCTTTCTGGAGTTATTTCTCCACTCATCTCCAGTAGCATCTTGGGGACCTACTGACCTGGGGAGTTTCTCTTTCAGTATCCTATCATTTTTCCCTTTCATACTGTTCATGGGGTTCTCAAGGCAAGAATACTGAAGTGGTTTGCCATTCCCTTTTCCAGTGGACCACATTCTGTCAGATCTCTCCACCATGACCCTCCCATCTTGGGTGGCCGCACAGGGCATGGCTTAGTTTCATTGAGTTAGACAAGACTGTGGTCCTAGTGTGATTAGATTGACTAGTTTTCTGTGATTATGGTTTCATTGTTTCTGCCCTCTGATGCCCTCTTGCCTCATCTACCATCTTACTTGGGTTTCTTTTACCTTG
>NW_011494741.1:401890-405916 GCF_000754665.1 Bison bison bison | reverse complement strand
GGGGTAGCTCCTCTCGGCTGCCGCCCCTGACCTCGGATGTGGGGTAGCTCCTCTCGGCCGCTGCCCCTGACCTCGGTCGTGGGGTAGCTCCTCTCAGCCGTTCCTGCGCCGTCACAGCCTGGCACTCTCGGCTGCTGCCCCGACCTCGGATGTGGGGTAGCTCCTCTTGGCTGCACTCTGTGCACCGTCGCAGCCGCCCGCTACGTAAATTTACCTGTACATAAATGATACTAAAAAGAGAGATACCAAAGAAAGATATTCACCTTAAGACTGTAAAAAAAGAACAATCTAAACCCAAATCAAGTAGAAGGAAGAAAATAATAAAAATTAGAATGGAAACAAATGAAACAGAATAGAAAAAACCAGTGGACATCAGCTAAACCAAAGTTAATTATTTGAAAGATAAACAAAACTATCAAAATTTTATTTTTAACTAGTCTGATCAGAGCGAGAAAAAGGCTTAAATTCCAAAATGAGAAACAACTTAACAGTTGGCTGCCGACACATTAGGAAGCTCGGATGAAATGGAAACCTTCCTGGAAAGACAAAAGCTGACTCAAGAGGAAATGGAAAGTCTGTGTAGACCCATGAGAAGTCAAGATAATGAGATAATCATCTAACAGTATCTCAGCAAGAAGAGCCCAGGATCAGATGGTTCCCCTGCTGAATTCTACCTAATTTAGACAAGAATTAATGTCAATTCCTCTCAAACTCTTCCAACAAAAATATAAGAGGAAACATTTCTTGAGTTGCTCCATGAAGCTGGGTTTACCCTGAGAGCAGAAGTGTGAGGGAAAGACGTGACACGGATACTGCAGCGGGCTTCTCAGGCGACTTGGTGGTTAAGAATCTGCTTGTCAATACAGGAGACTTGGATTCAGTCCCTGGGTCGGGAAGATCGCCTGGAGAAGGAAATGAAAACCCGCTCCAATATTCCTGCCTAGGAAATTCCACAGACAGAGGACCCTGTCTGGCTACAGTCCATGGAGTCACAGAGAGTTGGACACAACTGAGTGACTAAATAACAGACCTGATAAATATAAATGCAGAAATCCTCCACAAAAGGCTCACAAACTGCTTCCAAAAGCATAGGAAAAGGACTATACGTCATGACCAAGTGTGATTTATCTCAAGGGTGCAAGCATGGCTCAACATAAGAAAACCAGTAGCTGTGATATTTGTGGGGTTTTTTTGGTGTAACTTTATTTCATATTCAAAAAATGAAAATTGCTGATCTTTGGTATTGATAGAATAAAGATCAAAAGTCCCACGTCGTCCCAATAGTCACAGAAAAAGCACCTCACAAAATCCAACATCCTTTCAGTATAAAAACACTGAGCAGACTGGAAACAAAAGGGAACATCTCACCTGACAAAGGGCGTCTGTGAAAAGCCATCAGGTGGCTTCACATTCAGTGGGAAGAGTGGGTGCATTTGCCCTCAAATCGGGAGCAGGACTAGGATGTCTGCTCTGCCCACTGTATCCAGCTTTGTCCTGCAGGCCTCATGGGTGGTTGGACAAGAAACGTCAGTAAAAGTCAGTCTGATTGGAAAGGAAGAAGCGAAGCTGTCTATTCACACACCACGTGATCTTTTACAAAGAAAATCTGAAGGAATCCACACACACTTACACACTTAAAAATAATAAAAGAGTTTGGTCGCAGGGCACAAGGTCAGGATACAAAACAGTGGAATCTGTCTGCAATGGTAGTGAGCACTCTGAAAATGATCTCAGGGAAACAGTTCCATTTACGGGAGCTTCAGAAAGAGTGAAATACTCAAAAATAAATTCAATGGAAGTGCCAGACTCTTGCGCTGAAAGCTATAAAACAGAAAGCTAATAACGCCACCTCCCTCCTCTTAGACATTTTCATCAGCATTTGAGGATAATCAGCACGTAGAGAAGAAAGATCTTTGCAACATCTTGGAGGAAATTCTGTCCAGGAGCAGGCGACGCCATGCCCCGGGGAGCGGTGGGAGCCCGCGTGCTCTGATTGCTGCACACTTGCCACATTATTCAGGGAACGGCACCGGGGTGGGGTCTGCACCAGGCGACAGACGGATCTGCAGGCGCCTCCATCCCACCCCGCTCCTGCAGCTCAGCGTCATCACAGACCCTCGTCCTTGTGGAGGGAGACGTGGCCAGGAGAGCCTGGTACCCCGGGCTCGCCCAGGTCCCCAGGGAGCCCCTCGGCCTTGCCCAGGATGCTGGGGGCAGGCCCACCGCCCCGAGATGGCTGAGTGTCCCCCGGGGAAGGAGGGTGACGTGGGTCCTCAGCTCTGGAGCCCCCGACTCTGGGTGGACTTTAGATCTGGATGTTTTCAGCACCCCCAAAGCAAAGCTACGGTTGACGTGGGGGTGACAGAGCTTTGTAAGCAGTTCCTCAGGCCAGCGTGCCCGGGCCTGACAAGGGCATCAGGTCCTTGCTGAAAGCCTTAAATGAATCACTGATTTTATTTCCACAAACACCCGTGAAGAGAAACAATGTCCTGCGCCCGCCTTTAAAGACCGAAGACTGGGCCATCTGGGGGGTGGAGTTGGCCCTGTATGGTCAGCCGCATCGCGGGGGCACTGGGGTTTCAGAGCCACCGGGGAAGTCGCAGCTCCCTCTGGGAAACACCTCAGCAGGGCTGAGCTGGTGCAGACCTGGGTGCAGAATAAGAATGGCCCAGGCTGGCAGCCTCATCGAGGACCTGGGGAGATGGTACAAAGGGTCCTGACCTACCCTGAGACGCCTGGAGGAGGCACGAGACCCCAGGGGAGGGAACCAGGGACTCAGGCTGCAGTGAGCAGGGAAGGCTTCCTGGAAGAGGTGACGCCAGCGCTCATCACGGGGCCGCAGGTGTCAGGAGCAGGCGGGCAGCAGTGGGCATCACATCCAGGGTGCTCACCGGCCGCTAGGCCGTGATTACTGTCGTGAACAAAGTCTCAGGGGTCCGTTCCCTGCAGAGCCTGTGGTTGAGGGTCCCCCTTCCTTCCTGGTGTGGTGGCTGCAGAGGAGCGAGGCGGTGGCCTCTGCCTTCTGTCCACGCCTTGCCCATGTGCCCAGCAGAGGGTCACACCAGTGCTCAGCCTGGTGACCAGGGCTGTCCTCAGCCTCGGTCCATCGCCCAGCCCTGGGTCCTGGCATGGGATACCCCAGCCACTGTGAGGCCCTGCCTGGGGTTGACCTTAAGGAGGCGCAGAGTGGACGCAGCCCAGCCTGCCATCCTGATCGCGTCCAGGCTGAGTCCAAGGGTGGGTCGTGGGAGCTGGCCACCAAGGGTCCCGCCCCTCCCAGGGAGGCCAGCGCTTTCTCTGGGAGCCCAGCTTCCATAGAGCAGTGGACCCAGGCGCCGTTCGAGTTACAGGGCAGGGCCTGGCCAAGAAGTGCGGGTATGGGGGGCCCCTCTGGGAGGGAGGTGGGCCTGCCCCCCAGCGCCACAGGGATCTCAGTGCAGAGAGGCGTCCGTGCTGACCGAGGAGGACCTGGACTTGGCCTGAGCACTGTCCTCCTCCCCCCGGCAGGTGTGGCCCAGCTGTGGGCGGGGAAGCAGATGGGCTACAGGGGTTGGAGGCAGGCTCAAGGGGCTCCCCTGGCTGGCGGGAAGGAGCACAAGGTCAGCAGGGAGGCGGCTCAGGACGGGGATCCGGCCACAGGCCCGGTGGCCTGACTCCAGGTGGTGACTGCCACTCAGAGCCCCGGCACGGAGGGTGGGGGGTCAGCGTCCCCTTCCTGCCCTCTGCGGCTGGGGGGCGCAGGAAGGAGGCCCCTAGTAAGGGAGCCACAGAGGCGAATAAAGTTCTCCCTTTCACTGTTTAGTCGCCAGGCAGGACCAGGCAGAGTCGGCCTGTCTGACGGGTGAGACGGGGCCGGGCGCCTGGGGGTCAGAGGGGCCTCGGGAGGGACGTGGGCCCTCAGGGCCAGGTGCCGGTGGGCGGTTCTCTGGATCGGCCAGGGGGGTCCTCCCCTGCGCTTCGGCTGCACTTCGTTTGGCTTTACGGTCACCTTGTTGAGTGTCCTCAGCTGACACTCGAGCAGCCGCA
>NW_011494741.1:397196-401584 GCF_000754665.1 Bison bison bison | reverse complement strand
CCCCCCCCCCGCGGGGCCTTAAGCGCCCAACTCGTCACAGGTCCTGAGCCCAGCTTCCCGTTTGACCGTGACCCTCACCTCCAGCCTGAGCACCGGGGTCTCTCCCGTGTGGACCTCTGACAACAGCTGGCCTGGCAGTCAGAGTTCCCCGGGGGCACCAAACCAGAGATGCAGGCGTGTGTGTGCAGAGATGCTTCTCCTTTAACTGTGAGTGCGCCTGGGGAGCCTGAAGAGTGGGGGGGGCGTCCCAGGGCCAGGGGGAAGTGAACTGGGCCCCTTCTCCTGCAAGCCCTCCTCTCCAGCACCGGGCGACCTGGGGAATCTCTTGTCTGTACAGTTACAGACCCATAAATATGCCCGGGTAACACGTTCAGAAAAGATTCTATGAACTTGCGTAGGATTTGGAAGTCCCAAGCCAGTGTTTATTCTTTTAAATAAAAACACTTTGAGACGAACACACACACAGGCTTGCACACAACTGGCCGGCCGGGACTGGGCGCTTCTCCCCCGACCGCGGTCTTTCCCTCCACCTCCCATCCCTAGCGTCCCGTCCTCTGGAGCCTCCCATAAAAAGAACCAGAGAGAAAGTAGACCTTTGTGTGCGGCTTCGTTCACTCACCGTGTCTGTGAGATCGACTGTGTTGTGTGGAGCGATATTTTACTTTACAGCTGTGTAGAATTCCATTGCATCATTGTCCCATAATTTGTCTGTTTCACAGAAGATGGGTGTTTGGGTTATTTTGAACTTTTCATCATTGTTAGTACAGCAGCTGTGAACACGTGTGTGTGTCTTGGTAAACACCGTGGGCATACACACCCAGTGTACGTACGCAGGCATGACAGGGGCGCCCGTCAGTTATGGGAGGGACAGCCGAAGTGTTTCTCCAAGTGCTTATACCATCGGGCCCGCCTCCAGCCACGTAGTCAAGCCGCCTTTGCCCGGTGCCCTCCCCAGCACTTGCTACTGTGGGTCTTTTCACTTTAGCCATCCTCCAGGGTATAAGCAGTATCTCGCTTTGGAGCTGACGTGCATCCCTCTGCTGAGTGGTGATGGTGAGTGTGATTCCTCAGGCTTGCTGAGCAGCTGAAGAGCATCTCTTATTTGTTGGGTGATTCTCAGCAGCTCTTTCTTTAGTCTGCATCTGACTCCTGCCTTGGGGGCTTGTCCTGCTAACATCTTCTCCCAGCCTGGCGTGGTCAGCCGGCTTCCCGTGTGTCCACCCACCATGAGGATGTGGGTCTGTGATGTCCCTGAGCCGCAGGAGGCGGGCAGGATGGAGGCGGCCTGCAGATCTGGTGATTGGCACAGACCCCACCCAGGACTGTTCCCTGCATAATGCCACAGGTGTCCAGCAATCAGAGCACGAGGGCTCCCAGGCAATTTCTGGATGAACAGAAACTCCTGTTTTAAGCAGGTCTGTGTTACTGGGCTCTCCTCTTAAGCCACGTGCTTTGCAGGTCGGAGGCTGGCACCTTATGTCTTCCCACGAGCTCTGGCGTCCACATCACACCTGTGGGTCTGTGAACACTTCTCACTGACGTTTCATGTGGTCTCAGATGGAGCTCTGATTGCAGTTCCAGGGTCACTACTAAAAAGCTCTGGTCTTTGGAACTCATGACAATACCATGTGAAGTTCTAAAACATGCTTCTGAAGCAGAGTGGAAGAGCTGGGTTGCTCCTCTGATTGTATCGCACCTCATTAGCTAATCGTCTCTTGCTGTCTGATCAGCTGAGAGCGGGGGCTCAGGTCACACGTGTGTCACTGTGTATCCTCCCCCCCTCCCCCCACCCAGAGCGCTAACAAACCCGTGGCACCTTGTGTCCTTCTCCACCTTGATGAGCATCTCAGGGTGAAATCCACAGGCGGAATCCACCCCTCGTTCCCCAGACAGTCCTGGCCTGTGGGTCCTCCCGTGGGGGTGCAGGGCCAGGCTCTATGGGGTGAGGGTGCTGGTCATTTAGGGGGACCCTGGCCTGGCAGTCTTGTACTCTTGGGCTGAAGGCAGGACAGACAGACAGGCAGAGAGAGGGGTCTGGCTTGTTCCTCCATCCTGGGCTGTCGGCCTGGGCTGCACTGCACCCACAGACGGGGGAGGATCTCTTCTGTTCATGTGGTCGGGCAGCCGGCAGAGGACCGGGGCTGGGCTGTCCGGGCTGTGAGCTCTGGGGGGACAGGTCTCTCCTCCCACCGAGGATCGGGCCACGTGTCTTATTCCACATCGTCTGGGCTGGAGCCTGTGTTTTTCCTTCGTCTGGTTGTTTTTAATTAATATGCTTAATTTTTAGAGAAGTTTTCAGTTTACAAAAAAATAGAGCAACAAGTACAGAGTGTTCCCAGCTCCCCCCAAACCCCGCTTATTGGCATTGAGAATGGTGTTGCTAGTGACTTTGCTCCGGCTGAGGAGCCGGTAGGAGAGACTGTCATCAACCCGAGTCCACGTTTGTGTCAGGGGCTTGGCCAAATACTTCGTGTCAGGGACCCATGGGGACGGCATCAGCCACAATGTCGCCCTGCCCTGGAGCCTGCTGTCGGAGCAAGCTGGGGCCCCTCCACACTCTGGGGTCTATTCCCCAAGACAGGGGTCCCTGTGGCGGGTGGAAGGGAACTGGTACCCAGGGTACGCCTGTGCCTACTGAGATGGGCGTCGTCCCCCTGGAGGTCTTCAGGAAGGCAGGTAAGAGGCCACTTCTTCCCTTTCACACCAGGAAGCCGGGGCGACAGTGATGGGGGAGGCAAAGAGCTGACCTAGTCTGTGTTCCTGAAGGCAGCCCACCCTCCCAGCTCCCGGGGCCCACGGAGGAGCCCGCCTCGCAGGCGCTGCTGATTCTGAGGTAGTTGTCACCAGGCCAGGGCTGGAGCTGGACACCACGACAGGGGAACCTGGTGCGTCCAGAGACCCTCCTGAGTGTCTGCCAGCCCCCCCGGGTGGGCGGTGGGGGCCTGGGCCTCCTGCCCCTCACGCAGAGCACCCACTGTGGCCCATGCCCAGGTGCTGCCTGGCCGGTTTGGGGAAAAGTCTCCAGGCTGCAGAGACCCCTGGGCCGGCTGCTCCCGGAGAGGCTTCTGTCCACACTGGCAGCCTGTCTATCTGGGAATGCCCAGCGGGGCCCCAAGCGCGGGGGGCTAGAGGGCACCAGGGCAGGGCCATTATTCCTGCCCAGAAGGGCAGGGGCATCCGGAAGGCAGGTGCGTGGGGCAGAAGCTGGATGCCCCTGGGGGAGCTCGGGGGAGGGCGCCCCGGGCCAGCGTCCTGTGTGTGCAGCGGGTTCGAGTGCTCCAGAGCCCTAGAGGGCTGACTCGGGAGCAAGAACCGCCCCTTCCTGGCCCGGCCGGCCGGAGACCCGCCCACACTGCAGGAGGAGGGCCTGTGGCCCCCGAGAGTCAGGAGGCAGGAGAAGAGATTGGAGAACTTCTAATAGAATTGCATTTCCTGAAATAGCGGTGCCCGTGCTGGTGATGTGCCTGTCGCCGTATTGGTTCTGACACGGGGGCCGCGCGTGAGCAGCGTCGTCCAGCTGACCCCCGCCCGGCCCGGCCGCTCTCCCCTGTTGACGCTGACTTACCTCATGGGCTCTGCTGGGAGGGCGACGCTCGTCGGCTCGCCAGCACTGCATTATAACTTAATTCAATTTCCCTCCTGTTCTGACTCCGCTAACAAAAGTAATCGGCTTCTGGCTGCCAGGGCCGCAGAGTCTCCCCTGAGAGCTGGGTCTCCAGGTGCCCTGAGGTCCTGGCCTGGGGGGTGCTGCACCCCTGTCCTCCTTGACCTTGTCTTTGGGATCGGCCAATCCCACAGCACCCTGACTCCCAGCCGCAGAAGACAGAGGAAGTCCCAACTTTAACCTTAATGGATGAACAGAGATGCAGTTCTAATTGGGCATAGGTTCATCTCCAAAACCCTTGAGAAAGGAGAGTGGGACCCACTGCTCAGCACCCGGGACCTTACCTGGCCGGAACCCAGAGACCCATCCAGACCACAGGCACTTGGGGTCCCTGACTGAAGCCTAGTCACTGTTCCTCCAGGAGGACTAGTCATTCCGGGAAGGGCGGTGTGCCTCTTTCTCCCTCCTGGTGACCTTCACCCAGCGCCACCCTGAGCAGAGGAGGCAGCATGCCCTCAGGCTGACCTGGGTCACAGCCACGGCCCACGAGCCTCGGGTCACGTCTGGAGGGAGCGTCTGTGACCTGCCCCAGGCCAGCGGGGTCCCCAAGGCTCCACCTGGGAGGTTCTTTGGAAATGAACCCACGAAGTGTCCTTATGGAGGCCCTCCCAGGGGTAAGCTGGCTCTGCGGCCTCTCTTTCTGAACAGGCGTGGTTTAAATGGTGCAGAACTGCGCACCATCTGGAAGTACCTGCTGGGTGGCAATGAATTACTTGCCTCAGCC
>NW_011494741.1:389482-396407 GCF_000754665.1 Bison bison bison | reverse complement strand
CCCTAGCTGGCCTCTCCATTCAGTTTGTTGGGAATGGAAAATCCTGACCTCTGGCCCCTGCTCCATCTGGCAGACTGCCCTGGTCGGCGGTCCAAGCCTGTGGGAATCACAGGAAGATGAAGGATGGCCTTTAGGGGCTGGACACCCCACCTCTGGCATTGGACGGTTCATTCATTCCTCTTGGAAGGGGCGGCTCCGGGCTCTGAATGTGCCCTCGGGCCAGCGCATGCCACCCCCAATCCCATAATTGGTTGCTAATCGCTGTGTACTTCTCGGGGTGGTCTTCCTTGATTGTGGCTTTTTTGACAAATAAATGCAGTATTGGTTACAGTCCGTTACGAAGGACAGTGTTGCCTTGCATGGGGCGTCATGATTCGGCACGCGGAGACGTCTGAAGCTATCTTTAAGGGAGGGTCTTGCTGGAGGAGGGTTCCGTGGAGGACGTTCCGTGGAGGAGGGTTCCGTGGAGGAGGTTCCGTGGAGGAGGGTTCCGTGGAGGAGGGTTCCGTGGAGGAGGTTCCGTGGAGGAGGGTTCCGTGGAGGAGGGTTCCGTGGAGGAGATTCCGTGGAGGAGGGTTCTGTGGACAGGCCACTTAGAAGCTGCTGGGAGACCCGTCTAACGTGCCCATGACAAATGCACCTGAGTGAGCTCTGTTCACCTTATGTGGCCAAACCCGTGGCCACTGTCAGCTCAGATCCAGAAGCGTGCTGGCTGAAGGCAGCCCCCTGTTCCAGTCTACCCTGCAGGGGAAACTTGAGGGGCGAGAAGGGAGGGCAGTCTGCTGGGGACGGCCAGGGCAGAGCGGCGCCGTGGTCAAAGCTCCCGGCAGGACAGAGCTGCTTCGGAGCCACTGGGTGACGACCATGCAGACTTGCCAGCTCATCAGGAGTAGAGACTGTGGGGTCAGGGCATTTTGTCACGGTCCTGATGGCAAGGAGGCACCTCCCGTGTTGAGTGAGGGAGGTTTTTCATGATGCAGACGGTGATTAACAGCAGCTTCTCCGCAGCGGGCTTTACGGGTCTCTGGTGACTGTCCTGGGTCATAAATACAACAGGAAATCACCATTTCCAGAGGCTGGGACAGCCGGTCCTGACTTATCTGTGCCGATGAAAACCCTAAACCCCAGGGAGTCAGACTGTCATCACACATTACCTGTGAATTAGGGGCCCGGGGAACATCGCCTGCAGGTGTCCAGTAGGAAACGCTGGAGAGCTTCCATGTTCCAGGGACGCGGTGAGCCTGGGACGACCAGAGCCCACTGTTCGGTCACACTGCTTACACCCCGAGGTTGATATGCCTGTGATGCAGAAGCTGGGGGAGCCACAGCCTTGGTGACGGTGACCATGACCAAGCCCTCCCCAGCTGAGCTCCCCGAGGAATGAGCCGAGTGGGAGGAGACTCAGCAGGGAGGTGGGCCCTGACCTCGAGCTCCTCCCCGCCACCACCGCTGCAAGACCACCGTCTTGTCCCAAACTGGAGACCAGAGCACCCAGGGCCCCTCTGGCAAGGTCGCCTTTCTCTTCTCCCGGACCTGAGGTGCTCTGCTGAGAAGCACAGAAATCTGCAGCTGGACGGGGCGGGGGTTGCCGGGCTTGGGACCACAGCGGGCGGGAGCTCCACGCCTGCAGGGGGCTCAGAATGTCCAGTCCACCCGAACCGGGGGCACGAGGACTCCGGGGTCTCTGCTGACTCTGCTGTCGGGGCGAAGTGGCGTCCAGGAGGACCTGCTGTCCATGGGATGACCCTGCAGCACACCCCACACGAGCAGGCGTGTTTGTCAGGGAATCACTCAGGCCTCCAAGCCCCGTGAGACCCACAAGTACCCTGGACATAAGTCGTAGGACTTAGGACGGGGGCCCCTCCCCGAGAATCGCTGTGTCCTGGAGCCAGCCGCACCTGCGGCTCACCCTTGGCTCCTGCAGCCCTGGCCAGGCTCGCAGGAAGAAAGAAAGAAGCTGCCTGTTTCCAAGACTCAGACGATCTCCAGTGACCAGGGCGTGAGCCCAGAGTGTGAACGTGGTCCCTTGGGCTCAGTTGTGATTCTTGCACTGAGTATCCGTGTGTCTTTGAAGAAACTCCTAGGCCTCCTGAGTCTGCTCTGTCCTCTGTCACGTGGGCTCGCTTCAAGGACCAGAAGTATCATGAGTGAGGGGTGGTGATTGTCACGCTGTGTTCATCGGTCTGGGCTCACCTGGAAACTTTGGCCCGTGAACGTCCCTCCCCAGACCTTGACTGCAAACACTCCTGTTCTTCGCTTGCGTTTCAGCGCTCGGTTCTCAAGCCATGACTGATGGACCCTGGGAGGGTCGGTCTGTGGACCTGTGTTGCCCGCACTGGCCTGCGATCTGACCACCCCCTTGAGCAGTCATCTTTAAAACTAGCACCGAGTTTTAATTATTTGTGGCAGATCATTTGGGCAGAAGAAGATGGAGATGTTTCTTTCATACCCCACCCCCCAAAAAACTCCACAGTTAGCTCTTTTGAAAATGCCTGTTTTCCTCATGTGTATCAGGGAACAAAAACCCACGTGTGGAAGACACGGCTGAAATTCAGGTTCGTGTTTCCTGCGAATGTGGTTTGTGCTGGGCGCTATCTTGGCTGGGTATAGTCGCAGCTCAGGTTCGCTTCCCTGCGGGGCCCCCAAGGCTTCGCTCGCGTCCACAGGGCCTCTCGCACCTTCCGTGGCTGCGCCTCCTTTGTCAGTGCCTGCTCACGCCCGGGGCATCGTCCTCCCCTCCCCGCAGAGCCTTCTGAAACTTTCCATGGAATTTCTGCATTCAGAGGCATCCTTGGGTTACAGCCAGTCGTGCTGACGCTCAGTGGGCCCTTGGAGACTCCAGATTTGCTGGGGAAACGTTTGTACGATCTCTGATCAGCCTCAGCCCCGTCTCTGCCTGGCTCTTTCCTGTTGGTTGCTCTTGGTGTTGAGAAGCTCAGCTCCCAGGTGCAGGGGTGTTTGTGATGGCCGTAGAGACCAGGGCCCTTGCAGAACTTGGTGCCACGTGCCCTCTGTCCTTCCTGCCTTCTGCTCTTACAATGCTGTGGAAAATTGCTGAGGGCACTGCTGTTGTGACCTTGCTTCCGCGTCACCAAAACCCACTCTCCTCTCACATGAGCCACGTCCATCCATGTGACCTTCAGGGGTCCTTCGAGATGGGCTGACCATGGTCTCTGCCCTGTATGGTCTCCCGGGTGGGATTCCCACCGGCTCCTCTCTGCCCTGCCCCCAGCCTGTGGCCACCCCTGGACATCTGCCTCTTTCTGAACCGGGAGCGCCAGGTCACTGCACAGGGGGGCAGCCCAGGGTCCCCTGTATATGCAGCAGCCTGTTCCCTAAGTTGGAGACTGGGACAGCTCTCAGGTACCAGGCATTAGGTGGAGGATGGATGATGCCCTGTCCCTGCCCCACCAGGACAGCTTTACACATCCTGGAAGTGGGCCATCTCCTCCTCGCCAAAGCCCCTGAGCCTCCGAAGGTCAGCACTCGTGTGTGAGGCAGTGGGGGGAAAGGACTCAGAAAGATGGGGTGATGAAGGGCCAGCGCCGTTTCAGGCTCTGGTGGCCACTGTTTGCCATTCTCCGTGGATGTGCCCACCTCCCCAGACCCATCTGGCCAGCCCACGGGTGATTTAGGGGCTGGATGTGGGGCTGGATGTTGTGGTATCTGCTTCATGGGTAGCGGGCGGGGGGTGGGAGGACTGGCCCCTCCCCGGCGGGCTGGCCTCCTGTCGCGATGCACCGGGACATCGTGGGGACCCAGCGCCCAGCCTCTCACTACAGACTTGTGGCCATGGCTCCCTCTGCTCCCACCGCCTGGGACGCCGACGCAGCTGCTGTGGGTGCCGGGGTAAGTGCAGCTGTGCCTCTCGGCGCGTTTGCATCTGCGTCTGCTGCCCCTCCCGCCCACCTCCCTCCCCGAGCCCAAGGTGCAGGCGGGCGGTTTTCAGGCCCACGTGCTCCCCGACTGCAGGGCTCCTTCCCGCCTTTATGGGAGTGACCTTCCTGTGCATCCTTCCGGCTCTCACAAAGGCCGCTGTGGCCTCACTGAAGGACTGGAGGGTGTGGCTTGCACACTGTGCTGTCAGCATCAGCGCGGGGCTGATCCAGGTCAAGGCCGTTAGGCGCCGCGTCCCAGGCCTCAATCACCGCCTGCCTGAGACATGGCCCAGCAGAGCTGGCGGGGGGCGGGCGGGTGGGGATCCAGGGTCACAAGTGGAGCAGGGGCCTCAGTGCTCTGACCCTGGGGCCCTGGACTGTCTCAGACCTGCCCAGCTTCTGTGGAAGCCCAGGTGGGCGCCTGACCAACCGCCTGACACTGGAAACCACCCCGTCACGGGGCTTTCGTGGGGTGCAGGCTTCTGACAAGACTGGGGCACAGCCTCGGGGGGCAGAGCCAGGACCTGAGGTACCCGTGTCGACACCAGAGCCGGACCCTGCATCTTGGCCTCCTGGGCGTCTCTGCCCGCAGCCCACCCTGACTCCTAGATCAGGGACAGGGTGGGGGTCCCTGGCCAGCCGGCTCCCCCATGGAGACCCTGTCTAGAGAAGGGCTGTGGGAGGGAGGCCTCCACGCCCCCTCCTCGTGCCTGCTGGCAGTGGCCTTGAGCCCATGGGGAGCTGGGATCAGCTGAGATGTCCTCTCAGGGCCCGCCCGGCTTGGCGGAGTTTCACAGGGTCCCCTCCACACTTAGCCTCCAGGGGCATCAGGGCCACAGCTGTGAGACGTCCTGTGCATCTGTGCTCAGACACTCAGTCGTGTCCGACTATTGGGACCCCGTGGACTGTAGCCCACCAGGCTCCACTGTCCATGGGATTTTCCAGGCAAGAGTACTGGAGTGGGTTGCCGTTTCCTACTCCAAGGGATCTCTCAACCCAGAGTTCAAACCCTGGTCTCCTGCATTGCAGGCAGATTCTTTACCACTGAGCCTCCAGGGACACTTTCTGGCTTAAGAAAAGTTTGCTGGTGATCAAGCCTGTAATACAAGTTTGTTTTATTCCATCAACCCTGAGTATTCATTGGAAGGACGACTCTGAAGCTGATGTTTCAATACTTCGGCCACCTGATACAAAGAGCTGACTCATTGGAAAAGACCCTGATGCTGTGGAAGACTGAAGGCAGGAGAAGGGGGTGACAGAGGATGAGATGGCCGGATGGCATCACCGACTCAATGGATATGAGTTTGAGCAAATTCCAGAAGACACTGAAGGACGTGGAAGCCTGGGTGCTGCAGTTCATGTGGTCACAAAGAGCCGGGCACGACTGAGCGGCCAGACAGCAACCACAGGATCATGGTGGTGCTGCCCCGCTGGCCCAGGATCCCCCACACCTTGGGGCCCCCGTCTTACAGGAGCCACGTGTGGCCTGGGAGGGCAGGCAGGTTCTGGGCCGAGCCTGGAAAGAGCCTCTCGGCTTCCTAAGGTCCTCTGGCCGGGCCACTGCCTCCGTGCAGGAGCCTGGGAAGTGCGTTCTTGCTATATATGCAGGGAAAGGAGGAAATGGGTTTGGGGACCTTCATCCCAAGCAAGTTGACCTTGCAGCCATGCATCTCAGAGTGATGCCCTCAGATTGGGTGGGGGCGTGGATGAACTCTGAGCCTTGGGAAGCCCAAGAAGAGTGTGGGGGCGATGGAGCCCCCTTGGGGGAGAACCTGGCCCCTTTGCTCTGGCGCTGCTGGGGCCATGGGGCTGGGCCATCCTCTCGGGCCCTGAGATGCCATCCTGGGGGCCCTGGTCCAAGGCCCAGCGCCTGCTCGCCCTGCACCCACCAGCACTAGCTGCCCGGCACCAGCTCGGGGTGTGCAGGTGCCCTGTCTGTGGTGTCCTCTGATGGGCCGACCGGTGCCTGGTACCCTGGGGGCAGGAAAGGCGTCGTCCACCTGCTGAGGAGGGGAGGTTGCCTTGCCTGGAGTCTTATCTGAACCCGGAAACTTCCGGTGCCTCCTACTGACTCTCCTGGCAACGGGGACCCCAGGCATAGAAGGCTGACCTTGTGCCCACCCTGTGGCCACAGCCAGCAACTGGTCCTGCCTCTGAACACCAAGGGCGGCTGCTGGTCGGGGCAGCGATGGAGGAGCCCAGCAGAAGCCGGGCACGTTCCTGGAAGCTTGGAAATGAGATGCAGTTCAGCCCTGGAGCCTCCACTCCCGGAGCCGCAGCGGCCAGGCCCAGCCACGCCTGGTGATGGAAGGATGTGGAATGTTCTGGAAACAGCAGTGCTCCCAGAGCAGCTCCTCCTCCCCCACCCTCTACGGGTTCTTTCCAGAACCTTCTCTGAACCGGGAGCTGTGCAGGGCCTACGGCAGGGGCCAGAGCAGGCCAGCCCCACTCTCATGGAGCCCCTCGTGGGGCGCAGACTCCCCAAATCCACACTCGGATTTGTGTGTCACTGGCCTCTTGCAGGGTCAGGGTTCCCGAGGAAGGCCCTGGAGCCTGTGGTCAGTGGAGGGGGCAGGAGAGGCCTCCCTCAGGGGAAGGTCAGGCCTGAGAGGTGCAGCGGGGGGCACCCACACGCGGTGGGGGTGGGGGACAGGCTGCAGGCGGGCAGCCATGGCACGTGGCCCGGGGGTCTTGGTCCCACAGTCAGAGGGAGTCTCCAGCATGGCCCGCGGGATGAAAGCCTGACTCACGGAAAAGATGCTGGAGACGAGTGTCACGACACAGAAATAACAAAGAAAAGAAGAAATAGGACAAAAGTCAGGTGTAGGCTCATGCAGTCGGACGTCCCAGGTTGGAGGGCTGGAAGGGGCAGAGGGTGCCCCCCGAGTGGGAGAGGTCGGCTCTGAACCGCTGGGTCCGGCCCCAGCTCTCTGCTGCCCCCGCGGGGCCTGGGGCTGACTGCCTGGGACCTCGGTGCCCCCTTGTCAGCAGGGAGGGTGGCTCTGTCCCCAGGAGCCACGGGGGCTGCAGGAAGGCAGGACAGAGCC
>NW_011494741.1:385616-389382 GCF_000754665.1 Bison bison bison | reverse complement strand
AGGATCTGACGGTGTTTGCCCCAGAAGGAGCGGCGGTCCGGCCCCAGGCGGGGAATGGGAGTCCGTTTCCGAGGCTTCGGTCCCACCCGCTCCGTTCCCCGGACCCTGACCCCGGCAGAGGCAGACTACAAATAACGCCCAGTTGGCAGCTCCGTGGCCGGGCCGGGAGCCATTCATACTGCTGCCCAGGTGGCCGTCACTGGTTGCTGGACTCTTGGATTCTTGGCTCAGATCAAGGAAGAAAGGCAGGGACAGGACTTCGCTTCCAGCCCCCCGCTGCCAACGCCGCCTTCTGCGGCCCTGGGCGCTTCACCCCTTTCAGCCGTGGGCTCCCCGAGGCAGCCAGAACGGCCCTGTGCTGAGTGAGGCGGGGCGGCCCTGGACAGTGCAGGAGAGCCCGGAACAGGGGCCCCGGGCCGGAGGGGGACACAGCGGCCGCGGGCCGGAGGCTTTCCCAAACTGCCACGAGACCACGGGCCTCACCCTGCCGCAGCCCCAGGAGCGCGATGCGTGGGGACCCCCAGACCCCCGGCCCGCGCCAGCCCCACCTCCCAGGGCGGGGCACCGGGCTCATTTCAGTGAGCCCCCCGGGGCTTCTAGGAGGCTCCAGCCCAGTGAACCCAGAGCCTTTGATTCCAGCATCTCCTGTGGGCATTTCACTCCCTGGGCCTTTTCTTTGCCCCCCTCACCGCGGGTAGCTGGCAGGGCCTCACCGTTACCACGGCGCAGCCTCCCGGCTTGGGGATTTCAGCAAGATTAGGAATGCCAGGCAGGGCCCTGTGCGTGGACCGAAACTGAGCTCAAAGTTAGGGGGGGACCTGGGGACGCAGATCAAAGTGGTAACCAAGGGAACCGCATCCAGACGTCCAGGCTGAGCCTGCCCCGTTTCGGAGCTTCTCCGACCGTGAGGGGCTCAGACCATAGAGTGGATAAACAGACGTCAGGAGAGGCTTCCTTCCCGTTCCTTAAATCGAAGTTTGTAAATCTTAACACAGGTGAGGTGCTTCTGGTAGAGACGCCTTTCCCAGATTCTGAGATAAAGCGCTCGTGTGGAGCTACTGGATTCAGTTGGAAGCAGTCTATCCTTTTGCCAACTCGATCGATCCTGGTGTGGTGTCTGAACACAGCGTCTCCCCAGTGATCCAACACCCACACCCTCCAGTTCAGGGGCTCCGTGCTGAGTTCACGTGACCCTGGATTCCAGCAGCCTGCACGTGGCTCAGTCCATTTCCTGGGGCCAGGGGGCCTTGTGCTGGTCACTCCTAAGTGTGGGATGTGGAACTTGAATGTGGGACATGGCCTGCCCTGGCTGCCTTGCTCTGTGCCCCAGGAAGGGTGTCTGTAGTGGGTTGGATTCAACACAGAGATGCACTGAAGTTCTAATCCATGGGCCTGTGACTGTGGCCTTGGGTGGCCATGTAATCAGAGGTGACCGGTTAAGACGGGGTCATCAAGGGGGTCTCTGCTCCAGTGCCTGGGTCCTCATGGGAAGAGGAGAGGCCACGTGAAGACAGAGGCCCCAGGGGCGGGCCGCATGCAGATGGAGGCAGGGACTGCAGGGCTGCAAGCCGCCTCCGGGCCTCCGTCTCCCCAGCCCTGCTTTCCCCAGGCCTCACAGCCTCCCTTCCTGCGGGGACAGGGAGAGGGGCTCTGAGCCCATCAGGAAGGAGAGGCCTGAGCTGCTGGAGGACGGGGAGCGCCGTCTGGAGGAAATACTTGAAGAGCCGCTGGAACCTCCAGTTCATGGGTAGAAACTCGCTGGTTCCCTGTTTACAATTGTTGTTCAGTCGCTCGGTCGTGTCCGACTCTTGCGACCCGATGGACGGCAGAACGCCAGGGCTCCCTGTCCTTCACCATCTCCTGGAGTTTTCTCAGACTCACGTCCATGGAGTTGATGATGCCATCCAACCATCTCATCCTCTGTCTTTCCCAGTATCAGGGTCTCTTCCAATGAGTCAGTCTTCACATCAGGGGGCAGAGAGCCCGGGCAGAGTCTTCGGTGCCCACGGACCGTCCCCGGCTCCTTATGTCACTGCCAAGTGGACCTCAGGAGAGGAGGGGAGGCAGGAAGTCTGGGACGCTGTGTGCTGGCCACATGTCTGCTGCGCAGGAGCCAGAGGCAGGCGGGGTGGGGTTGATTCAGCTAGTGATGTCACTTCCTCCCCCGCTTCCCTCTGAAGCTTGCTCTGGGGGGCAGGAGGACAGGGGGTCCCTGAGCACCGGGTTATTTGGCCTTTCTCAGTAGGCATGACCAGGCCTCTCACCACTGGGCAAAGGAAAGCAAGTTCAAGAGTTTCATGGTGCTGCACACACTAAAGATTAGATGGACGGATGGGAGAGTGGATGGGTCAATAAATGAATGGATGGGTGGATGGGAGGGTGGGTGGATAAGTGGATGGATAGATGGATAGGTAGATGGGTGGAGGGTGGATGGATGAAAGGAGAGCTGAATGGGCAGAGTGGTTTTCTAGATATTTCATGGGCCTTATCGTCCATGAAAGGTGATAGGTCTGAGTCCTAGTGGGGGCCTGGATTCCCTGAAAGCAGCTGGCATTCTCAGCCTTGGCGTCTGCCGCCACGTCCAGCATCTCTCCTGCAGAGGCCGGACCTCTCCCCTGGACCGCAGCCTCATCACTTTCTGGAGACGGGCCCCCAGCACAGCCCCCAGCCCTGTGGGTGCCCGGCTGCCCCGGGTGGCCGCCCTAAATGAGGGCGTGTCCAGCTCTGCTCACACGGAGGTGTGATGTCCCCACGCAGCCAGGGACTGACCCCTCCGCCTGCTGCCCTCCAGGAGCCCCGAGGCCTCCCGGAGCCGGGGTGGATGCTCTCCCGGTCACGAGTTAAACTGGAAACCTGGCTGCCTCTCCTGTCTGCTCTCCCAAGGCGCTTCTGTCGGTTCATGGGAATTTGCCCAAGAAAGATTTTTTTTCTTCCCCCTCCACATACGTTTCTTGATCCTAATGAGATAATGAAGCAGGTAGCTCGCGACAACTGTGGTTTTTCTCTCTCAATCTAATTTGATTACCCAAATCTGGAGAGTTTGCCACGGGCGGGGGCTGGTGTCCAGTCTTCCAGGGGACTTCTCTGACCTTGCACTCCAGTGAGGACAGCTCCCAGGCAGCTAATGAGTCATGCTAATCAGAGACTCGTCTTGAAAATTAATCCATTCTACTGTAACTATTTAAAGAAAAAATAATTATCAAGAATGTGCTCGCTAAATTACACTGTCTAGAAGTTGTCGAAAGAAAATTTTTGTCTAATTTTAAAACATAATCTGGGTTTTGCAGATTTTTCTTTGCCGGGTGATTGAAAGATTCCGCCTGAGTGACTGGGAGGAGGACTCGCCTCTTCTCGAATCCCCAGGTCTCGGGTGTGGCGTGTGCCAGCCTGGTGCGGCCCACAACCTCGGCCTCTGTCGCAGACCCCACCGTAGGGCGGAGCGTGGCCTTGGGGCCTCTGGACCCCAGGCGTATCCGGGGACAGTGGGTCTCCCTGCCTGTCTGTCTGTTCTGAGTGCAGGCCCGAGTGCTCGAGCTGGGTGTGCCTTGCAGGTGGGCTGAGCATAGCCTGAGCCAGCGACCATGGCCCCCTTGGCCTGGGCGGGTAGAGGCTGACAGGCCACCGGAGCTCAGGGGTCCCAGCAGCTGAGCTGTGCCCACTCCCACCCCTCTTGCATCTCTGATGGCTAGTCTCGGTACCGGGGGAGGACAGGGCCCTCCAGTCTGGCCCGGCAGTACTCGGGACACCTGAGAAGGCTCCAGGAAGC
>NW_011494741.1:384633-385432 GCF_000754665.1 Bison bison bison | reverse complement strand
CCTGAGAAGGCTCCAGGAAGCTGCCGCCAGCCTTTGCCGCAAAGGAAGAGGAATCACAGACGGTTCATGCTGTGGGCTGGCTCACTGACATCTGTCTGTCCCACGTGACCGAGGGGACCAGAGCAGGTCAGGGAGCCTGGAGCCAGACCCGGGGGCAGCCTTTCAAGGAGGAGGTAGGCTGCTCCTGAGAAGTCCCTGAGTCCTGGCCCCCCTGGACAGGACGGGCACAGAGACCACCCTGGACCGCAGAGAGGCCCCAGCTGGCTCGCAGAAGTCGGGCAGGGTCAGAGAAGGTTCCGGAAGGCTGGGACAGGGAGGGCTGTTTGTCCCGGAGACCTTTTCCTGTGGACTCAGGATGGCCGCCTCCATCCCCTGGAGCCCTCAGGGACCCCTCTGTGCCCCGCAGCACAGGGGCCTTTAAACCACCACGCAGACCCGTGCTGTCCAGTAAAGACGTGCGGTCAGTGGCCACGTGTGGCCGCGTCAGCTCTTTCCACGTCCCCGCCAGGGCGCTCTCCGTTCGTCCCGTCTCCTCACGACGTTTCCAACAGAACTCAAAACACTTCCCCTGCAGGGTCCACAGACACCTGCCACCCCGTGTCTCTCCATCCTCGGGCCAAGGTCCAGCGGCCACCAGGTGGGCCCCAGAGCTGGGGGCTGGAGCAGGAGTCTGCGGGGCTGGCCCGGCGGGGGGAAGGGTTCTCTGCCCAGAGCTCCGTCCCTCGGGTCCCCCCAGGGGGCCCCGGGCCAGGACTGCAGGGTCTCGGGTCCCTTTGGGTTCTGTGCCCCTTCTCCCACC
>NW_011494741.1:383917-384533 GCF_000754665.1 Bison bison bison | reverse complement strand
GTCCAGCCAGAATAGGGTGAGACCCATCATTGACTAGTCCAGAAGCAATAACTGATGACCAGGATCCTAAAGGTTTCAGAATCCTCCTAAGCTTTTTCTCTTTTTTGAAACCTGAGCAGGCAGAAGTTCTAGGTGGGCCTTACTTGAAGCTGTTCTCTGGCAGTAACAAGCTTTGCACCCACCCCTTGCATGGCCCGGCCCCCAGACCCAGCCCTCCCCCGCCTGCATCAGGATGCCCGCCGCGCGCCCAGCGGGGACGTCTGGGCCCACAGAACACGCTGGAGCCAGGTGGTGGCGATGCCTTCACAGTCCCCCCTTCCCGGCTGTCAGCCGTAATCAACGTGGCAAAGGCCCAGAGCCTATTTTGGGACCGTTGGCGGCAATCTCACATACCCGTTCCTCACAAGAGGAGTCAGCGCAGCCTGACGCTGGGGGCGGCGGAGGGGGTGAAGTCAGCCCTCTAAACTGCGGTGGCTGTGAGCTCAGCCCGCCCGCGATTGCAGACCCGGCAGCCGCCTGCTGCGTGCTCTGATTGTCAGAGACCTAGCGGAGCCCTGGAGCACTCAGAAGCTCCTGAATACGAGTGTGGACGTGCGTCTGCGTGGACGCCGGAAAC
>NW_011494741.1:382919-383725 GCF_000754665.1 Bison bison bison | reverse complement strand
TCACACACAGGCCTCCAGGATCGCCCGTGACCCCCGCCCCGCCTGCAGAGCCCCGGAGCCCAGGCCCGGGCTGACCCAGCGAGGAGCAGGGGCCCCCATTTCTGCCCACAGCTCTGCAGTCAGGTGGGCGCTGAGAGGGTACGCCTCTGTGGGGAGACTGACTCAGGCCCAAGGCCATCGTAAAGCTGCCCCTGACCCCCTGCTGCGATGGCCACAGACCCACCTGCCAGACGCGACTCGGTGCCGGCTCCCCCAGGGACAGGGGACCAAGGACACGGAGAGGCCTGCAGCCTGACCAGCCATACTCGGGACGTCCTAGAGGGTCATCTGCGGCACGGTCAGGGTCTCATCCACCCTCCGGGCAGCCTGGCCGCACGCATCCAGCACCATGGAGACTCTCAGACCCTCGATCCCGTCGTCCCCTTTTCAGGAGTGCGTCCTGAGAAAAGAATTCCAAACGAGGTGGACATTGTCCATGAGAGAGCTGAGCTGCTCTCTTGGGAATGACATGGTGGATGGCGGGGGCCTGAGCTGGTCTTGGCCAGTGCCTCCACAGAGCAGGACCATGGGCCGGCAGAGCCGGGGGCAGGGGAAGGCTGGGGCAGGCAGCTGCGTGGGGGCCCTTAATCGTGCCTGGGGGCGGGGGTGCCCGGTGGGGGCTGGGGGTCCTCGCTGTGGCTGGGCTGCCCCTGATAGCACGGGGCGCTGGCACAGATGGCCAGGGCCCTGTGCCCCCACCCTCCTGCCAGCCGCAGAGCCGCTGCCCGCCCACAGGACTCAGCTGGCCGCTGCCTTTGCCGTCCTAG
>NW_011494741.1:381031-382819 GCF_000754665.1 Bison bison bison | reverse complement strand
GGGGGAGCCGGGTCCTGGCCTCGGCCACGTGGAGTCAGAGTCGGGGCTGCAGCCAGGCCGAGCAGACTCCAGTCCCCGCCTCGCCCCTCCAGCAGTTCTGTGACCCTGGCACAGTTCTGGACCTCTCCTTCTGCGCCCCCGTGAGTGATGAGAGGATCAGTCACATCGCCTCCTCATGAGTGACAGCCAGCCGTCCATCTACCCACAAGGAAGCCTGTGTGTCCCTGGGAGGAGCGGCAAGCCGGCCCACTGTCAGCGGAGCCCGTGAGCCCCGTAGCTCCGTCCGGAGCCCCCAGGAGCCCCCTGCCAGGTGGGCTCACCGGGTGTGCCTTGGCTTTGGCGTTTCAAACAGGAGTTTCTGGAACACAGAAGCTGCTTCCTAGTGTGTGACGGCACAGTGGATCTCTCCCAGAAGCGTGCAGGTCCCAGCAGGTGTTACGGTTGCTGGAGTTTTCCTGAGCCCAGGGCCACCCGTCTCCGGGGGGATGCAGGGAGACCAGAGCCCGCCAGGAAGCCTAGCTGGGTAGGCTCGTCTCCCCAGGCTGGGCAGGGCCTCCCTGGGCGGGCCCCCAGCCCCCTCCTCGAAGTCCTCCTACCCAGGAGGGCTGGCCTTAGAGTGGCCTGGCAGGGAACACCCTTGAACAGCGCCCCCCAACCCCAGGCGCCTTCTGACCTCCAGCCCCGCTGGGCTTTCCTGCCCCAGCTGGTGACCACTCCCAGGAGGGGCCCTCACGTGCTGCCCTGAGGAGCAGAAAGATGGGGCCTTCTGGGGACCCTCCAGACATTCCTGCAGCAGAAGCATCTCGATTCCATCCTCAGGGCCTGTGCCAGCCCCTCGTGTGGTGGACTCTTCTGGAAACCTATGCACATCTCAGTTGTGCCCGACCCCCATGGGGGTGTGTGTGTGTGTATGTAGTTAGTGTCTCTCTGCTCGTGTTAAATGCCAGCCGCCGCTTCCCCCATGTGTGCGTGTGGCCTGAGCCCTCCGTCACCAGCGAGGCGGGGGGGGACTCTGGGGCCAGGGACGTCGCTGCCAGATGCAGCCTCCCCACCTTGGACGGGCACAGTCCCTTTATGACTGCATCTGAGAGATGGCCGGAGATTTCTGGAATCCCACTGGTTTTGTTCTGGGTGATTCATTTTTCCGAGCTGTTGAGTAAAGTAAGCAGATTCATGTGTTAATGGAAATGAAGAAACAGTTTATTCCAAAGGGAGCCATGCAATTTACGAGCAGCAAAGGGCGCGGGCGTTGAGCGGAGCAGCGCAGTCTCTGTGATCCCGGGCCAATTAGTGCCACGCGTCCCCGTCCATCTGTCCAGACTCCGGAGGGCAGCACGCTCGTCGCCACAGTCGCTGTCCAAGCACGCATGCCAGCCACCAGCCCCGGGTGTCTTCAAGGTCATCCTGCGTGTCCATGTCCTCGGTTTTGCGGAAGTGGGCGGGGGGACCGGCAGAGGCGTCTGGAAGGGGTGCGTTTCTGACCTTCCCCGTCCTTGGAGCTTGTGTGTGCTGGGAGCAGAAAGGGGTCCCAGAATCGCACAAGTCCTGGTGGGGAGGGGCAGGGGCCCCACATCCACGCAGCTCATCCCTGCGAGAGAGCTTCAGGTGTCACACAGGGGCACGTCTGTGCACACCACATACGCACACACAAGCATATACACAAACACACCCACGAGGTCAACAGTTGCACACAGCCTCTGTAGGAGGCTCTCATGGCTGGTGAGCTGCTTGGTCTGAGGTCCAATCAGACCCTCCACACATCCTCAGGACCCTGGTCTGGAGGATTAG
>NW_011494741.1:375352-380845 GCF_000754665.1 Bison bison bison | reverse complement strand
TTCCGATCTACCCTGGTCTGGAGGATTAGAGCAATCAAAGTTGTGCTTGGCCCAGACGAGGAGCGCGCTGGGGAAAGTGCAGTGTCCTCTTTGAGCAGAGTGAGTCCAGGCTTAGGCCCTGCAGCTTCTGCCTCAGTCCCGGCCCCTCCTGCCTTTTTCCTGCCTCCTGCAGGCTGCCTTTTTTGCTGAGATGGAAAATTCCAGAGTGGTGGCCCTGGAGGGTGGACACTGGGCCCCGTGAGGGGCCCAGTGAGGGCAAGCACTCAGGAACTGTCTGCAGATAAGACAAAGGCTCAGTCTCCCGGGCCTTCCCAGGAGAGACGCTGCTGGTCTCTGCTGGTTGAGCCCAACTCTGGGTCTTCTGCAGGTTCCTGAGAAACGGCACGTGTGAAGCCCCACGAGCTTTTTAGGGTGTAATGCGCTCAGGCAGTGCCCCATCTCTCACTGGCTGGCCGTGGATCCGAGTGAATTTGGCCCCAAATTTCTCTGACCCCAGGTGGCTGATATTCAGAGTGGGGCTCCAGGGGTGGGAGGGTGCGTCTGTCTCTTAAGGAGGAAGGAGCTGGCGCCCCCAGCAGGCCCCGAGGCAGGTGCGCTGTGTCCCTGTGGCACCTGTTCTGAGGGTCCCCGCTTGGGTTCTGCATGGGCCTGTGCTGCCCTGTCCCTTGAATCTGCGGCACTCTGTCTTCTCTAGGAGGTGTCCCCAAGCCCCTCTGCGGCCCCCGTCACCCTGCGGCTCCTGGGGTCTGTCTTTGATGCCAGACACGGTTTGCCCCCACAGTTTTGGCAATTGGCCCTTCAGCTGATTGCCCAGGACCTGCCTGAGCCAGTCCCTGAAGTGTTCACGACCTGCACCCAGCGGACCCCTGCTCCTCAGCCCCTGGGACACCCGGGCCCTGCCCTGCTCCCCACCAGGCTCCAGGCCCCTCCCTGCCCCAGACGCTGGTCCTCTGTGCCCCACGAGGCGTATCTTGTCCTTCACGAGCACCTGGGCTGCAGGGGTGGCTTCCTTCTGGGGAGACGGTGGCCGGGATTGAGGCTCTGGGCCTGGAATTACCCTGGTGTTCTCACAGAGGGGCACTCGGAGAGGAGGAACCAGCCTCTGCCTGCCCCCGCATGGCTGCAGGAGGGAAGAGTGGCTCTGCAGCCTGCATTCTCACACCACCCTGTGGACATGAGTACGTGTGCAGAAGTGCTTGTGTGTGCAAATGTGTGTGTGTGCAAGCGTGTGCAGACGTGCGTGCATGTGCAGACTACTGCGAAAACGTGAGACATGTATGTACAAGCATGTGCAGACTGCATGTGCAAGTGTTGCCTGTGAAGGCATGTGTGTGTGTGTAGATGTGTACTCACGTGCAAATGTGTGTGGTGTGTGCAAACGTGTGCAAGTGCGTGCACAAGTGCATGTGGATGTGCAACTGTGTGCATGCAGATGTGTGCTGTGCAAGCGTGTGTAGACGTGTATTGCAAGTGTGTGCAGACTGCATGTGTTGGGTTGCACGTGTGTTCACAGATGTGTGTGCTCACGTGCAAGCATTTATGTGTTGTATGCAAACATGTGCGAATGTGTGTGTGTGTGCATGCAGATGTGTGTGAGTGCAAGTATACATGGAGTAGCGTGTGTTGTGTGCAAACGTGTGCATATGCAAATGTGTGCATGTGTGCAAATGTGTGTGTGTGAGGCAGAAGGAGAGGAGTGTGACCAGGCTGGGTCCCTGGGTGCAGCGCCCGTCATAGGCTCCGGTTGGCAGAGCTGGTCCATCTTCGGCCCCAAGGCCCAGCGTGGATGGACCCGCCCTCCCCTGTGCCTCGGACAGGCACTGGATATGCGGCCACAGGAGACCCACGTCCTGGGCCTGCAGAGGCCGAGGGCCCCCGGTCGTGACACCGGAACAGGCTGGACTGCGGTCCCCAGCTGTCGTCCACGTCACTCTGCTCACTGGACCCCCTCCACCCCAGGGAACACCCTCCCCAGCTGAGAGCTGCCATGACGTCAGGACCAGAGATGAGGTGGTGACGTGTGGGCATGAAAGGCCCCTTTGTCCCTGGAACAAGGTGGCCCAGCCCTGTGCCGCTGACTGCCCCCACAGGAAGTGGGCTGGGGCTGGCTGAGCCGAGCTCCCAAGGCCAACAGAAGGCCTTGTGTGGTTGCTACTGGCCATCCAGCACCCTCAGCAGGGCCGGTGCCCACACACCAGGCTACCTCTCTGGGTGGGAGCAGGGTAGTGGTCAGGGAGTCGGTGTGTCTGTCTGTCCTGCAGACACATCCGCGTGCCTGCTCCCTGCCAGGCAGCCCTCACAGCGGTCCCACGTGTGTGGTGATGAGTGTGCTCAAGCATCCGTGAGTGTGAGTGCAGGCTGGGTTGCTTCAGTTGTGTCCGACTCTGCAGTGCTATGGACTGTAGCCTGCCAGGCTCCTCTGTCCATGGGACTCTCCAGACAAGAAGACTGGAGTGGGTTGCTATGCCCTCCCCAGGGGACCTTCCCCACACAGGGATTGAACCTGCGTCTCTTGCGTCTCCTGCCTTGGCAGGCGGGTTCTTTACCACCAGCGCCGCCTGGGAAGCCCCGCATTCATGTACACGTGTGTGCATGTCAGTGTATGTAGCTGTGCACACATGAGCCGTTCCCCACATATAGGCGTGTGCGTGTGTTTTGGGTGTTTCCACGTGTGAGTGTGCTCCATCTAGGGCCTCTGCATCCTTTTGCGTGTTTCCACGTGTGCGTGTGTGTGTGTGAACATGTGTGTGCAGGCTCTGTGCTTGCAGCATGGGCAGGACCTCTGTCCCTCCCCCTACCTTATCCCTCACCCCTCAAGCTTTCCTCCCTCTCCCTGACCTTCAAATGTCCTGTCACATTTTGGGGCTCCCCCATGACCGTTGGGGCTGTGTGCCCCCATCTCCCGGAGGGGATGGAGGCTTGGAGTAAGCAGCCCTCACGTGAAGCTTCAGGGAAGATGAATGGGGCTCGTGGCCTTGACCAAGGGCCTGGAGCCGTGCCCACTGCAGCCTGGGGGCGGGCTCCAGGGGACTAGCAGGCATCCCAACCCTTGGCTGTGGGGAGGTTGGCTCCATCTCCCCCAGCATCTGTCCACCATCTCTGGCACCATGGTCAGCGGCCGAGAGTGGCTTCTGTCCTCACTCAGCTGTGAAGGACGTGTGTTTGGGGTGTGGCCTGGCCCAGCCCTGGGCCGGGTACTCCATCTACAGCTTCTCCTCTCTCCCCACAGTCACTGAGCTTCCCGGGGAGGACAGAGCCTATGGTGGGTTGAGGGGGGCACCCCGGGCTCAAGGTCCTGGCTGGCACAGCAGGGCAGATTGAATCCATCCATCCCCACTCCGTCATCTGGTCCTGCAACCAGCCAGGGCAGCGTCGACATCAGAAGGAGGACTCTGGCGTTGCCCCCTGGTCTGGGACGACCACTTTCTGGATGGCTGTGGCCTCTCCTAGCAGGGCCTCACCCCAGCCTCCTTGCCTCCTGGTCTGCATGTCCCTCTTGCAGCGAAGAGCAGGCCTGTTGCCTGAGAAGGCCAAGTTCCTGCTCTGGTCCCTGGGCCGCCAGGGGCTGGGTCCCCGCCCCCCCGATGGAGGTCTCTGAGCCGGGCACAGTGGCCTGACAGCATCTCCCTGGGCGTAGCCCCGGGACACAGAGGGGAGCACAGATTCAGACTTTTCTAACCACACGTGAGCCTCTTCTCACCCCGCGTGTCCTGGTTGATCCCAGAGAAACCCTCCCTTCTTTCTTTAATTCGTCTTGATCTTCTCTATGCTGTGCACACAGGATTTCCAGGGATTGGCAGGGTGTGTGTTTCAGTCTCGCTGCTCCATGGGTTTAAGGTTTGTGCTTGTTGCAACGACAAGGTTTTTGTGAATCTTTTACTGCCACCAAAGTGGTGCACTGGGGACTTCCACCGGAATGAAGTGCAGACGAGGAGAGGAGGCCCGAGGGGGGCGTGCTGGGGGCGCAGCCGTCTCTGCCTAGTGCAGACGAGGAGAGGAGGCCCAAGTGGGGCATGCTGGGGGCGCAGCTGTCTCTGCCTGCCAGCCCTGGGGGCTCCGAGGGACACGAGGCAGTGGGCGGACTTTGTCGTTCATCTTGGAGCCGTGTCTGGGGCATCCCCCTCACCCTTCGGGGGAGCAGAGCCCGTCTCTTCCTCCGCGGGAGCTGCCACTCAGCTGGACTGGTTTTCCGCTCTGACTTCAGCTGCATGAGCGGCTTTTCTGAGCCGTGGGGTCTCCCAGGCTGTCTGCTCAGGCTCAGGCTGCAGCGACAACTGGAGGCCGTGGGGCTTGAGCAGCAGAAACTCCATTTCTTGCAGCTCCGGAGATGGGAGGCTGTGGTGCAGGTGCTGCTGACGGGCTCCTGGCGGCACCCCCTCCTCACTGTGTCCACGCAGGGGAGGCTGGTCTTGCTGAGGTCACTTCTCTTAAGGGCACTGATTCCGTGGGGGGAGGCCCCACCCTTGTGACCTTGTTTAACCTCAGTTAAACAGGATCTCTAAAGATCCCGTCTCCAAGCCCAGCCACCCTGGGGTCATCCTGTGACTTTGGTGGGTCACGGTTCTGTCCATAGCTCGGCCTAGAATGGAGCTGGTCTCAGGCTGACTGACCGGTGACCATGGATAGTGAGATGCCTGGGGTGGGGCCGTGGGGCAGCACACACCACAGAGCCCTCTGCTGTGCCCGCAGCGGGCATCACTAATCGGTCCCAGGACACTCTCCCCTGTGTTCAGGCAGCTCCTGCTTATCTGTCAGAATTGACACCAAGGGGTCACCTGGGATGCCGTCCTTGTCTGTCTTCCAGACCACCTCCCAGGGCACCCATTGTTAAGACTCACCGAGTCCTGCTCCCCTGCAGGGGCCCCGAGGCCCAGGCCCCCATGGGGCGAGGCTCCCGGGTCCCCTGTCGCTTTGCAGGGACAGTCGCTGCCTGCGTGGCTGTCGCTTTGCAGGGACAGCCGCTGCCTGCGTGGCTGGTGCTGTGCTTGCTGTCCTCTGTGAAAAGAGAAGCGCCAGGAGGCTGCAAAGGTTGCTGAGAATTTCGAGGCGTAGGAAGAACAGCGTGGGCCCCGTGGGCTGCGCCCCGCCTGGGTCTGCAGCCACCACAGCGATCACCTCTGGAAGGACATGGGTCACTTGGTCCTAATTCAGAAACGACCCGCAGTTCCCAGGTTCCTTTAACGACATGTCCGTTAATATGATCTGTGTTCTTTCCATCACATAGCCCCTCCTTCCAGGGTTTCCATCAGTGAGGGGTCCCCAGCCCCCCGACTGCAGCCACAGAGCAGTGGTGGGTTTCGTCCTCTGGGGGCTCACCGCCCCGGGACATATTCTGAGGGTTCCCCGCCCCGGGACGGCCTCTGGGGGCTCACCGCCCTGGGACATATTCTGGGGGTTCACCACCCCAGGATGGCCTCTGGGGGGTCCCCTTTGTGGATGAGGCTCTGGGAGTGCTGTGGTCACTGTTAGATCTGCCAGACTTCCCCGCCCGCC
>NW_011494741.1:374968-375252 GCF_000754665.1 Bison bison bison | reverse complement strand
ACCGGGCAGGCTTTCCTGCTCTCACATGGGTTCCAGACACAGGAGAGAACGATGTTGTCCCTTCCAGGAAGGTGCCTTGGCTGCTCCTTGACACTGTCCCCAAGGCCCTCCGTCCCTGCTGACCGAGTAACCAATGACAGAGCTGCCCACAGACAGCAAGCAGGTGGCTGGGAGCCCAGAGCAGGGGCGGTGCCCGGCGGGGCTCCCCAACTGGCCTCAGGGGCTGCCCACCCAGCCTTCCCATCCCTGAGGCCAGGGCTGGCTGCTGGGCAGCATGGGATCCG
>NW_011494741.1:370241-374867 GCF_000754665.1 Bison bison bison | reverse complement strand
GTCCTCTGTCCTCTGTCCACAGCGCGGATCATCAGGACAAAGCAGTGGTGTGACATGCTCCCGTGTCTGGAGGGGGAGGGCTGCGACTTGCTGATCAACCGGTCAGGCTGGACGTGCACACAGCCCGGCGGGCGGATAAAGACCACCACGGTATGTACACAGCCCCCCGGCTGTCCTGGGGTGCAGGGGCCTGAGCAGGCGGGGCTGGGGGTTGACCCCACACCGGCGACGGCGAGAAGCCGGGCCCCGGCTTCCTGATGCAAGAGGCTGCCGGCTCTGTGGCCGGATGGGTCTGTCCCCTGGCTGCTCAGAGCATCGCGGGGTCACTGAGTGCCCATCGGCCCAAGGGGCCACACAGAGCACCTCCAGGCCGCTCAGCCCACACAAGCTCGTTGTGTGGGGGGGCTCTCATTTCTGGGCGATGTCCTCCCAGCCCCAGGCTGCAGGAAAGGTTCGAACCCACAGAGGGGCTTCAGACCCCACCTCTGGGCAGAGGGCCTTTAAGAGGAAAGAATGGGGGTGGGGCGTGGTCTGATGCAGGCGCCCCAGGCAGGCTTCTAGAGCAGAGGCTCTGAGAACCCCGGGGGGCCCCGGGTCCCTCCTGGATCCACCAAGAGGAGCGCTGGGTCCCCTGCTCACCTCCGTGGGCTGGGAGGCGAGAACAGCAGAGCAGTCCCAGGGATGTTTTCTCTGAGATTCCTTTTCCAAAGGAGCATTCCCCCGGCACAGGGGGACAGTGAGGCCAGGGGAGCTGGGGACGCCCGGCCGTGACCTCTGGGGGCCGCTCTGGGGCTCCGCAGGCCTGGCACACTCACTGCTGGCTCCACAGGCCAATTATCACGCCTCATCCAGGCCCATCCTCCTGAGGTTTCCGTAGGAAGCTGAGGGCTGGCATGGGCTCCAGGCTACGACGCCCACCTCGATGGTGGGGAGCATTAGGTCAGGGAGCGGGAACTCGTGGAAGCACCTGGGAGCTCTCTGCTGGCACCCCCAGGCAGAGAAGCGGGGGCCACAGCCCCTGGGAGTTAGGCCAGAGGAAAACCCGCTCCTCCCGCTCCCGCAGCCTCCATGTGAGGGCGCAGGTGGGCTCTCTCAGCAGCACCGTCAGGAGGCCAGTGTGGCCCAGCTGCTCTGCAGGGAGCTGTGGGTCCGTGCCCCTTGGTCGGCCAGAGGTCAGCTCTGAGCTTGAGTGGGGCACCTTCCAAGGTCAGCGCTGTAAAGCTGACGCAGGCCCCCCGCTGCCCCATGGATGCCTCGGCAGCCTCTTGTGATTGTGGAGGTTCGGGCCTGGGGGCCCTGCCAGCAGCCTCCCCCTTGCAGGCCTGGGTGGCAGGGGTCTTGAGCAGGGCGGCCCCTCAAGGGTGTCAGAGCTGGGCTGCAGCGAGCATCCCCAGATCTCCAGTTGGAGCTGCAGCCGCGCGCTTGTCTGATATCAGCCGCCCTTGTTTCTCTGTGTTTAGCATGGAGGCAGGGCCTGTCTCCACACCCGTGAGGTGTGCCAGGCTCCCCAGCCTCTTTCCTGAACCTTCCTCGCCAGTCCGGCAGCGGAATGGGCTCTGAGCTGGGGCTGCTGCCTCCCCCAGAGTCCAGGAGGCGGGTAACCTTTCCAAGGGCCGTATCTGTGTGCTGTGCCCTTTTTTGGGATGGATCCTTGGCGACAAGCAGACTGGCACCCCCGGGGTCACCATCCCCAGATCCATGAGGCCTGGGGGTCCCTGTGTGGGCTCCCTGGGGCCTGGGCCAGCCCTGGTGCAGGTGATGCTGTGTTGGGGGTTTTGAATGAACCCCCAGAGGAGGGGAGGCTCGGGCAGGGCTCCAGAGGCCCTGGGTGCCTCGGCGGACTGCCGCTGGGTCAGGCCTGCCCTCCAGGCTGCATGGTGCAGGCAGCACCTGTCTGTGTCATCATGGTGAATTGGGGTGCCCCTCTCATCAAGCCCCCAGCCCCTCCAGGCACCCTGCCATGCGGTGGTTCTGAGGCTGGCCCCTCCTCGCGGGCGCAGCCCGAGTCCTTGATTTACTCCAAGGCCTCTGCTGAGAAGGTGCAGACGTGCATTCCTTTCCATCCCCCAGACCTCCAGGCTCAGAACCATCATCTCGGTTTTACAGCCGTGAAAACTGCAACTGGGAGAGACAGAGATGCCGACGGCCAGGGGTCGGCGGGCCGTGGAGCTGAGGCTTGAATCTGCCGGGTCTGCGGAATTCAGATGCAGCCCTGGCTTGGCAGGAGCCCCGCGTGCCTCCTGGGGCTCCTGTAGCCCCCCTCCCTGGGGGGTGTCTGGTGCTAGAGCCCGTGAAGCCCGCGGTCCAGGCGGACGGACCCGGCACGCATGGGGCAGGCCGGGGGAGGCATGCACGCACCGGGACCCTCGACTTCCTGGGGCGGCCCCCCACTCAGAGGCACGGCCGAGGGGCAGGTGTGTGCGGTGACACTGACCTCCCGCCCACGTGCTGGCCCTGAGCGTCACGGCCCCGCCCAGGAAGTGGGCCCCAGGTCCTCGCCCTGGCAGGTGGCACCGAGCGACTGGGCAATGGCCCTAGGGGACCGACAGGCTCCGTCGTCTTCCCAATGTCTGCAGAGGTGACCCCGGCCTGCAGAGACCTGTTTTCCAAGCTTGCTTAAATGCTTACCTGAGCTCTTGACCCAAAGTGAAAAGTGAAAGTCGCTCAGTCACATCCGACTCTTTGCAACCCCATGGACTATACAGTCCGTGGAATTCTCCAGGACAGAATACTAGAGTGGGTAGCCTTTGCCTTCCTCCATGGGATGTTCCCAACGCAGGGATCGAGCCCAGATCTCCCGCATTGCGGGTAGATTCTTTACCAGCAGAGCCACAGCGGAAGCCCAAGAATATTAGAGTGGGTAGCCTATCCCTTCTCGAGCAGATCTTCCCATCCCAGGAATTGAATCCAGGTCTCCCACATTACAGGCGGATTCTTTACCAACTGAGTTATAAGGGAAGCTGCAAGCTCTTGACCCAAACATCTTATAATTGGAGCACATAATCTTCGTCTAGGATTGAATTGCAGGCCTCTTACAGCTGGCAAATTAGCACCGTGGAGTTTCACATTTTACCATAAATTGGTTTTCCGTGGCGGGGGCTGGGGGGCGGGAATCTAGGAGACCTCGGGATTGCTTGGCCACAAGATGGCTAATTCCACCCCAGTGGCCAGGTCCTCAGCCCAGCACCCTGCAGCCAGGCTTTGTCCACAGGTGGCCACCCCCCCCTCCCCCACCTGGTCACGCCCCAGCTCCTTCTCCACATGGCCGTGGCTGCTCCCTTCTCAGTGTCCCCAGCAAACCATGAGCGAGCCAAGGGCAGGCATGAGCCTTGGGGGTCTCACCATCCCCATCCCCCATTTAGGTCTTACGTAGATGCTTGTGATCAATTGATTAATTGATTAGCAGAACCCAGGCCCTGGGTGCATGCCGATGCCTGCATTTCCTGGATCACCGCTTTGCAAAGTGCAGGTCATCACCCCATTAGTGGGTTGTGAAATTAATTTAGTGGCTCACGATCAGCATTAAAAGAAGGAGGAAGAAATAGAATAAAAATGTTCGGGTGCATCCCCGTCTTGAGGGTGAGAGCTACTTGGTGACATGCACACGGGCCCCTGGGTGAGGCTATGCGGGTACTAGGGCCAGTTGCCATGACGACTTGGGGACCCGGCATCCTGGGGGTATGCGGGGTAGGGGGAACCTGGCTTCTGGGGCCCCCACGATCCCTGTTTCAGGGGCTCCCTTAGCGATCTGTCTCTGCTCTGTGACGTTGGTCGACACGGGGCAAGGTGAACATCGCAGGCCCTCCCCAAGGTCACAAGCAGCATCCTCTCCTTGGCAACCAAACAGCCCCTGACAGCAGCTGACTGGGCAGGCGGAAGGGGCGGGCAGAGGCTGGGGCCGGTGGGTGTGAGCACCGCCCCCACTCCTGGCTTCTGTGCAGACGTGAGTGGCTGAGGCAGCGCCTGGGTGTTGGTGGCACCCAGGGCGATGTGACCCACGCTCCGTCCACCACGTTCGGTGTCTCTGTGTTGAAGATGCGCCTTGGTAGCTGCTGTAACGAGCGCCTCCTAGACCAGGACAGGCCAGCTGGTTGAACTCGTCTCTCAAATCAGCAATTAAGCTCAGTGTTTTAATCCTGTGCTGCATGGACGCCATGCTCTAGAGGGTGAGGGGAATTCTTGGCGGGGGCGGGGGACTCTGTACAGTCTGCTCAGGACCTTGGATTTCGTGGAAACTCGTGACGCCAAGAGCACTTTCCCAGGAGCCACCCTGGACGTCCGAATTCTGCCTGAGCCCGGGTGTCCCCGACCCCAGAGTGCATGGTGGTGAGGTACGGACAGGTGCCCAGGGGGCTCCCCTGGACACCAGGAGAGGTGCCCAGTGGCCTATGGGTCATCACCCCGCATCCCCCATCTTGTCGTGAACCGGCCGTCACTGGGCCGGGCAGCAAGGCTCTCTGGCCAGAGCAGCCCGCACGCAGGGGCTCAGGCTCCCAAAGGGCATTCAGGGGGCACTTTGCAGCTGCCCGCGCCAGGCTCCCCCCACCGTGATAGAGAGCAGAAGGCATGCTTCCCACTTGCGCACCCTGGAGACGCCTGGGTGGACAGGGACGCGGGGCGGGGACA
>NW_011494741.1:357179-370141 GCF_000754665.1 Bison bison bison | reverse complement strand
GTGGGTCCCCAGCTCGGGGCGGGGGCAAGGCTCCCCAGCTCAGCGCAGCCGCAGAGCCAAGTGGGGCAGGCCCATGACCTCGGGGGCCCCGGGGGACTTAACTCCCGAGGAACCACTGGCCGGGCCTGCTCTCAGACCCCTGCCTCAGGGGCCAGGACTCAGGGCCCCCCGCCTATGGAGTGGAGGCACTGGCCCAGGGGCTGTATGCCCCGCGGGAGCCTGAACCCCCAGAGGCTCACGCCCCTAGGACTCACAGCTGCACGCCTCTGGGCCCCGGGAGGCCAGCGCCAAGTGTGGAGGAACTTCCTGAGATGTGAGACCTGCCCACTGCCAGGGGTGTGGGCAGGGCGTGGGGCCTCTCTCCAGCAAACCCGGGGCCCCAGCTTCCCAGGCTACTGTGACCAGTGACCACGCTGGGTGACCCACAGCCACAGAGAGCTTTCCTCACAGCATGGAGGCCACAGGTGCAAGGTCAAGGGTCCTGCCAACCTTGAGGTGTGCCTGTGGCCCTGGGGGCTCCTGGGCTGAGGCCACATCCCCTACGAAGGCGCCGGCTCCTCTCTGGGCATCTGAGCTCCCCTCTTTCCTCCCGTAGAGACACCAGCATCACATGTGGGGCCCACCTTCCGTGACGGGTGATTTCATCCCGAAGTCCTTACCTCGCTCCATCTTAAGGACCCAGTTCCAAAGAAGGTCGTATTCTGATGTTCCGGATGGACAAGAACTTTGTGGGGGTGCCCTATGCCACCCACCAGCCTGCCAAGCCCAGTGCAGAAGCTTGGGTGCTATGAGCTGGGGCCCAAGGCCCCCTGTGATGCCCCCACCCACCTGTCAGGGTTCAAACAGCAGGATCCTCAACGGTGGGAGGAGAGAGAGGTCAGACACGCAGAAGCTGGGGGCGGGGGTGAGGGGCTCAGAGGAGACCAGAGCCCAGGCCGCAGAGAGGAGACGGCTCAGATGCAAGGCACCTGGTGAGCCCGCCAGGCTCGCGGCCGAGGGCGCTCGCCCCCGCCACGCCCGCGGCGGCTGCTGTCTGTATGAGGCTGGAGCTTCCTGGAAGCACGACGTATTTCAAGAACTGTGAGATGCGGGGGTCACATACCTGCACACACCACGTGAAGTGTGTATCTGTCTTTGCAGACAGCACCTACCTGTGTGAGTGTGTGTCTGTGTAACAGAATTTGTTAAAACTCTGGCAAATGTGTGGGACATAAAATTGAAGAGGTCTCATAAAGCCAGGAGGAGAACTTAAAAAAAAAGAAGTAGGAAGTACGAAAGAAAAAAAAAAACATTAGAAGATCGATTCAGGGGGTCTAGAGACTATAAGATCCAAAAATAGAGACAAATGAAGAAGGAATTATCAAAGAAGTGTTTTCTAAAGAAATTCCCAGGACTCAAAGCCTGGGTTTCCTGTGTGCAGGGACTCACCGCCGGCGGGAAATGAGTGAAGAAAGCCCCGTCCCAAGGTGCGTCAGCGTGAAATCTCAGGCCCGTGGAGATGAAAACAGCATCCTGAAAACTCAGAGGGAAAAAATAGGTCACTTACAAAGATGCAGACATCAGAGTGGATCTGGCTTCTCAGCTGAAGCGCTCGGAGCTGGAAAACAGCAGCCCAGACCTTCCAGAGCGGGGACCCAGTGGATTTCCACGCCAGCCCAGAGTCCACGGGCGGGGGCAGGCCCGCCAGCCTGGAGTCCGTAACTGGGACCGTCCTCCCAGCTTCAGGAGCCGAGGGCCCGCTCCCCGCTCCGGGAGCCCCGTCCTCCGGAGGCTGTAGATGAAGTGGTACACGCGGATAAGGGGGAAGGACGCGGGGGACCCGGGACACCATGCACCCCCAGCACAGCCCACGGCGGCCAGACAGGCCCCAAGAGGGCCCCTCCACGGAGGACAGTGTGGGCCATGAAGAAGCTTCCAGAAAGTTGTGGGCTGACCCTGCAGGCACGGGAGTCAGGCAGTGGAGCCCCTGGAAGATTCCCCAGGAAAACGTGAGGGGAAACCATCCCAGGATGCAGCACAGAGACTTCTGTGGCACCCAGGAGGAGGCCCAGAGGCACACGCCGGGTGCAAGGGGTGGAAGGAGAGGCGAGCGTTGTGGGGACAGGCGACCCCGTCCCGACCCCTCCTGGCCGCACCCAGATCAGAAGGACCGAGACTCACTGAGGACAAAGGGGGCAGCATCCCCGTGGGGGCAGCGTGGAGGCCCCCGAGCAGGGAAGGTAGTGGCCGTGGACCTGGAGGGGAGCCCAGAGGCCCTGGCAGGTGACATCCGGCTCTGGGTGGCTGACCCCGCGTTGGCTGAAGGATGTGGTTCAGGGTCTGGGGGCCCTGCACTGCGCCCTTCACCCCATCCCCAGCCTCCCTGGGGGGCCGTGCCTTCTCATTGTCCTCAGAGTGCAGCCCAGCAGGGCTCTGGGTTTCTGACTCATCCACAGGGTCCCCCTGACCCTCCCAGGCTCCCCCCAGGCCCCTGGACACCCAGGAGCTCCCACCGCCTTTCTGATGCGCTGCAGTGTCTGCAGGCGTCGCCCCCGCTTTGCTGTCTCCTGTGTGAGTCCTTCCCTCCTTCCCTGGGAAGTGGGCTCCTTCCCCGGTCAAGATGGCAGAGCCTTGCCCCCCTGGGCCAGGACTCTGGGGGGCGTTGTGTGCGCTGCGTCACTCCCCCGACCGGCATCCTTCAGGCCACGCTCCCATCACAGCTGAAGGCCTTCTCCCCCACCATCTGGCCATCCATCCACCGTCAGCCCAGGTCAGCCCGCCCCGGGGCCCCTGGAGCAGTGGACTCCGTCCCCTTCACGGAGGAGCACACGCTCGGCCTGTCTCACGACCCGGGGCTTCCGGCCCCCAGCCGCCCCGCTGGGTGTGGGTTTCCACGGACGGGACTGTCCCAGCACGGCCAGGGCTCCTGCGGACGTTTGGCGACGTCACGTTCCTCTCTGCTGCCAAGCGGGCCAGCCAGCAGTTAGAAGCATTTGTCGCTGAGCCTTCCCTTTGTCGCCGTTCAGTCGCTCAGTCGTGTCTGACTCTCTGCCACCCCATGGACTGCGGCACGCCAGGCTTCCCTGTCTTTCACCAACTCCCGAAGCTTGCTCAGACTCACGTCCACGGAGTCAGTGATGCCATCCAACCATCTCATCTTCTATCACCACCTTCCCACTGCTCTTCTGAGAATGAATGAAACGAAACTGATTCTGAACCGGGAGCAAGGTGCCATATGGCCTTGCTGAGCAGAGACCGCAGTGAGCTGCCTTGGGGCCGTCTTTCCTATTTCCTTGGGGAAGAGGTGGGCCATCCTGAGTTCCTATCGGTCCGCCAGGCGTGTGTCCTGAGACCCCGAGAGGCCCCACCTGCCCTGTGTGCCAAGGGCTCTTCCTGGACCTCCCAGCCCTGGGGGCTTCTCGTCTGCCGCCGCCTGCCCAGTGCAGCCTCAGCAGGCAGGTTACTCGGTGGGAGGGCTCACCGGCCCCAGGGCGCCGTCTGGCAGGCAGGATTCCTCCTGAGGACTCTGCCACACCTGGGCCGGCTCTCTGTGTCTTCTGCTTCCGAGAAACACACGCTAGGCATCCTCTGACCTGGTCCTGGGTCCAGATGCCTCGCTGCGTCCTGGGAGGTGCTGGAGCAGAGAGACGGGGGTGGAGGGGGAGGTTGGGGTCCGTGCAGACCCAGCTGCCCAGCAGGGAGGTCGGGCTGCAGCCCTCCTCGCTGTGTACGAGACACCCTCCCAAGGGCGAGAGGCCTTCGTGCAGGAGGTCTGGGGTTAACCCGTCAAAAGGCAAGCAGATGGTGCGTCCGCCGCAGAAGGAACTTGGTACCTGCCCCTCACAGATTCTTCCTTCTGCCAAACAATGAAAAATGCCCCTTCGTGACTCCAATCCCTGTCTGCAATCCATTTTGTGTTCATTCGAATCACTGCTATTCATCACAGCGATAATAGCGGGGCATTTTAATAGATTCCGTGTATAAACGCCAACGTAGGTGGCGGCCCGGCACCACCGCGCCGTGAGCACTGACACCCTTCACGTCCTCTGCGGAGACGCGCCCCGAGCCGGAAAGCAGGTCTGACCGAGCCACAGCGTTTCCTGGGCGCTCCTGGCCCGCTCTGAGACGGGGGGCGTTTGCTGCGGGGGCTCTTTACCGTAACTGTGCCGCGAGCCTCAGTGTTCTTCAGAACAGTTCTTCGATTTTAAATACTTCAGTGGTGAGGATTGAAACGGGAGGAAGCGTGTCCAGTGGAAAGAGCCAGTGGGCGCTGGACGGGCCACTGCGTGGGGCTGGGTGCTCCTGACCCCACGGAGCTAACAGGCTAACAGGCTAACAGGCTCCACGAGAGAGCAGTGGGCCAGGGTCGGGGTCAGCTGAGCTCTGCCCGCTCAGCCGGCCCCGGGGGGGCCCTCCCCTCGCACCGCACGGGCCGCTGGGTCACGTGATCAGTCCGCACGTATCCCCCACGTGCCCCCCTGCCCTCCCCCCTCCCCTGCCCTCCGGCCCTGTCAGCTCTGTGTTGGACGCTGGGGCACAGCACTCAGCCCCTGGATCTCAGGGCGTCAGCAGGCACCCCTCAGGAATCCCTGGAGGGGCTGCTTCAGGGGCTGTGGGGATGCCCGGTGCTTGGAAGGTGAGGTCAAGTGGCTGCTGACCAAACGGATGAGAATACTGTCTGTAGAACCTGGGGCGGGGGTAGGGGACAGCGGGCACTGGCCAGGTACCCGAGTCCCACCGCTCAGACGGATGTGGGGGCGGGGATCTGAGAATTCGAAAGAGTCGCAGATCTCTAGGAGCCTTAGGGAAGCCTGAGGGCGTGTGTGCCCACAGAGGAACCTGCAGAGAGCCCTCCTGATGATCGGGACAGCGGTTCTAGAGTGAGCAGGCATCACTCCCAGCACACTGCCCATTTCAGCCAGCCTGCACGCTGGCCACAGCTGCCCAGGGCCTTCCACCTCCCCCTGGCCCTCTGCCCTGGTCAGGAGTGCCCCTGAGGTCCTGCAAGCACACAAGTTCCCATCTTGTCCACGTGAGCTTTTGATAAGGATGGATGAAGTTCAGAGTCATCCCCAGTTCCCAGAAGAGCTGCTTGAGTTAATACTGTTTGTTGATTCCATGTTTCATGAACTAATTGGGCAGAAATCCTGGCAAAGTCATCGAAAACACGGCTTTTTCCTGCTGGTTTACGATGTCCTTGTAATCTTACACATGGCGTTTCATCGCCTGGTGATTTATTTTTTCATAAAAGACAAAGGTAAGCCTGATCCTTCTTTACTGTTCTGTGAAAAGTCAGATCATACATTCAAGACAGAAGTTAAGTCAGCATGAGCACAGCAGAAGTCATCAGGGTGGTGACCTTCTTCCTAACCCGGCGCGGCTCTGGTTCCGATGCAGAATGCCAGGCTCCTGGCATCCGCTCTGCCTGCCCCGGCCTGACCCTCGTGCCCGGCATCTAGTCGCCCCAAACCCCTCCCTGTGGTCGTGTCTTCCTGCTCTGCCCTCTTGCTGCGGCCAGGTGTGACCCCCGTCCCCTGCCTGGCCCCGCCACCCACGTGGCAGCTCTGATGGCTTCTGGGTGCTGCAGTGGGCGTGAAATACATTTGGCACAGACGTTTGTTAAAGATCACTCTTGAAAAATGAAAAAGAAGGATTTGTGTCTCAATCTAGATCACTTTAAACGTCAGCTCCGCATTGAACAGACCCACTGGGTGACGTGGCTGCTGGGCCGGTACCACGGCTGCCATTGCCATCCCCGCCATCCTGTCCCCGGGTCTTCTCGCCCCCCGTCATCCCCTGAGCCAGAGCGTGAGCTCAGGCTCACCTGGACCCGTGTGGGATCACACCTCCCGAGCCCCCCTGTTCTATCCAGTCCTGTTCCGGGGCCATGCCCAGACAGGCCCGTCCCCCCACCCTCCGCCTGCAGGCGTGACAGGTGTGATGCACAGGCAGCCTTGCAGGAGCCACTTTCCCCTCCGTGAGCCTCAGCTTCCTCAGCTGTGGGAGGGGAGCATGCCCCCGTTCCACCTCACAGGTCCTGGGGTGTGGGGAAAGGGAGATAACGGAGGAGAAGGCCACCCCCAGGTATGGAGCCTGGGGTCCCTTCCTCATGCTTGGACCTCACCTTGGACCTAGAGACCCTGCCGTGGTCACAAAACAAGCGGGCGGAGGTGGAGCCTGCCCACCAGGGGCGGGGATGGGGATGGGGGAAGCTTCCCTCTGTGAGTACACGGCTCCAGCAGCAGGAATAGACGGTGCCAGCGTGCAGGTGAGCCCCCTGGAAGGGGCAGTTAGCCAGAAGAGCCTGTTGCCTGGGGCAAGAGAAGCCTGCCCAACACACCAAGGCTGTGATGTTCCCTTCATCCTTCCTTCTCAAAAGTCTGCCGTTTAGACAGAAAACCTGACCTCCCAGATGGGAACAGGCCCCCCTGGGAGCTGCCTTTGGTGTCCAATGAAGATTCGGGGTCTCTGCACATCGCCCCAACCTTCCAGGCCAGCCTGGGGCAGGCAGGGCCTCCCACAGCCCCAAGAATTAAGAGAATCAAACTTGCTCATCCCAAGCCTGCTGACGCATTCCCAGGTGGGATCAGCCTCTGCCTGTTCAAAAGGGAATCTTAAAAGCATCACATCTAAAATATAAACAGAAGGCTGTAAAAGAACGCCAGCTCTCTGTGGAAGGGAATGCTTTCTGGAGACTTAAAGGCAGATTAGCTCTGGAAATAGGCTCTGCAGTAAATGTGAGGCTTCTGGGAACCATCTGCTTGTTGGCATCAAACAGATACAAGAGGCTGTGACCTCTGTGACCCAGAAGCAAAGAGCCTGGAGGAAATGGCAGCCTGGGATGAAATGCAGGCAAGCACCCAAAAGTTTGCAGGACTAAGTAGCGGCTGAACACAAAGGGACCCAAGACATCAGAGTGGACTGAGATGTGTACAGAAGCTGCAGATGGCAGAGGCGTCACTGCAGAGGATCAGCGCAGGAGCGTGGACCAGAGCGGACTGAGATGCGTACAGAAGCTGCAGATGGCAGAGGTGTCGCTGCAGAGGATCAACGCAGGAGCGTGGACCAATCTTAAACCAAGCGACGCTTCATAGGAGATGCAAGAAATTAAGCCAAAGAGAATGTGGAAGTGGATGCCACTGGGGGAAGCCACATGGTGAGAAGAAGGCCAGCTGAAGGTGAGAAGAGAGGGTTCTCAAGAAGCTTTGCGGAGCCAGGGGAGCCCGCAGTTAAGGCAGAGCAAAAGCTTCCGGAACTCGGCCGTCCACAGCAGTATCTGGACTTGGCAGAATGAAGGGAAACTCTCTAATCTCCCAGGTTGGATTGGAGAAAAGTCCATGGACCTCCCTCCAAAGGCACAGAGAAGCTGCCTGCGAACTGTGAGACCCAGCACCAGAGAGAAGAGCAGCACCATCTCCAGGGTTTTGGCAAAAAATAGTTTTGTCTCTGTTGTCGTTCAGTCACTGAGTCATGTCCGACTCTCTGCGACCCCGTGGACTGCAGCTCGCCAGGCCCCCCTGTCCTTCACTGTCCCCCGGAGTTTGCTCAAACTCACGTCCATGGAGTCGGTGATGCCCTCCCGCCATCTCATCCTCTGTGGCCCCCTTTACTTGTGAGTTCAGTTCTATCTCTGATTGCGGTTTTGGACAAAATGAAAAGGACAGTTTTAAATTTGCAAGAATTTAGAAAGTGTGCCACTCACATACCTTTCCTGAAAGAGTCAATAAAAGAGGCCCTGGAGCCATCAAAGAAATATGAATGAGTGGCTGATGACTGTAAAGGTCATAGGCCATAGGTAAGGTCACTGGTGACTGGATGCCAATTAACTACACAGCGCTTAGATGTAAATCATTCCTATGATGGGGGTTACACAGCTGAACACAAACTTGACAACACTATTACTCAATGCACTCCATGTATGGTGGAGAACATTTTTGTGTAATAATAAACTGGTTTGTAACTTCTGATTAATTTAACAGAGCTGCAGGGGGGCAGCTGCAGAGGAAAAGTCACTGAGTGTCTCTTTGTGGGAAGAAGGAACAGCCATCACTAAGGAAATGGCTTAGTCATTAAAAGTGCACTGGATTAACATAAAGGCCACCACTAGTAGAAACAAGAACATGATTTCTTCTAAACCGGCGTGGAAGGAAAGCAAGTAAGCCTGTGTGTGAGGAAAAGAACCTTGAACGGAGCAGAGAGAGAGACTGTGGAACCTGCTGCTCAGGACAGAACCGCAGCATCAGTGGCGACAATAAGTGTGAACGGGTTAGTCTCCGCTGCCAAAAGGCAGAGACTAAGCAGGGTGTTTTTAAGAGTCAAACATGTGTTGCGTTCTCGGGGCACTCCTACAAACAGAAGTTTAAAAGCAAATAATAAAGATACGAGGCAAATGATGTGGAAGAGAAATCAGTAGGTGAAAGTGTGCTATCACTCAGTCGTGTCTGACTCTTGTGACTTCATGGACTGTAGCCTGCCAGGCTCCTCTGTCCATGGAATTCTCCAAGCAAGAATACTGGAGTGGGTAGCCATTCTCTTCTCCAGGAATCTTCCCCATCCAGGCGTCGAACCTTGGTCTCCTGCATTGCCGGCAGGGTCTTTACTGTCTGAGCCATCTGGTAAGTCCAGGTAAAATGATGAAAGTGGAACAATGTGGTGCCATATATTGATATATATGTGCACACGATTATTGACACAAAATGATTCACTACAGTTCAAACTAGTGGAAGTGTCACAGAAACCTTTATGTACTGATTAACATAAGTTTATAGAAAGCAAAATCATGAGAAATGCTGGGCTGGATGAAGCACAAGCTGGAATCAAGATTGCTGGGAGAAATGTCAATAACCTCAGATATGCAGATGACACCACCCTTATGGCAGAAAGTGAAGAGGAACTCAAAAGCCTCTTGATGAAAGTGAAAGAGGAGAGTGAAAAAGTTGGCTTAAAGCTCAACATTCAGAAAACAAAGATCATGGCATCTGGTCCCATCACTTCATGACAAACAGATGGAGAAACAGTGGACACAGTGGCTGACTTTATTTTTGGGGGCCTCCAAAATCACTGCAGATGGTGACTGCAGCCATGAAATTAAAAGATACTAGCTCCTTGGAAGAAGTTATGACCAACCTAGAGAGCATATTAAAAAGCAGAGACATTACTTTGCCAACAAAGGTCCGTCTAGTCAAGGCTATGGTTTTTGCAGTAGTTATGTATGGATGTGAGAGTTGGACTATAAAGAAAGCTGAGCGCTGAAGAATTGATGCTTTTGAACTGTGGTGTTGGAGAAGACTCTTGAGAGTCCCTTGGACTGCAAGGAAATCCAACCAGTCCATCCTAAAGGAGATCAGTCCTGGGTGTTCTTTGGAACGACTGATGTTGAAGCTGAAACTCCAATACTTTGGCCACCTGAGGCAAAGAGCTGACTCATTGGAAAAGACCCTGATGCTGGGAATGATTGAAGGCTGGAGTAGGAGGGGACGACAGAGGATGAGATGGTTGGATGGCATCACTGACTCGATGGACATGGGTTTGAGCAAGCTCCAGAGTTTGTGATGGACAGGGAGGCCTTGCGTGCTATGGTTCATGGGGTCACAGGCTGTCGGACACGACTGAGCAACTGAACTGAACTGAAAAGGAGGAATGTGCCAGCCTTCTTTTCCAATCATGATACCATATATTTGAAACCATACCTCTCAAAATAATCATAATCCGAGCAACCAGGGCCTTCCTATAATTTGTTGGTCAAGGATGAAATAAAACACGAAGCCCCACCCATGAGTTTTGTGCATGTGAGATCAATCTTCCCGCTTGATTCCCTGGCAGAGCAGCCTGATCTGCTTAACTCAGAGTGCATGGCCTTGCTCTCTGCGTTTCCATTTGTGCATCTATAAAAATGGGCAAAATGCTGTTCCCTGACTCCTAGGGCTGCTCTGAAAGTGTGAGAGTGTTGGTCGCTCAGTTGTGTCCAATTCTTTGGGGACTCCTGATGCGACTATAGCCCACCAGGCTCCTCTGTCCATGGGATTCTCCAGGCAAGAAAACTGGAGTGGGTGGCCATGCCCTCCTGCAAGGAATCTTCCTGACCCAGGGATTGCACCAGGGTCTCCTGCACTGCAGGCAGATTCTTTACCATCTGAGCCACCAGGGGAGCCCCACCAGGGCTGCTGTAAGGGTTGAGACAGGTAGAACATGAGCAGCATTTTGTGGGGCTGGCACTTACTGGACGATACAGTGTACACATCTGAGCTATTGTTAAATCTCATTTCGGATGTGATGAGAACAGCACAGTGCACCTGTGGGCACAGGGAAAGATGGACTCGTCAATACACTATGGCTTAAATAACTTTATTTTTAACTCAGAACAAAAATGAAGAACCCAAGCTATAGAAAAAGCCATCTTCAAAACGAGAGGAGAAAAGCTGTGAAGATGAAAAAGAAATATTAATGATTTTTTTTTTAAAGACAGGGAATTGATCGTTGCATATCTGGAAAAACTATACAAATGCATTTTACTTCTGTCATGTGTAGGTTTTTTCAAAGTTAGAGCATAAACCTGAAAGGGAGAAAGAAAAATCAGCCTGTAATGTGGCCTCAAATTATTCAGGAGCGTGTGCAGAGCTGGGCCCCTGATCACGACACATGGAAATCTGATTAAATATATCATATTCTGGGGGCAGGGGGAATTATAACCAAAGAAGTAGGCAATGTTAATGTTTTCCAGTAAAAGTTCCAGATGTTTTAACTGGCATGTTCTTGGAAGCGTTCTGCACACAGGTGTCTCTTCCCCAAATTGGAAAATGCAGTGAATGACCCTGTTCATTTTAGGGGCTGGTGAAACCCTGATGCCAGGAAGGTCCCCACAGTTAAAGTTCGCAGAGTCCTTTTGTTCAGTAGAGAGGTTTGAGTCTGTGATGAGGGCTGTGTGCCCTGCCAAGCACTGAGGTCCTTCAGCCAATGCCCGGGGCCCTCTGGGAGTCAGCACTGTTTTCAGGGTGCACATGCTTCTCAGGGGATCCCTCCCCTGGTGTGAGTGGTGATTGGGTGATCTTATGCTGGCACTCACATACAATGACAACCTGCTGATTTCTGCAGGCCTTCAAAAGAACCCAGGACAGTCCCCCACACAGTAGATTGATATGAGATGCAAATACACTTTAATATTTCAGAATCAGGTAGGACAAGATCTGTCAGGAGATCAAATATAACACGTGTTCTAATTCAGAAGATGCGGAAAAAGACAGCAGTCAAACCCTGTATTTATTCCTCAGAAAAAATATCACAGGAGCGATGTTTGCAGCCCTCCAGGCTAACCTGGAGGAGAAGGTGGGCCCTCCCTCCCAGAACCCGGTGTCCCCTTGGAGCCAGGGCTGACGTTGCACTACACGCAGGCCCCACCCTGGCCCTCCTGGGCCGAGGGCCAGTGGCTGTCGTGAGGCTGGCCTACAGCCCCCCAGGACTGATTACTTTTTGGAAGTTCTGGCAAAGGCACTCACAAAACTATTTGATATGAGAAAATGCAATCACTATTACCTACAGAAAGTAAACAGGTACTTCCTAAATTCTGGAGGATCACCTGAATGCCTTGAAAATGAATTAAAGAATTTGTTAAATTAGACCAATGAGGAACATAGAAGTTTCTCTACTTGTGTTCAACTGTAAACTGTCATAGACAGGAGCAAGCTCTGGTCTAGATCAGAGGTCAGCTGACTACCACCTGCTGGTCAAATCTGGCCCCCTACCTGTTTTTGTAAATAAAGTTTTATTGGTACACAGCCTGGTTTATTCACCTATATATCATCTAGGGATGTGTTCTCACTGCAATGGCAAAGCTGAGTCTTTGCAGAGAGACCTTACAACCTGCAAAGTTGAAAATGTACACGAACTGGCCCCTGGTAGCATGAGTTTGCCAGTCCCAGACTAGACTAATAAAGGCTCAACAGTCCTGAGGCCTGGGGCACAGAGTCAGCAGTCGCTTAAACATGGGTCATTTAGGAGGTGAAAACAGGAGGTGAGGTGTGTAGGCAGCTTTAAGGAAAAACATGCCCACTGGCTCGTGGAGGAGAGACTGGAAAAAAGCCTTTGTGTTCTTACCTCCAGGCAGCTATGTGTAGAAAGCATAACGGTTTCATTACAGTTAATAAAGAAATGAAAGTGAAAGAGAGGAGAGCTGCATTAATGGCAGGAACAAACATAAAACAGCTGGGAATAACTCCAGTAAGAAAAAGCACCTATAAAGATCATGACAAAGCCTCCCCATGGGAAACTTACAAAGACTTGCAGAGATGGATAGAAAGGTGTCACACACTTTGATAAGGTAGGGATTGTCTAAATATTATGACGTTGTCCTTTCAAACTTGATGTTTGGATTTAATGCAATTTCAATCAAATCTCCGATGAGACTTTTCTGGAACGTTACAGAGTGATTTCAGGCCTCCTGTCGGGTGGGACTCAGCCACAGTGTGGAATGGGACTCTGGGACATGCCCCAGTGTCCACCTCCCACTGGGGAGCGACATGGGGGTAAAGAAGCTTTGTGAGGGGATCAGCGCTGGGCAGTGTGGCTGCAACCTGGTTCTGCCACCCACCCACCTCCTGAGTCCATAGCGGACCCTGCTTCATGAAGTCAGGATCCAGTTACCACCCACGAAGACGTTCACTCTTCCGATGCTCTTTCTGATCCGAGGACCAGACCACGTGGCCGACACGAATCCAGATGTTGGTACCACGGACAGGGGAGCGAGGGGGAAGGGGTGGCCCATGACACGGATGCTGAGAACACCCGCTTTATATTTGGGGGAGATTCAAGTGGGATCCTTACCTCACCCCTCATCCCAAATTAAATTTCCTATGGATTAGAGACTAAGACACCGGAAACCATGAAGTGGCTGGAGACGAGTCAGGGGGGCATTTGAGTTCAGGAGGAAGAAGGACACTGAAGGCCCAGCAGCCTGAACACAATCAGTGACCAGCAGTGACGGCAGACAC
>NW_011494741.1:355812-356908 GCF_000754665.1 Bison bison bison | reverse complement strand
CAGCCCCCATACCCCGAGCTTCTGAAAGTCAAGCTCCCCTCCACGAGGACCGAGGCCCATGGAAGGGGACTGGTTCCCAGCCCAGGAGCGGGCAGCAGGCAGACGGGGAGGATCGCAGCTCGGGGTAGAAACTTCCTAAAGCGTGAAATGTGGATGGGACGTGTGACGAGAAGTTCTCCATCAGGGGTCACAGCGCAGACGGCGCGGCTCCTGGGGCTCCCGGGCTGGGTCCCATCTCCTTTAGCTTCACTCTGGAGCCTCACAAAGGACGCTGGGAGGCGTGTGAATTTGCCAGTCTTTCCGGAAAGTGCTGGAAAGTGCTGGGCGGTGCGTCATCGAGAGAGGTGCACGTGTCAGTGCCTTTGGACAGCAGGCTGGCAGTTGCTCAGAAAGTTAGATACATCCACCCCGTGACACAGAACCCCTTTCCTGGGGGCTCTCCGGGATGGGATGGGCGTGGGGGTCACTGCTGACGGGTGTACTCTGGGGAATGTTGGCAGGTGTTCCAAGTTGACCATGGTGATGGCTTCCCGGCTCTGAACGGACCAAACCGCAGACTTGACCCCGTCGAAGGGCACCTCGGCTGTGAGCTGTCCCTCAGTGAAGCTCCTTTTAACAGATGGACGTGGATGGGTATTTGAGCCAGAAAGTGTTTGGCCGGATCCTCGGCCTGCTCCCCAGGCTCCTCTGACTGACAGCCGCCTGGTGGGGCCACCGCACCCTCTGCTGACATGTGTCCCCCTGAGGATGCGGCCTGGGTCCAGCAGTGACTCCCCAGCCACTGAAAGCGGACGCGGCAGGCAGAGCGGGGTCGGGGTTCCCCCCTGAGCTCCCCGGGCACGCGGGGCCCCGCACGCTGTGGACGGCCAGGCGTCAGGGAAACTGCCTGATGCCCCTCGGAGGACCCCCCGCCATGCCCTGTCATCTCCAGAATTGCTGGGACTTCGGGACGGTGGGGCGGCTGCGAGCGATGGTTGGCCAAATCTGCTGGGCTCTCATTGCTGGTGTTGGTGGAGCCGGCGGGGAGCGGGGGCAGAAGGGACTTCAGAGTCTGCCGGTGCCCAGGGACAGAGCAGACAGACAAGGGGCCCGTGTG
>NW_011494741.1:353071-355645 GCF_000754665.1 Bison bison bison | reverse complement strand
TCTCTCTCTGCCGCCTCCCTCTGCCTGAGGCCAGGCACTCACCGCCTGCTGGGGAGACAGGCCTGCAGGACCGACGCGGGGAGAGAGGTCTGCGGTGGCCCCAGGAGCCCCTGGTGTGTTACAAGCGCTGGCTCTCGAGTCTTCTCCGTCTCGTTGTTCCAGTGGGACGCCCACGCCAGCACTCAGCCCCTCGCGGCATTTCACACACAAACACACACACACACTCACACACTCACGTCGCTTGTCCCCCGAGGGCCGGTTCCACTGTGACCGGTGCAGCATCCTCGCCCTGGTGAGCAGGTGCTGAATCAGCTCCTCTCCTCAACACGCAGGGTCTGCTTTGCCAGGGGAAGGCCACTGAGACCCAAACGAGCTGACTGTCCAGTTCATTCGCATTCCCGCCTCGGGCTGGGTGCCGGCTGCCCTCCCATCCTTTGCCGGTTCTTGACCAGCCCGGCCAGAGGTGGGGCCTGCCTCCCCTGGCCTTGGAAGGCCAGTGGCTCGGGGTGATTGAGGCCACGCAGCAGCTTTGTTAGCCAGAGACCCCAGGAGGGGAGACCCACGGCCGGTGCTGAGCCCGGGAGGGCAGGCGTGGTCACCTGAGTCCTCGCCAGGGGCCAAAGTGTGAGGGTAGCCGGAGAGGGGGCCCTGAGATCAGACTCAGCTTCTCCCCATCTGCTGGGGCCCCAGACCCGGGCCTGGGGGTGCCCTGGGGACGTGATGTGCACAGCGGCCGTCAGTGTCCCCTGCTACGGGGCGGGTGGCCACCCCACACCGCTTCATAGGCACGAGGGCAGTGTGCTGAGGCTGCGGGGCAGGGACAGAGCTGCCCGCCCAGGCGTCCCCTGCCCCCGCCCGGCCGCCTCCCCTCCCTGGCCTCTCTCGTCAGGGGCATCGTGGAGGCCTGGCCCTTCAGAACCGGCTCGACGAGGTCCCACAAGACCACCACAGCCTGCAGCCTCCAGGACGGATTCCCAGGCACGGGCCGTGCCTACTGCGTGTCATCACTGGTGTCCCCGCTGGTCAGGGGCATTTCGTGTGACCGTTAGGGGCTGTGGGCTCCAGGGGACGAAGCCCTTCATTCCCTGCCCCCTGGGAACCCTAAATATCAGGAGGCGGCATGGCTGTCACCTTCTTGGTGTCCAGCAGCCCCTGAGGGAGGCAGAGGGGGGTGCAGGTGGGGTGGGGACAGACAGCTGTGGAGGCAGCTGCGGTGACCAGTAGCTGTGATCAGGGCAGCCAGACTGGTCCCCAAGGGGCAGGCGAGGAGGGGGCCCCGCTGTCTCATGTCAGGCGTCCCTGGGCCACGGGCTGCCCTGGCCTCTGTCTGCAGCCCCACCATTTGCTGTGTCCCGTCTCCGCCCTGTCTGCCCCAGGTACCAGCCGCAGCTGTGAGTTTTCACCAGGACTTGGGTCTCCAGGTGGCTGCCTCCCTCACGCCTGGGCAGAGGGGGCCACATCTGAGCATCTGTGCCCCTCTGGGAATGAGTATGTCCCTCCCTCCTCGCGCGTCTGGGACCTTCTGGGTTCAGGGCTCAGTTAACAGCACTCCTCACGTGTGAGGTCAAGAAACAGTCCCAGAGCCTCAGTCACACGGCTGGCTGGGTGTGGAGGGGACGATGCTCAGCCTTTCCAGAAGCTTCTCCGCAGGCTTTACTTTCTCTGCAGTAACAGGCTTCGTGGTCAAGCCACCTCGCGCAGGCCACCGTCATCTCGTGGCCCCATGGTTTCCGTGTCTCTGCTGTTAAAGACCTCTTGCTCAGGGCGTTCAAATCAGAACCTCAAGCTTCCTGAACAGAAGACTCATCCAGACCTGGAAGGCAGTGGGAACTTTCAGAGGAACCAATAACACAGCTCCGTGGACTCCTGGAGCTGGAGAGTGTCCCTGTGTTTTGTGAACAAAGCTCTATAGGCTCCAAACACCGAGAAAAACCAACTCATCACCTCAGAACACGTGCTTCCCCGGCTGGTGGGAGAGACTCACCCGGACGGGAATGCGAGCGGTCCACAGCGCCAGCTCAGAACAACCCCCAGGCGCATAGACGCGGAGGGGACGCCAGGCCGGATGCCCCCCTCCAGAGACAGACAGACAGCTGCCCGAGCTCCTGGCGGAATGGAGCCCACAGTCCCGCCAAGCCTGGGGTCCCGGTCGCTGACTCCACTTGTCCCTGAGCAGGTGGAGGCAGGGGCCCTGGGGCTGAGACCCCCAGCTCAGGTCTGCCTCCCTTCTCGTTTGTCACCGCCAGAGCTCAGGCATGTGGTCCCCAGGTGTGGGCGCAGCCCGCCAGGAGATCCCAGAGGTCCCTGGGGGTCTGGCCTACTGTCTCGAGGGGCCTGTCCCAGGGAAGGATGCTGGAAACCAGAGAACCCACTTCCCAGCAGAGCAGCCTCCCGCTGCCTGCAGGGGCCAGCCGGCACCATGAGGACCAGCGCAGGGCCCTGAGCAGGGACCCCGAGACGGGCCTCAGCCATGAAGTCCCTCGCCTGGAAACGCATCTCTGCGGCCAGATGAGCCCTGTCGGGTCTGCAGCCCGGGAAGACGGTCAGGGGCCCGGGGACCGGCTGCGGCGGGGG
>NW_011494741.1:350930-352921 GCF_000754665.1 Bison bison bison | reverse complement strand
CACCCGTGGGTGCTTCTGGGTGGGCCGGGCCTTTTGTCCCAGACGGACACCACCTCTGAGGACGTCAGGCCGCCTGTCCATTCCTGATAGTCAGGCCAAGGCCAGGACCGCTGAGCCCAACGTCTGACCACAAAGGCCGCAGACCTGTGAGCCCCCACCTGGCCGGTCTGGCTGCAGCCCCCCTCTCTGGTGGTTCTGGGTCTGCCTCCCTCCCCCACTCAGCCTGGGCCCTGCCGCAGACGGAAGGGGACTCTCTGGGCTCGGGTGGAAGCTGGACGGGCCCCTGTGTACCCGTCCTGGCTTCTGTCTCCAGGCTGGGCCCTTGTCGGGGGGACTGGCCAGAGCAGACAGGGGCCTGGTGTCCTTCCTGCCCCACCCACCTGCCCGCCCAAGGTCAGGAAAAGCCAGAGGCCGGGGGTTGGGGGAAAGCAGGGGCCTCCCAAGGATGGGGGAACCTCTGGGACAAGCCCTAGGACGGTGTGTAGACTGAGTCGCTTTAAGCCATGAGGGCGTCCCGAATGGACTCCCAGCCCTGCTTCCCTCCCAGAAAAGAAAACCTGGGTGTCCGCGACACGGCACAGATGTGAACCGCGGGTGGACCAAGCTGGGCGGCAGGCCCACGGGGCACGTGCCGGGGCCTCTCGCAGGCCTGCCCGTGATGAAACACGCGTCCTTGTTCAGATCGGGAAGAAACGCAGAGCCCGGCCAGACGAACGGGCACAGACAGGCGCGTGGCCGGGACCCCGCTGGTGAGCGTGCTCCACTCCTCTGGCCGGCACGAGGAGTGAAGACGAGTCCTCATCCAAACCCTGCCTCTTTTCGGTGGAATTACGGGGCGTGGGAGCCTCTGCTGTCTGAGCTCGCAGACGTGAGAAGTAGCCCCCCAGGCGGGGCTCAGGGGGGACGCTGAGACAGCCCGGGCCCTGCCTGTCTGTCCTGGGGTTGGCGCATGAGCATGGACGTGGCCAGGGGTCGCCGACCCCTCGGACAGGCTGCCGGCCTGCGTCGGACGACGCGAGCTTTCATGCCAAGCCCCAGCCTCATCGTAGCTGTAACACAGAGCATGTGAGCTGTTACAGAGTGCAGAGGAAATGCAGTAATGTTATCAAAATATTTACCTTCGGGTATGGAAACGTGGGTGGGCTTTTATTTTCTTTTTATGCTCCAGTGTTTTCCCATTTATCCATGAGTAAGAATTTATACAACTTTCTATGTAGAAAAAGTGGATTCAGTGCTTCCTTTCCTGGTTAGCCCCTCGAGCTAGCCTGTGAGTGAGCGGGCTGGATGGTCTCGGTCATGGACGTGACTGGACAGGTCAGGGAGGGGCAGCTGCCCTGGGCTGTGGGCAGCGGAGCAGAGGGTGGGCCTGGACGCTGCCTGCGGGGTCCTGGGCAGCTGAGGGTCACCACGGCACACACAGGGGCCTCTGTCCAACTCAGGAGAGCTGGGGAAGGGGTGCTCGCTGCGGATTAGGGTCAGGGTCCCGGGGCTGCTAGGCAGCTGGTCAGATGGGGAGAAACATGCAACCACGACCCTGCACTGGTCTGGACAGTGACCCCCCGCCAGGACCCTGTGCCGGTCTGGACAGTGACCCCCCCAGGACCCTGCAATGGTCTGGACAGTGAGCCCAGGACCCTGCCCCAGTCTGGACAGGAAGCCCAGGACCCTGCGCCGGTCTGAAGAGTGACCCCCCAGCACCCTGCGCCAGTCTGGACAGTGAGCCCAGGATGTGTCCCACCCTGGCCCTGCTCCCCACCCCCTCCTGGGCTGGGCCTCAGTCGGCAGAGACACAGGGGCTCCGAGCGTCTCCCCTGCTGCCCGCTCTCATGCTCATCCCCCTCTCCAGTGGCACATGGAGCTCCCCTCGGGGCTCCTGTCACTCTGGACACGCACCCACAGCCCTGGGGTCCCACACCAGCCCTGCTTCTGCAGCCCCTGGGAGGCCCCGTCCTGCCGAGTGGGTGGGCCCGGCGCGGACGTGGACACCGGGC
>NW_011494741.1:331627-350830 GCF_000754665.1 Bison bison bison | reverse complement strand
TCCTCCCCTATCCTGTGTCCACTGTCTCACCCGTGATGCTCCCGCTGCAGAGCAGAGGCTGGGGACCCCGTCCCCTCACGGCGCTGACCTGGCGTGTTCTGTCGTGTCCCCGAGATGCCCCAGTGCTGCCTGGGGGGCTGTGCACCCATCAACCAGCATGCACACCCCAGCTCTGCATCCTGCCAGGGGCTCTGTGGGGGTGAGGCACCCTTGTTTCCAGCGCTCTCCTCTGTGCAATTATGCAGCACCTGCTGTGTACACGGTTAAAGAAACAGGCCGATGCCGCCCAGGCCCAAGGACCTGGCCAGCACAGGGCGGAGGACAGGCAGTTCACACCAGCAGCTGAGAGTTCCAGCACGTTCCTTTGTCACAGCCAAGGGTGGGAGGCAGGGCCCCACCCGGAGGAAGAGGGTGTTCCCAGGGACTTCTTGTGACAAGCATAGCTTTCTCCTCCAGTTTGGCTCTGAAAACTAGTTTTTGTCCTCAAGAAGGTCTGCTGGTGTCTTTCCAGCATATTGTCCGGGTGAGGCCAACCTCGCGGGGTCCCTGGGCTCCTGCTGTTCCCGACGGGGACTCTTGGTGTGTGTGGAGGCTGACGGCTCTCCTCTCTCTGCTTCTCAGGTCTCCTGACAAACACAGCCCCACAGGGGCCCCAGGAGCGGCCCCGGCTCCCTGGAGAGTCCACAGCTCGGCCGCGGTCCTCGGCCCGTCGTGGATGCCACCTACCCGCTGCCATCCGCCCACGCTCCATTTCTCTAGCCCGTCAAGGACAGCCTGCTTCCTCGGCCGCCCGCGCTGAGTCTGTCTGGCCTCCCCCAGGACTCGGGCCGGGGACACACCGCGGGGCCGTGTCGCCGGGCACCCCTGGAGCCTGGCCTGGCCGCCCTCCCGGCGTGGACTCGGAGAAGGAGGAGGACGAGGCTGCAGCCCTGCCAGCCCGAGAGTGGAGGACAGCGCCGGGTCCTTGGAGGACTGAGTCTCGGACGCAGACGTGGCCTCTCCTCGAGCCCCAGACTGTCCGAATCGCTTTTATTTTCTTATCCTTTCAGTATATTCAATAGACCAAAGAGCAAAATCTATTTTCAAGTGGACTCGCCCTCACCATCCGAGTCCCTGGGTTTGTGTACCGGGGGGTACACGGGGGCAGAGACGTGCCTGGGCGGCCCCCGCCCCACGAACACTGCGGGCCTTGCCCCCGCCCTGCGCGGCCAGAGGACGTGACCGGAGGACATGTGGCCCGTGATGTCCCCACGCGGACCCCACGGGCACGCCTGCCGGGGACCACAACCTGCCGTGCACACCTGCTCCTCTGTACTTAGGTGGACCTTCTCCTACTAAAATCACTTTCTGTTTTAACCAGTTCGACGCGCCTCTCGCCGCCCCATTCAGATAGCGGGACAATCCAGGATCCGCAAGAGCATGTTGGGTCTCCCATGACTGCTGTCTCATCTGACCGCCCTTTAGCTCCAGAAAGCAAATTAAAGAAAGCGAAAGTAACACTTGTTTGAAAGAGATCATTAAATGTATTTTGCAAAGCCGAAAGTTATATATTTAACAGTTTTTATATGTTGTATATTTGTAGAAAATCCTATTTAACAATTTATGTGGCAGCCCCAGCCGTCCCTGAGAGGCAGGCCGGGACAGGGGCCTCCCAAAGGGTCTGGGGTGGGTGTTGGGGACCTGCACCCCCAGACACAGGGGCGCTCAGTGTGCGGAGGGGGCAGGACTCGGGGGCAGCGGGCTGAGGGCCAGGTCCGGGCGGCACAGGCACGCTGGTCGGCGACACAGAAGGGCCAGTGGCCTTTCCCATGGTCTGGGTTGGATCGTCCTGCCTCCTGGGCCTCTGTCCTGGGAGTGTCCAGTCCCTGGATCACGCCTGTTCTGACCAGTTTTGTTTCCTGTTTTCTTACCCCTCTGACGTTCGCAGACCTGGAGGGCAGCTGGCAGCCGACCTCGTCTTCCCAGTCGGATGCCCCCGTGATCCCAGTCTTCATGTCAGAAGGCGGAGACAGTGGGGGACGGGCCGAGCCCGCGTCTCCCGCGTCCCTCCTGCGAGGTGGGGTCGCCAGGCCCACGGATAAGGAACAGTTACGTTTACCTTCCCCCGGCCGCCCTGTGCCAGACCCCTTTATCCTCCTGAGTTTCAGCTGAAGTATACTACCTAAGAGTCCAATTAACAGGAGCGTTATGCTAGGTCTATGCTACTAAAAAAAAAAAGTTATAAAAAATCTATATAGAACTTGTTCCAGCCACCCATAGACTAAAGATAGGAGAGAAATTCCATTTATTTAAGACCCATTCCAACGTCCATGAGTATTTAGTTACCTTCGGTCACCACAGATTCACGGGCACGTGTTGTCCTGGGGTGAAAGAGATGGCTGGGCTTGCATTTCTCATCACAGAGGAGGCAGCCGCGGGGTGCTGCCCCGCCCCAGGCTCCTCGGCCCGGGTCACTCCAGGAGTGGGGAGGGAGGCCTTGGGGGGTCCCTGGCCCAGCGCACCTCTGCCCTGCCTGCCAGCGTCCCCACCACCTCCCCCCGGCCTGTTTCTTTCAACAGTGGGTGTAGACACCTTCTGAGGGCAGAGACTGGGAGTTTGATTCTTTCAACAGTGGGTGTAGACACCTTTTGAGGGCAGAGACTGGGAGTTTGATATGTTGCAGCATTTTCCCCTTGTTTTACAGTATTCAATTTTGTGTTGATTCAGCTAAATTATGAAAATAAAGAGAAACTCCTTTGATAAGCATGGCTTTTGTTCGCTGGCCGCGGTGTCCTGGGAGGGGCTTTCGCCGGTGTGGCTGGCAGAGACAGAGCTCAGGGCACAGGTGGTGACAGGGCCTCCTTCCCAGGAGGTGGGCCCCATGACCAAGTGCAGGCGAGAGCCCTCCAGGCATTTCTGGACCACACGGAGGCTCCCTGATGCCCAGCCCTGGGCGGGCGAGCAGCACCTGACCGGTAGCTAATGCTTCATCCCCGGCCAAGCCCATGGGAAGGCTGACGGCCACCTGCCTTCACCCACACCGGGGTCTGTGAGCCAGGCTCTGCTCATGCCCCCAGGCCCAGCTGCAGAACCCTGCTCGGGGCTCCAGAAGGAGACCCTTGTCTAAGGCCCCCCTTTCTAGGGGAATCTGCTTGGACCTCCAAGCAGCAGATATCGGCGTGTTCCAAATCAGGCAGGCTGTGACCACCAGCTTGCAACTGCTCTTGATAAAATTTCAACTCTGGGACCTGTAGCCTGGCGGGCGGGCCGTGGGCATCTCAAGGTCTGTGCTAGATTTGAGGAGGCTTCACTGGCCTTTGGAGCCACTCCAGGGAGTGAAGGAGACCCCGCCCTCCCGCACAGAGCCGGGCTCATCCCAGGAGGGAGGAAGGAGGACAGAACACAGGCCTAGCTGCCACCACAGGGCACCCAGGTGTGCCCTACACTGTGGGCGGCCTGGGCGGCCATGACAGATAGGACCTTCCGGGGACTACACCACAGGAAGCACCTGGAGGACTTGGCCATCAGAGGCCAAGAGGGCGGGGCAGTGTGGCCGGGAGAGCGACCAGCCCTCGGCTCCTCCCTCTGTGCACACGGAGATGCGCTGGAAGGGCGCAGGGGGCGTGCCTGCCAGAGGAAAGTAACCTCCCCTACCCAGAGCCAGGGGCACGGCCGCTGTTCCAGAGCCTTCTGGGCATAGCAGGGGAAAACAGAATCGTGAGGCCAGAGGAAAGAGAAAGAGCTTCGTAACCGCCAGGGTTCATAAAAGCAGACCCTGATCTCCAAGCGGAGCCCGGTGTACCTGTCTGGATGGTCCTGGTGTGCTGCAGCAACAGCCGAACTCTCTGAGGCTGGCCTTCCCATCAGCAGGGGTCTCCCCTCCCGCCACAAGCCAGAGTGCCCGGCGAGAGCGTCTCCATAATGTGTGGACACTTAGGCGTCCAGAACGCACTGCAAAGCCCTCCGCGTGGAAGCAACGTCTCCTTGGCCCCGCCTCGCCTCCCCTGACCCGGCCACGCCCACTCTGACCCGGCCACGCCCCTCCTCCCGGCCACGCCCTCTGCCCTGGCCACGCCCCCTCTGCCCTGTCCACTCCAGGCTGGGCCAAGTCTGGCTCTTCTAACTTGAGCTCCTGGCCTCAGTTTCCTGACCCACCAAATTCGATAGGCCTCCCTGCTGCCCACCTGCAGGGTGTGGGAAGGACGTGAGGTCCACCTCCTCGTGTGGGGGACGGTCACACACTCCCCCCACGGGGCCCGGTCCCAGCCGGGTTGTGACCTGAGGCTGGGCAGGCGTGGACACCGTCCCCAGGAGGGGAAGGACTGCTCTCCAGCCCCTGCAGGACAGCCTTGCTGGAGGGCCATGCTCCCCAGGGACACGACCCTCGGCTGCGGAGGCCGCCCCGCTGTGTGTCAGGAGGGGCAGGAGTCTGGGCGTGGGCCCTGTCCCGGCTGCCTGCACAGCTCAGATGCGCCTGCGCTCTGGGCCTCGGCTTTCCCGTTGGTGGAGTAAAGGGAGTTGGGCGGAGCTCACCGGGTTCCTGGAGAGCAAGGAGGAGGAGCACGTGAATGACCCAGCGCCGGCAGCCTGAGAGAACAGGAGGGTGGGTGCTGATTTAGGGGTGACTCTGAGTCAGGGCCGCCAACACTGCCCCATCTCTCGGAGCCAGCTCCGCCTCCTGGAAGGAGTGAAGCAGGCTGCGGGTGATGGGGGTCCTGGGGGCGCCTGCCTGCGGGGGCAGGTGAGGTTCCGGGTCAGGGGCAGGGCAGGGCTTCTTAAGCGGATCCCTCTGTGACTGTCTCTACAGCGATCAGGCACGCCCTCCATGGTCGGTTCCTGAACCAGCCAACCAGGACCACTGTACATGCTGTGTAGGGAGTGTGTACACGTGTGTGTGTGTGTGTGTGTGTGTGTACACGTACCTGTTTTCATGGTCACCCTTGTGTGCTGAGCACTTCCTAGGTCAGGAGTCCAAGTCACACACCATCAGCCAGGGAGGCTGTTGCCCACCCGAGTGTGCTTCTGTTGAAACCCCCTGTGGAGGTGAGGCTCAGGAGGTTCCCAGAGGTTCTCAGAGTGCTGGGCTCAGCAAGAAGACTGGGAGCCACCTCTCGTCCTGCTGGTCTGAGTAGGCCCTGTGTCCCCAGCAGAACCTGTGACAGCACCTGAGTGCCACCGAGAGGACCCACTTCAGGGCTCAGGAGGCTCCCTGAGTGGCTGGGTCAGCCCAGCCCAGGGAGAGGCAACACCAGGGTGTGGAAGGGGCTCCTGGCGGAGATGGGGGTGGTGGGCGCTCGGGGAGGGGCTAGAGAAGGCAGACAGGAGTGGGAGGAAGTGGACTCAGGGGCCCCGGGGAGCGGGGGGCAAGGAGAGGGGCTGAAACGGGTGTCCGGGCCTCTCCGTGCAGCTCCAGGAACTCAGGACGGCAGCCTGCCCTCCCAGGACACATGCCCGTGTTTGCCCACCAGCACTCTTCACCCGCACCGGGACTTGCCGGCTGCTCCCCACTAAGACACCCCCATCCCACGGAGGTTGCTCACACCCTGTGTCCTGCCCCGGGGGTCCTGTCATGCAGACAGGGGACCCAGCAGCTACCAGGAACCGCATGCGGACCTTCACAGGCGCTGCCCCGCGTCCCCAGCTCCACTGGTCAGGTCAGAGCTCACAGCCCTGGCCTGATTCAGACGCCCCTCTGTCCTTCTGTCTCTCAGCCACCCTCCAGACCGCCAAGGCAGGGCCTGATCACCCAACGCACAGGCCGCCACCCCTCCACTCTTCCTGGCCTGGGCATCGGGCGTCCCTCCTGAAGGTGGGGTGGGCTCTCTGCTCTCACTGCCCTGGAGGACCCGCGTGCACCCTTCTGGCTGGCCAGCTGGTCTCCTGGTCGTGTATCTTCTCCATTTAGTCACTGGCTTCCTTAGGGGACACACTGAATCTTAAATTATCTTTTATTTCTTCTCCTGCTCCCAGGGTCATGGAATTGCTTTAAAATAATAACCACATTTATTTTTTGCTTTTATAGATGTCACCTCATTTATTCCTTCTGCCAGCACCGCAGGGAGGAAACCCGCCTCCTTCCTGGTGGGGGTGCAGGGGCCCCTGCTACTGGGGTGGCACCCAGTGGACCCGCCTGTGGTGTCGCTGACCGTTCATCCCTAGGGGCCCCTCACCAGGAGAGGGCTTTATTCCAGGGCAAGAGGAGCCCAGAAGTTGGCCGTCCAGGCCCGCTGCACCGTTCAGTCCCGTGGTAAAGACGGGAGTGAGCCGGGAGGCAAGAAAGGAACCCAAACGTGGAGGTGTCCACGCCTCACAGCACCTCAGCTCCGCAGAGGGCGAGCGCTAAGGAAAAGTCACTCTCCCCTCGTGGCTCAGATGGTAAAGTATCTACCTGCAACGCAGGAGACCGAGGTTCGATCCCTGGGTTGGGAAGATCCCCCGGAGAAGGGAATGGCAACCCACTCCAGGATTCTTGTCTGGGAAATCCTGTGGACAGAGGAGCCTAGTGGGCTACAGCCCATGGGGTCGCAAAGAGTCAGACACGAGTGAGCAGTGAACACTTTCACTCTGAGGCGTGTGGAAACGGTCAGGAAGGTTCCACTGAGGACCTCTGCAACAGTCGGGAGGTCAAGTTCCACTCCCAGCAGAGCAGACGGATGGCTGGGGATTTACAGCCAAGGAGCAGAGTGGACGGAGGCCGGGACTGGACACGGTGGGGCTGGGGTTCCTGTCAGCGAAGGTGGGTGCCCTGAGACTGACCCGGCAGGACTCTGGCTAAGATGGGCCTGCTGAGGTCATACATGGGATACCGACGCCAGGCTGGCCGAGCACCAGACCCGGTCAAGGGGATGTTTTGGTCATGAGCCTCTCTGAGCGTGGAGATGGTACCTCCCACACAAGCCGCCACAGCATGGCCCTCCCATTTGAGCCTGGCCTCACTTGCAGGAAGAGAGATGAGGAAGGAAAAGCTCCTGTTGCCAAGGAGACACCGAGACGCCTGCTGAGCCCGTGGTCACCACTGGGCCCCCAACACTCCTGGGAGAAGGGCGGAGGAGGGTTGCCCCGAGGCACTTTCCAGGTGACACTCAGTCTGACACTGGCTGGGCCCTGGCAAGGCCAGCTCTCAGGCAGAGGTTGGCTGCAAACCCCAGAGCTAAGCCCGCCCCTGAGTGACAGGTGACCCAGTGGGAACGTCCAGGCCCAGCCCCAAATGCCAAGGATGGCCCGGCTGCCCTCCCACCCCAGGCTCCATCAGTGAGGGCTCCTGGGGCCTTTCTGAGGGACGAGGCCTCACCGAGCCAGACAGACAGACGGCCTGGGCTCCCTTCTGAGCGACGCCGACCATCCCACCCCACGTCGGGGCCGTCGCCCCGTGAGCCAGCCCCATCTCGTCCCAGAAACGCCATGTTGTGCGTCATGTTGTGGGTCAGCTAACGCGCTGGGACCCACAGACCACCATGGGACCATCTGACTGGCTCAGGGGGTGGGGCCACACCAGGCGGGACGCCCGGGACACAGACACAGAAGCGGGCCCTGCCCCCTGTGCAGCCTGGCAGGTGGAGGGAGGAGGCCGGAGGACCTCGGGCTGGGCACTCAGGAGAGTGAACACAGCACCGAGTCCCAGAACCCACACGGTCCGGGAGCGGCTCGGATCCGCTGTGCGCCCGGGGAGGCCGCGGTCCCTACAGGAGCATCCGTGATGCTCAGGGGCCCAGGGTCTCACCCCACCCCGAGCAGGTGCCTGGACCCACCGGATGCCCCCACGCCTCGGCCCCGTGAACCCCGAAGACAAGAGCAGTCCCAGGTGACCCGGGGGCAGAGGGCAGATCTGGCGATGAGCACAGGTCCTGGCAGAAGGAGTGTCTCCACGCAGGCCACGAGCTCTGTGGAGCCGCCGCCTCCTCCCGCTTTCGCAGGGCTGTGGTCAGCTCCCGGGGCCGAGCGCCCATCAGTAACTGCGGATATGACAGAGCCGTTAATGAAATCGATTTGGTCAAGTTATCAATTTAATGCCTAAAACGGAACTGATCTCATCCCCAAGGCTGGAGGCTGGCTGTCATAAGTCACCCAGAGAGAATGAGCTTCTGACTTGCAAATAATTAAACTTACTTTTCTGCTTGGGGTTCATAAACTTCCCCTTAATTATGACTGCGAGAGCCCCTCAATCATCTGGAGGTGAGCTGCGGCCTGAGGAGGCCCATCCCTTTGGGGAAATAGTCTGTGTCGTGGGCGTGGGGTGCATCCTGGCGGGGGTCAGCCAGGTGGACACTCAGGCTCCTCCATGTGGGGCTCCCCCAGACCCTCTCAGCCCTGCTTCATCCCCTTACGTGCAGACACTCTTCACAAGAAGACAAGAAGCATTAGCTGCAGGAATGACAGCAAGCACCCTGCCTGCCCCCCAGAGACCACGTGGCCACTGGGATCCATGCTCTTGGCTTTGTTCTCGTCCAAGGAATTTCTGAACAGTCTCCTTCATCCAGAAAAGATCGCTTTTGCTGTGATCAGGTGACTTGGCTTCTGTGTTCCATAGTCAAGGTGAAGTCAAGGTCAAGGCTTGGAGGGGGCGTTTAGGCCCCTGGGTGGTCGCCCTCTCTCCAGCCCCCGGGGTGCAGCCCTCAGCCCTAGTGACCCCAGGAGCACAGGCTCAGGGGAGGCGGGCATGCACGCCGCATCCAGGAGGGGCCGCAGTCTCCTGCAGGGCAGAGCTGAGTGGGGTCGGGGTGCCGGGGGAGCGAGGGGCTGAGCGGAGCTCCCTAGGGGCGGCTGGACAGCTCCTCCCCATGCCGGTCAGTGCTGTCCCGGCCCTTCCGGTGAGGCTCCAGGGACATAGGTGCCGGGGGAGGGCAATCGAATGCGAATATTCCACAGCAGTGGGTGAGGGTTGTGCTCAGATGCTAAATTGGGCTGTCTGTTCATGGGATCCTGCTTTGCCAGATGGTCAGAGAAGCTTCTGGTTTCCCAGCTAGCTTTCCAGACACTGTTTGATCCCAGGATGAGTCTGTGTGTGTGTCTGTGTCTGTGTGTGAATATCTATGTGTGTGTGTGCACATGTGTGTGAATGTGTCTCTGTGTGTGTGTCTGTGTGTGTGTCTGTGTGTGTGAATGTCTGTGTATGTGCACATGTGTGTGAATGTGTCTCTGTGTGTGTGTCTCTGTGTGTGTGTCTGTGTGTGAATGTCTCTGTGTGTGAATGTCTGTGTGTGAACGTCTGTGTGTGTGAATGTGTCTCTGTGTGTGTGTCTGTGTGTGTGTGAATGTCTCTGTGTGTGTGTCTGTGTGTGTGTGTGAATGTCTGTGTGTGCACACACACGTGTGTTCATGGGAGTGTCCATGGTGTGTGTCAGAGCCCACATGTGTGTGTCCTGCCGCAGCTGAGCCCCGCAGGAGGCCTGCTCGGGGACGCAGCTCCTCAGCGACAGGAGGCTGCTCCCGCCTGGCGCAGTGTGAGGCAGGGCCAAGCCAGCGTCCTCCTGCAGGGACGCCCTCTACTCAGCCACGCGGCCCATCAGAGAGGCCCCCAGACACGAGCCCCACAGTCCAGCAGGCACGGGGAGGGGCGCCCGGGGGCCCAGAAACGTCTGACAGCAGTGTCCACCCCGGAGCACGGACGCAGCGTCAGGTGTGGGCTCCAGATGAACTGTGGTTTTCCAAAAAACGGATAATAATGTGTTGAAGGGGAAGATGCTGTAGGGAACAGGAGTACGGGAACCAAGGGCTGTGGCCACGGCTCCCAGCCCCCAGCTCTCCCAGGCGTCACCTCCCCGGCTCCTGGCTCCCAGGGGTGAGAACCCCTCCCGCACTCACTCACCTGCGCTTTCACCGCAGCCCACCCAGCGCGGGACGAGCCTGGGGGTGAGGGGTGGTGGGGAACAGAGCAGACGCAGTGCTGGGGCCAGGCTCTGCTGCAGGGTGAGGGGAGGGGAGGGAAGACGACCCCCACAAGCAAACGGGTAAATGTCGTCTCCACTGGGCCACGGGGATGTGGGGAGCGCACTGCTGGACGTGGGGGCCAGGGCCCATCACAGCCTAAGTTGTCCTGACCTGGTTGGGATGAAGGCTTGAACCAGAATAGCCTTCTGTTAGGACAGGGGGACCTGGAGGTTTGAGCTCAGCTCTGCCCTCCTTTCCGAAACTCAGGTGCTTCAAGAGTCGAGTCTAGACCTGCCCTCTGCTCCATGAGGCTCATGCAGGCACCATGCCCAGCATCATCTCTACCCACTGCACACGCCTGCAGACCCGGCCCTGGGTGATGCCCTGCCCTACGGCGGCATCCTAGGTGTGACCTGACGTGGGCTCTCCTGGCACCAGCCCTGGTCGGCGCCCTGCCCCTGCAGGGCACAGGCAGGACACGTGCTGGACAGTCCACGGCCACACCCACAGGGTCAGCACCACGCGCTGCAGACGCCCAGCAGAAAAAAGACGCCTATTCAAAGCATCGTCTCCTGGGGCCTGTTCAAACATTTCCTCTTCCATAAAGGGAATGCCAACCTGCCTGCACGAGGAATTTGAAGAGGAGATCACCCTCCCAGGCCTCAAGAGAAGGGCCCCAGCAGATCACTGGCCAGAGAATCTTGGAGGTTCAGGAAGGAACAAGGATCAGGGAGGTGGGATGCTGGTTACTGGAGAATGGTAAGGTTGGAAACTCTTTCCAAGAAACAACTACAAAACCTGAACCCAGTTCTCCAACACAACACTCCGAAGGCACTGAATAGAGGCAGGAAGAAACAGGGAAGAGTTACTTTTGGAAGATTGCTGCTGATCAGGTGAAAACTGCAACTTCACGGCTCTCTTCCTGGGGCTACTCCCAACCCCAGCCGTGGCGGTAAAAACGCACAGCCTCGGAGGATACGGCGGCAGGTGACAGAGCGGAGCAGCAGGCGGCAGGAAGGGTGAAGAAAGAGCAGGTTTGTGAGCAGGGGACACAGATGGGGCCAGATCCAGGACTGAGGGTCCAGTCCTGAGTGATCCTGGCTGATCACTAAGCAACAGGGGGCCGTGCGGCAGAAACTGGAGACAAAGGCTTGTGATGACGGATGGGAAGGCCGTGCCTTTGATAAAGGACAGTCTCCAACCTGCACGGTCCAGGCCGCCGTGAGAGGAGATGCTCCAACTTGAGGCATCAGAAGGAGGAACACAGGGTGACCAAGGAAGACAGAAGCCGAAGACCCAGAAAGTGGGTGAGCCCCCAAACCTTGGTGGACTCCGCCCAAATCCTCAGCTGAGCACTAGACCACACAGGTGTGAGACACACACGAGGAGTCAGGATTTAAAGTGAGCCGAGCTGAAACCAAAGAACACAAAACAAACCCAGAAAATAGGAGCTTGAAGCAGAAGTGTCAGCTGCTCCTCACTTCAGGGAAGACAGATTTCAGTCTGAGTGCAGGCAAAAGAATTGCCAAGTGTAACACAAAGCAAGAACCCTCAAAAAATAACAGACGTTTCAGAGTGCCCACAACATACTACTTTGAGCTTTCCACCAAAATTTATCAGATGTGCAAAGAAGCAGGAATGTGTGATCTGTACTCTGGAAAAAAGTTTACACATTGACATCATCTCAGAACCAGCCTGCTGCTGATTTATCAGAGACTTCCAAGAGCTCTCATGAAGGTGTTCAAATACTTAAAGGACAGTGTGGTAGCAGGGCGCTTTCCTTGTGGCTCAGCTGGTAAAGAACCCGCCTGCCAGTGCAGAAGAGGCAAGAGATGAGGGTTCGACCCCTGGTGGGGAAGATCCCCTGGAGGAGTAAATGACAACCCACTCCGGTATTCTTGCCTGGAAAAATCTCATGGACAAAGGAGCCTGGGGTCTCTGAGAGTTGGACATGACTGAGTGTGCACGCCATGCCACGCCATGTGGTATCAGAGAGGAGAGAGGCAGAGAAGGTCCACAAAGAAACCTCCAACGACATCTAAGAATGGCGGTTCTGGGCCTGAAAAGTACAACATTAGGAAATACATTGAAAAATTGACCAGATGGGCTCAATAGCAGCCGGCAGCCAACAGAGGAGCAAACTGGTAAGCCTGGAGATGGGCCAGTAAAAGTGAGTCGATCTGAAAAATGGACCGAAACTGTGGACGGAAAGTGGGAAGGCCTCAGAGACCTTTGGGGAGGAGATGAAACTGTCTAGCAGAGGCGGAATTAGGGCCCTGGAACGAGAGGAGGAAACATGGTGTAGAAGCAGCATTTGTAGGAGTGCTGGCCGAGGCCTGCGCGTCTGGAGAAGACGTGAATACACAGACCCTTCGGGCCAACAGCCCCAAGTGGAACAAAAACAAGAACCACGACGAAGAGCGTGTTAGTGAAACCTCCGCAAGACAAGCACTGAGAGGCGTCCTCAAAAACCGCAAGAGAAAGCAGCCCGCTCCACAGAGGTGGCGGTGCTCGGACGCTCGGCTGACACCCCGCCAGAGACCAGGCAGGCCATGGACAGAGGAGTGGGTGAGAAGAGGCCCCGCACGTGTGTGCATACGAGGGAGTGTTACTCGGCCGTGAAAAAGAATGGAATGACTCCATTCGCAGCGACAGGGATGAACTCGGACATCATCATAATAAGTGAAGTAAGTCAGAGAAAGACAGGTATCATAAGGTGCCACTTATACGTGGGGTCTAAAACATGACAGAAGTGAAGTAATTTGCAAAACCAAACAGACCCACAGACATAGAAAGCAAACCTATGGTCACCAGAGGGGAAAGGGGTGAGGGGAGAGGAGAATCAGGAGGCTGGGATTATCATACACACATGACTAAGCGCAAAATCGGTAACCAGCAAGGACCTGCTGAACAGCACAGGGAGCTATGCTCAATATTTTGTAAGAACCTATAAGGGAAGAGAATCTGAAATAGAATAGATTTATAATGTGTGTGTATTTATGTATAACAGAATAACTTTGGTGTACACCTCGAACTAACAACACTGAAAATCAACTATAATTCTATTTTTTTAAAAAAAGCAAACAGAAAACCAATGTGGAGGTCAGACACTGCAGAGTCACATCAGAAGTATCTAGGAGAAAAAAAAATGTACCAAACAAACAATCTACTTCCAGAAAAACTATCCTTCAAATAGAATGTGAAATAAAGACATTTCCAGTAAAATAAAGCAAGAAAATTCCCTGCCAGTAGCCTTGCAGTGCAAGAAGTGGTCAAGTATCATAAATACAAACAACAGCAGCGTGTCCACAATTTCGTAATTTCTTCAAAATACATTTGGTTGTGTTTCAAATGTACAGACGTTTTACTTGTCTTGTATAAAGGCATATAGCCCAAAAGATGATGGTTGCAGATAGAAAATATTCTGTTACAAAGTTCCTTTTTTTTTCAGAAGTCACTTAATATTAATCTTAAATGAGGTGTGATAACTTAGTATAATCCACTGTGCAGCTGCTAAAAGCAGAGTGTTACCTAGAAAGCTGAAAGTGGAAGGGAAGCGGTGTGCTACTGACATGCGGTCAGCCCCGGAAGGCGGGAAGGGGAGGCTGTAGAAAGAAAGCTGAGCTGAGACCATGGGAGAGACAGTGAGCCGGCCCCAAACCCAGCACAGCAGCAGCCGCGTGTAAACAGAATGCACCCCAATGACAAGTCAAGGGAGGACAGACGGGATAAAACAGTAAGAACAAAACACGTGCTTTATGCAGGCAAACCCTAACATGAACCACACACAGTGAAAGAACGGACAGCTTGTACCATCCAGACAGCAGGCGGGAGAAACCGGGAGGGGATTCATGAGTAATAACAGACGAGTGGAGTCTCTGACAGGGAACAATACTATGAAAAGGACCACTCAATAATGACAAAGCGTCAGTATATCCGAAAAATAAAAGAATTCTAGATGTTTATGTGCCTGAAAATGAATACACAGTACATGGAACAAAATGGTCAGAACTGAAAGGACATTCAGAGATGGTAACCATTAGAAGGAGATCCAACCAGTCCATTCTGAAGGAGATCAGCCCTGGGATTTCTTTGGAAGGAATGATGCTAAAGCTGAAACTCCAGTACTTTGGCCACCTCATGCGAAGAGTTGACTCATTGGAAAAGACCCTGATGCTGGGAGGGATTGGGGGCAAGAGGAGAAGGGGACGACAGAGGATGAGATGGCTGGATGGCATCACCAACTCGATGGACATGAGTCTGAGTGAACTCCGAGAGTTGGTGATGGACAGAGAGGCCTGGTGTTCTGCGATTCATGGGGTCTCAAAGAGTGGGACACGACTGAGCGACTGAACTGAACTGAACTGAACCATTAGAAATGGAGATATCATTATTCTGCCATCAGTAACTGATGAAAGAAACACAAAATCAGTAAGGCCATGGATGACTCAGATAAGAGCAGCGAGGACCTAATTACACTTCTAGAACATTCCACCAACAGAATGGCCCCCACACGTGCCAGGACCCATGGTAGGGCTGTGTGCCTATATTTTCTCAAATTACTAAACTCTGTTCAAAAGTAGTTGTACATGTCTGATCAGTCTTTGTTAACTTTAGACATTCTAATGAACTAACTTTACTCACACTCTCCTCAGGACACATGGAAGATGATCCAAGACAGACCAAATGTTGGAGAAAAAGCAAATCTCAAAAAAATTCAAGAAATGAAAATCATGTAATACATGCTGTCTGACCACAACTGAATCTGACCACAAGTTAGAAATCAATCAGAAAACAGTATCTGGAAAATTCCCCAATACTTGGAAATACCTTCTACACAATCCAGAAGATAAGGAACACTGTGAACTTAACATGTTTAATTAAAATAATGCAAATATTTTGACTTGAATGAAAATAAAAACACACTACACTGAAAATCTCTTCAATGCAGCCAGTGCAGCGCTTTAAAAGATCATATTAGGAAGGGGGAAAGGTATGAAGTGACTGACATCAGCTTCCTCCTTAAGAAGCCAGAGAAAGTCCATGAGGGGCTCCCCCGGTGGCCCTTGGAGGAAAGCACCCGCCTGCCAATGCAGGAGACCTAAGAGATGCAGGTTGAATCCCTGGGTTGGGAAGATGCCCTGGAGGAGGGCATGGCAACCCACTGTGCAGTATTCTTGCCCAGGAAATGCCATGGACAGAGGAGCCTGGCGGGCACACTCTCTGGGGTTGCAAACAGTGAGACACAAGTGAAGCAACTTAGCAAGCACGCACGTAAGCAGGCTCCGTGCACACGGGAGGAAGGCACGCACGTAAGCAGGCTCCGTGCACACGGGAGGAAGGCACGCACGTAAGCAGGCTCCGTGCACACGGGAGGAAGGCACGCACGTAAGCAGGCTCCGTGCACACGGGAGGAAGGCACGCACGTAAGCAGGCTCCGTGCACACGGGAGGAAGGCACGCACGTAAGCAGGCTCCGTGCACACGGGAGGAAGGCACGCACGTAAGCAGGCTCCGTGCACACGGGAGGAAGGCACGCACGTAAGCAGGCTCCGTGCACACGGGAGGAAGGCACGCACGTAAGCAGGCTCCGTGCACACGGGAGGAAGGCACGCACGTAAGCAGGCTCCGTGCACACGGGAGGAAGGCACGCACGTAAGCAGGCTCCGTGCACACGGGAGGAAGGCACGCACGTAAGCAGACTCCGTGCACACGGGAGGAAGACGGTGCAGTGAAGGCGGAGGTCAGCGAACCAGAAAGCGAGCCAGTAACGGAGAAAAGCAATGAAACCAAACGCTGGGGTTTTAAAAAGCAGCTTTACGGAGCTGTGAAAGTGAAAGTCACTCAGTCGTGTCCGACTCTTTGCAATGCCATGGACTATACACTCCTTGAAATTTCCCAGGCCAGAGTACTGGAGTGGGTAGCCTTTCCCTTCTCCAGGGCACCTTCCCAACCCAGGGATGAAACCTAGGTCTCCTGCATTCCAGGCGGATTCTTTACCAACTGAGCTACCAGGGAAGCCCACACAGAGTTATGATGGGTGTGCAATTAACTGAAGGTATTTCAAGCGTACAACTGTGGAACACGTCAGCGTTTTGACATGAACGCACACGATTGAAACCATCGCCCCGTCTCAGTCTGCTCTGGCTGCGGTGGCAACAAACCATGGGCAGAGTGGCACGTCTCATTGTGGGTTTCCTTCTTTTCCAATGCAGACATGTAAAGTTGTGAATCTCCCTCCCAGAGTTGGTTCTGCCACATCACACACGTGTGGGTCTGTTGTGTTTTCATTATCGTCCTGTTCAGAGTATTTCTCTAATTTGCTTGGTTATTTATTTTCGACCCATGGATTGTTCAGAAATGGGTTATTTAACTTCTAAATATTTGGGGATTTTCTAGATATTTTAGGGTTACTGAGGTCTAAATTAGTTGCACTGTAGCCAAAGAAAGTATTCTGCATGATTTCAGCCCTTTGAAATTGAGCCTGTTTGATGGCCTATTGCATGATCTATCGTGGTGACTGTACCGTATTGATTTGAAACAAATGTGTATTTTGTAAGGGTTGCATTTGTGCCCTGTAAATATCAACTGTTATCAGTACCGCATATCCAAATATAAACTTTTAAAATGCTCTTTGTCTAGTTCTACCAAAAATATTAGAATGTTAATGAGACGTGCATTGAAGTCAGTGAAGGTGGCATTGTATAGGTATTGAGACTTTACATAAATGAGACAACGTGTATTTAAATATTTATTTAGACCTTCTGATTGTCTTTCATTGTCGTTGTGTTATTTTCTTCTCAATAGGTTTTCATGCACCAGTGTTCGTTCCTTTAGGTTTTACAGAAAGCAGCTTTGAGAAGCTTATTTTGAATAATACGTCTGTTGATGCCACAAAATTGTCTGGCAATACTGTCACATTTTTCCTTTTAAATCTTTTACTATTTATCTTGTTTTACTCCACCAAATTGAAATACTCTTAACTTGTCCCAGATTTTAAGGAGAGTGTGTCTACAAGTTTTATACTAAAGCATGATGTCTGTGGTCCATTTTTAGAGATAACCTATATCAACTTTAGGAAGTACTCTCCTATTCATAGCTTTTTCAGAGCTTTTATCAAAAATGAGGTTAAAATTTTTATATGTACTTTCTTGCCTCTATTCTCATAACTGTATGTTTTTAAGTGGTGAATTATACATGTGGTATTAATGCATCTTCTTATTCCTAAGAAAACTCAGTTTGACCATGAGTAATTTTTAATGGATTACCGCATTTGGATTGTTAACACTTTGATTGATTTTTAAATCGATGCTCATAAATTATATTGACCTACGCTTCTCTTATACTGTCCTTCACTGACTTGGGATCAAGAAGATACCTCATAAAAAGAGTTCTTTCATTTTTTATTGTCTGGATGATTCTTTATGAAATTGGAATGATTTCTGTTCATTGACTATTTGGTAGAATTCACCCATAAAGCTATCTGTGCCAGTTTTTAAACTGAAAATATGAGCTAGATGGCCTTTAAAAGACCAGTGCAGTTTCTTTAACTCTTAAAGGTCTTTTTAGGCTGGCTGTTTCTTTGGGGATCATTTTTGGGAAGTTATACTTTATCAGACACTTTTCAAGTTGACTTAAGTTTGCACGTTTATCAGGACAGATGTGCTTATAGAGTTCTCTCATCTTTAATGTCTCTACTGTGAGATGTATCATATCACTCATTCAACGACGCAGGTGAGCAGCAGTAACACAGGAAACACACATCCTTCCAGCATTTCCGTGAAGAGTCGGAGCCTCCCCAGCCTGATGAAGCCGCCACGACCTCACCCCAGTCTTTTCTTCTCCCGTACTCTCCCCAGAGCCATCATCTCCCTGACTTTGTGGAAATCACATTCTTACATTTTTAAGAGTTTGTAAGCTAAGAACATATCCGTACCTTCTGTCACTGGGTTTACAGTGAGAGTAACAGTCAGGGAGCTAAGTTTAAAGGTCAGAGCACCGTGGCCACCGCACAGGAAAGACACCCCGGGAAAACAAGCTCAGCAGAGTGTGTGGGGACGCCTGGCACCTGGAGAGTTAGTGCGGCCCTCTGCAGAGTGCCCTGAGCAGGTCGTGAATGAGACGGGGACCCCTGCGCTCACAGAGGCCGGGCCCCTGCAGGGGCTGTAGTGCGGACCGGGAGCTGGTGACTGGGAGGAGCACGGCCACAGTCAGAGCCGCAGCTGTGCTGACTGCTCAGTCCTCCTCCAGCTCCCGGGATGCGCCCCGAGAAGCCCCATCTGTGCAGTCGGGTGCACGCCCTCAGATGGCCCAGAATCCCAGGAGATGAGCCATGCACACAGCCAAGGAATGGCAGAGGAGGGCCCCAGTCAGCAGTTCAGCTGCACAGAGCTTGGGTCAGACGCTGACACGGCCGGGGTGAGGCCCCCGGGTGAACCTCCACGTGCCCGTCGACAGGGATGCCCTCCAGTCCGGGCATGGTGAGCTCTGCGTCTGGTGGACGGCTGTCCACACAGAGGCCTTCACCTGCCTCCTGAGGGTGGCGGCCATGCTCTGCACGGCATGTCCGGTGCCCTGAGCCCTCGGTGGGCTCCTGCTCTCGGCCGGGTGGTCACGACCTCCCGAGCCTCCCAGGAAAGCACTCCAGGGAAGCAATGGTTTCAGAGTCTGCCTGTCCAAAGTGGCTTTTATCTTTTTCTACATATTTATTTTATTGTTGACCATGAAAACACACTGAAGGGTTTGGCTGGGTAAAGAATTCTGGTTGGAAACTGTTTCCCTTCTGACTCAGAAGAGGCATATCTCTGTCTTTTGCATGCCGGTCGTGCTGTTGAGAAACCCAAAACCTTGTTGGTTCCACCCTTTGAGCCAACTTTCCTACAGGTAAGATCACAGCACGGTCTCTACTCTATTGCCCAGCTCCATGTGAGGAGCCCTGGCGCGGGCTTCTTTTCATTCCTGTGCTAGATATCCACAGGGCCTTGTTAATCCCTCAACCCACGCCCTTTATTCCTGAGTAATGTCCTTGTTTTGTTGTTGTTGTTGATTTAATCTTTTCTGTTTAATGTACTTTGACTCTTCTCACCTCTAACGCCCGTTATTGGGATGTTGGACCTTCTGAACTGATCTTCTAATTTGATTTCTTTGTTTTTCATTACTTCCCCTTTATCTCTGCGTACTTTTTGTGGGTTCGCCTCACCGTGAGATTGTTTCGATTTTCTCTTGCAGACTTTCTCTGGGGTTTTTCATTTTGACAGCCATGTTTTTCATTTCCAATCACTATTTTGTTACTGTTCTCTGAATTTCCTCGTGTGTTACAGATAGCATGTTGTTCTTGCTTTATTATTGCAATATTGTT
>NW_011494741.1:326501-331527 GCF_000754665.1 Bison bison bison | reverse complement strand
GGGGTATACGATGACTTTGGGGAAAGTTTCTGCTCTCTGGAAAGTCCTCGTTTCCTCCAAGTGGCGCTGCTCTGTAGCTCTGGCCGCTGTCTCCCACGTTGGAAACCTTTCCCCCATGTGACACTCCTGGGCTGATGGCTCACGGTGCAACGTGTTTGGAAGCTTTACAGGGTCAACGCATGGAATCTGGATTTTGCTCCAAGGACACGTGGATGGCCCGTTCTGTGGGAACTCATCACCTTGGAGACTTGAGGCGCATTTCGATGTTTTCCCTTTGGTTGGCTGACTCCCCAGAAGACTATCTTCTCATCTCTCGCCTGAAAGGCGAGGGTTCCCTGCCAGGTTATGTCTCAGTCTTTTGCATACGGTCCCCCCATCTCAGTTTTGCCGAGTGTGGAAACTAATCCCCAGACTCCAGCAGAGGTAGCGGGGGGGCCGTGGGTGGGGAGGAAAGCTCGGCGCCGACTCGCTCTCCAAACGGAGGCCGTGCTGGCGCCACAGGTCCCAGCCGTCCTCCCTCCCTTGCTCCTCCCTCCCTTGTGGGTTCTCTGGGATGCGTCCTTTCGGTTCCCCACACTCCTGTGCCTGCTTGGAGCACAGACCTCTCGGACTCACTCAATTAGCTACTCTTCACTGGTTTATTTCTTGGATTCAAAATCTGTATTCCTCGCACCCCCATCTTTTTAGAACTTCAGAAAAGATTTTCAAGTTAAAAAGTCATTTTATTAATGTTTTGGGGAAGTCGTAAAAATACATGGAATGTGCACTCTACCATCTTAATCTCTAAATGACATTGTCTTTGAGGGGATAATATGGTCATGCTAGAAGTACAGTTATTGTCTTTTACATCCCTAGTATTCATTTATTTGTCCTCAAAATGCAACGGACTTTTAGTTTTTGGAAGTTTTTTCTGGATAAATTTCTTGCAAGTTGTCAATGTTGATAAATTTTTCTTTAAAAGTCTAACTTTTAACATTGAAAATATTGAATACCTTTATTTTGGTTTCAATTTTATCAGTTTCTACTTTTTTATTACCTTCATCCTATATTTTTGATATTTACATTGTTGGTTTTGTTTTTGTTATTTTTCCTAACTTCTTAAGTTATTTTTGGTCATTCTTCCTTCCAAAAGTAAGAGTTTAAGGTTGCAAACTTTTCTCCAGTTTTGCATCAGCTGTGTCTAACATTTTTGATCATAGACTCTTTTATTATTTAGAAATGTCTGTTGTATACTTTACACTGTTATTTATCCTTTAAACCACAAGTATTTAACTTTTTTTTATACACAACATCTTTAATTAAAAATTTCATTGAGCTAGAGATTTGCATGCAGGTAGAAGAAATAATATGGAGAGAATCTCATGCAATTTAGCCCTATTTTCACCAATCCAAGCATCATGTAAAATTTTAGTGTGGCGTTTCACTGGAGTGGCACAATTCACTGATCTTGCTCAGATTTCCCCGCTTTTACTTGGATGTGTGTGTGTGCATGTGTGTGTGTGTGTGTGTATATGTGTGGATGTGTGTGGTGTGTGTGTACGTGTGTGTGTGGATGTGTGTGTGTGGATGTGTGTGTGTGGATGTGTGTGGTGTGTGTGTGTGGTGTGTGTGATGTGTGTGTGTATGTGTGTGGTGTGTGTGTGTGGTGTGCGTGTGTGTGTGTGGATGTGTGCGTGTGTGTGTGTGGATGTGTGTGTGTATATGTGTGTGTGTGCGCATGCATGTATGTGGTGTGTGTGTGTGTGTGTGGTGTGACAGGTACATGTGTGCCGTGCGTGGATTCCATCCTGCACAGTGTTATCTTCATGAATCCAGCAGCAGTCAGGACACTCAGCAGTTCTCACACTCAGCACCCTTCTAACCACACCCTCCCCCCTCACCTCCTCACACCTCCCCACGCCCCACCTTCTGGCAAACACTAATCAGTCTTCCAGTCTTAAAATTTCATCATTTAAAGTGTCGTATAAGGAGAACCATGTCCCCTGTATCCTCGGGCATTTCCTCTTTGCTCCTCGTAACTCCCCGTGGCTCCGTGCTGGGGTACAGGTAGCTGGTTAATTTCATCGCCAACTAGTGTTCATGGTGGGGGAGGCAGTCTGCTTAACCGTTCTAAACGTACGGATATTTTAAGTTGTTTTCGTCAGTGACGTGCAACATTACCACGCTCACAAAGTGTGCTCTGTCTCGTGGTAAAATCGGTTTGGTTTTGAAATGCGCTGATTTATAGTCCAGTCCAGGTCAATTTTCACAAGCATTCTGCGTCTACTTAAAAGAAAGTCAACCCTGCAAGTCTGAGGTGCATTCTCCTACAGTCTGTATTTTCATGCGGTCTCTTTGCTCGTTATTGGTAATTGTGTCGCTTTGACCTCTCATAATCTCATATTTCTGCTTCTTGATTTATCGTGAAAGCTCCGTTACCGTCTTGCAGAATGGTGGTGGACGTGCCCACTTGTGCTGCAGTTCTGTTAACTGGGGCACGCTGAAATCTGGAGTTTGGTTTTGTGCACGCGTATTTGGACTTTTGCCTGTGCCCCTGATGAATCAGGCTTTTCGTTGTCAAGTGACCCTCCTCGTCTGCGGTAACTCCTATTCCACGTTTAACAGTAGCTGCCCCCGGGCACTGTCGTTTCATCTGCCTCCAAGGCTCTGGCCCTTCTTGTGCTTCCACAACGTCTCCCTGTGTCGTGGGCACGTCTGCTGTGTTTGCCATATGACTGCTTTTCTCAAATTTGCTATAATTAATTATATTGGAATACTTTCACATGTGTGGGTTTCCATTGTGGCTCAGCTACTAAAGAATCCGCCTGCAATGCAGGAGACCTGGGTTCAATCCCTGGCTTGGGAAGATCCCCTGGAGAAGGGAAAGGCTCCCCACTCCAGTTCAAGTAGTGCTGTGTCATTTTTTCTGCCTTCTCTGAATTTCTTTACTTTTTTCCCCTCTCCCTTCTTTCTTTCTCCTGAAAGCAGGCTGTGTGTGGTCATTTCATGTAGGAAGAGCCAGCTCTGTAGAATAAGGGGCCAGGAGAAGGAGTTGCTGAAACGTGGAAGAGGCCAGCGGCGCGTGAAGCAGTCCACGTGGACAGGAGCCGCGACCTGCTGTCAGGGGACACGGCAGCTCCAGGGGTGCTGAGGGGACCTCTGGGAAGAAGGCTGCGTGCCTAGTCCCCTTGGTCTCTCGTGTTATCTCCTTGTTGACCAAATCCAACTGCAAGCCAGTGGGCTTGGGAGCCGGAGGGTCAAGATAAGGTGGCAACACTTCTGGCTTCACAATCACTCTTATTAATTCTAGTTGTCCAGTTCATACTTACAAGGCTTCCCAGAGGGTGCAGGGGTCAATAATCCTCCTGCCAGTTCAGGAAACACAGGGAACACAGGCTCAATGCCTGGGATGGGAACATCTACTGGGAGAGGAAAAGTCAGCCTGCTCCGATATTCTTGCCTGAAAAGTTCCATGGACAGAGGAGCCTGATGGGCTACAGTCCATGGGGTCACAAAGAGTCGGATACAACGGAGCACACACACACAACTTCATTCACTTAAATGTGATAGGGATACTTGGATTGTTTGATTAATGAGCTTTAAACCATTGGCCTGTGCTGAGAAGGATGGTAAGGTCGCTGCTGATCCAACGCTCAGCCTGCTTTCCCCACCACCTGCTCTTCAGTTCATATCATTATTTTCGCAGTGTTAGAGCCTATAATATTTAATCCTCACTCGATAGCCATCATTTCTACCCTTGCTTTAGACTGCATATTACATTTATAAGGTTTCATAATAAGCTCCACACCAGTTCACTCGTTACAGCTTTTGAACAAAATGGCTCAGAGCGGACAGCTTTCGCCCTCTAGAGAATTCTTCAAGAAGGCAATGGGAGATCTCTATACAACAAAAGGTCTCTCTTTATTTTGCACTCAAATAATAGTTGAGCTGGGCATAAAATTATCAAATGGCATTTTGTTTTCATAAATCCATAAACTTCAATCTGTGCTCTTCCGATATTGAAAGTTCCTATGGAAAAGTCCTGACATGGACCAACGTCTCCCCTAATATTTGATTAAATTTTAGAGGAAGAGGTGGCTTTCATATGTCGTTTCTATATCTTTCAAGTCCAGGAATTTCACCTCCTCTTCTTCAAGGCAAATAATTATATACAGGTAGCAATCTATTTTTCTTTTATGGCCACACATTCTCCCTTGTATTTGAAAACTTAACCAAATTATTTCATTTTGCTCATAGTTTCCACACTCACTTCCGCCTACCCCAGCTATGGCGGTCCATCCTCACGAACAGATAAAAGCCACGTGCGTGTGTATGCATGTGCACAGGTACGTGTGCTTGTGTGCATACGTGTACATGTGTGTGTGCATGGATGTGTTTGCGTGTGTGTACCTGTGCGTGTTTGCACAGGTGTGTGCACGCATGTTTTCATAAGTACTTGTGTGTGCACGCATCTATAGGCATGCATGTGTGTGCTGTGTGTGTGCATATGCATACATGTATGTATGCCTGTGTGTGCTGCGTGTGTGCACACGTGTTTGTATGTGAGTGTGTTCGTGTGTGTGCTGCGTGTGTGCATATGCATACATGTATGTATGCCTGTATGTGTGTGTGCTGCATGTGTGCACACATGTGTTTGTATGTGAGTGTGTGCGTGTGTGTGTGCATGCGCACGGGCACCCTTGCAGCATATTGTCTGATGATGGTCTACACCGAGCTTCCATCCTGGACATCAGGGTTTTCAGAGCCCCTCCTCAGGGCGGGATGCCTTTCTTCCAGCATGTGATGGACTAACTGCCTCCTGCAAAGACGGCGGTGCTTTTCCTTGTTGCCCGCAGTTATATGACCCCTCGCAGTGTCAGGCGTTTTAAGGAAGCCCTGTAGTGCCCAGGCAGCTCTCTGCCCGTGTCCCAGGGCAGGTGCCCGTCAGAGTGCCGGCTGCTTCAGAGTGGGCTTGCGCTGTGTGGACCCCCTGGTCTGCAGGGGCAGGAGGGCCTGGCCTGCCTTGCTACAACTCCTGGCAATTAGA
>NW_011494741.1:325869-326401 GCF_000754665.1 Bison bison bison | reverse complement strand
GTATGTGTGCTGCGTGTGTGCACACGTGTTTGTATGTGAGTGTGTTCGTGTGTGTGCTGCGTGTGTGCACACGTGTTTGTATGTGAGTGTGCGCACGTGTGTGCTGCGTGTGTGCACATGCATACATGTGTGTATGCCTGTGTGTGCTGCGTGTGTGCACACGTGTTTGTATGTGAGTGTGTTCGTGTGTGTGCTGCGTGTGTGCATATGCATACATGTGTGTATGCATGTATGTGTGTACGTATGTGCACACATGTGTTTGTATGTGAGTGTGTTCGTGTGTGTGCTGCGTGTGTGCATATGCATACATGTATGTATGCCTGTATGTGTGTGTGCTGCATGTGTGCACACATGTGTTTGTATGTGAGTGTGCGCGTGTGTGTGCTGCATGTGCACGGGCACCCTTGCAGCATATTGTCTGATGCTGGTCTACACCGAGCTTCCATCCCGGACATCAGGGTTTTCAGAGCCCCTCCTCAGGGCGGGATGCCTTTCTTCCAGCATGTGATGGACTAGCTGCCTCCTGCAAAGA
>NW_011494741.1:314335-325769 GCF_000754665.1 Bison bison bison | reverse complement strand
CCCTGAAACCCAGAGGCCAGCGTGTTCCCACCGTCCCCTCCTCCCTGCCTTGTGAGGGGAGCTGCCTTGTGAGGGGAGCTAGCCCGTCGGTGCGGTGACTCCCAGCCAGGCTGCTCTGTGTCTCAGGTTACAGGCCCTGAGCCGAACCTCCCGGAACTCGACCCCGAGGAGAGAGGGTCCAGGGCTGCTCCGTCCACCGTGTCCTGGTGCTGAGGAGGCAGCCTGACAGCAGGCACCAGAGCCCCCTCCCCCGCCAGCTGAAGCCAAGGCTGCTGTCCAGCGGCCAAGGCTGTGGGGAGCACTGCAGAGGAGGGGTGGGAGAGGCCTCCCGGGGGAGCTGGGGAGTCCCTGGAAAGGGCCCCAGGGCCTCGGGAAGGAGGCTGGGGTCATGGCAAGGAGCACAGACAGGAAGCCCCCGTGGGGGGCCCTGTGCCCGGGGACAGTGGGGCAGAGTGCAGGGACTGGGGGTCCTGGGATGGGGTCAGAGCTGAGGCCAGGTTCCCACAGAGCTGCATCCCAGGGGCCAGGGAGTGGGGTGGGGTCCGGGCTGGGCCACAACGCAGGATGCACACGTCGGGGGGTCTCCCTGAGGATTCTCCTAGAGCCCGGCCCTGCTCCCACTGACCAGTGCCCTGCCCCCAGCCCACACCAGTGATGAAAGGCTCAGGAGGCTGAGGCTCAGGGAGCTGCTCCCCGGCAGGGACAGTGTGGACAAGGGGATCACCCATTGTCTCTGCGGCGAGGTGCCCACTCTCTGTGCGACGGTGGCTGGCGTAGCATCATAAACTGGGCCGTGGGCCTTTATTGTCCTATAAGTGGACTTTGCAAAACTTCTCAGAGGGAACTTCCTTGAGATGTAACTGAACCTCAGCCAAACATCCGTCTCAGCTCTGCTCCCGGCCCGTCAGGTGTCCCTCTTCTCACCGCTGGTGGCTCTGCCGTCAGTGGGGTGGGGTGCACGCCCCAACCTGGGCTGGCGCAGGGCACTCCGGCACTCCTCTACTCAGAAGACTCGGAAGTGGCTGGCCTCACCAGGGGAGAGGGCACACTGGCCGCCGTGCATGGAATGGCCGATGGGGCGGGCCTCTTGTTTAATCTGCGTAACTGCCGCCCAGGCAGCTGCTTGTTCTCAGAGGAGACACAGGAGGACTGATGCTTCCTGAGGTCCACGCGGCCGGTTGGGTGCCATGGTGTCACCCAGTCTGGGGACTCAGGGGAGTTTCCAGCAGAGGCTGGAGCCCACAGCTTCCCCACCCCACACTCTGGCAAAACTCCCCCTGGGCCTCCTTGCTGAGGAGTCAGGGGTCACCAGAGAAGCAGAGCCAGTGGGATATGCCTGAGCTCAGTCATGGCCGACTCTTTGCCACCCCAAGGACTGCAGCCCGCCAGGCTCCTCTGTCCATGGGATTCTCCAGGCAAGAACACTGGAGCGGGTGGCCATTTCCTCCTCCAGGGGGTCTTCCCCACCCAGGGATCAAACTCGGGTCTCCTGCATTGGCAAGGGGATCCTTTAACTACTGAGGCACCGGGGAAGCCTCTAAACAGAAGAGATTTATTGTAGGAATCTGTGTCCGTGGTGATGGAGACCGAGAAGCCCCACAAGCTGCCTGCAGGCTGGGGCCCCAGGACAGCCAGTGAGCAGCTCCCAGCAGAGTCTGAGGCCTGAGATAAGGAAGGGCAGCCGGTCCTTTGAGTCCCAGTGTGAATCTCAAAGCACGAGAGCCCAGAGCAGCAACGTCCCCGACGTCTCTGGGCAGGAACAGATGGACATCGGGTTTGCAGAGGGAAAGGCTTGCTCCTCCTCTACCTCTGTGCCATGCTGGGGTCGAGGGATTGGAGGGCTCCCCACCCACCCAGCACACACACCCTTGGGGGGCCCTGACTTACTCTGTCCACAGAGCCCTCTAAGACATACCCAGACCCACGTCCAACCAGCTGTCAGGGCCTCCACGGCCAGCCGAGCTGACACATAAAGCTAACCCTCACCGTGACAAAGTGCCCAGGGACACACGTGAGGAGGAGGAGAGGCAGAAGGTGGAAAGGATGGATCAGTTTTGGAGCCAGCTTGGAGGCAAGAATCAGGCTGAGCTTGAAAGGGGGTGACGACGAGGCTGCTTCAGTTCCGTAGAGCCTGGGCGGTTCCAACAGCAGACGTTTACTTCCTCACATGCTGGAGGGTGGAAGTCCGAGGTCAAGGTGCTCACGGGGCTGGCTGCTGCCGACGCCTCTCCCCTCGGTAGACGCGGATTCCTCCCCATATCCTCGTGTGGCCGTCCCCCTGAGTGTCTTCTTACAAGGACCTGGTCATGTTGGACCGGGGCCCACCGCCGTGACCTCCTGGGACCATCATCACCTCTTTAAAGACCTACCTCCACATACACTCACATGCTGAGGTCCTCGCGGTGGGGGGTTCAGCACTTGAATTTGGGGGGGCACAGACGGTCAGTGTCAAGAGCTGAACTGCGTGTGGAGTTGCTGCCTCGGGGTGTCTGGGGGGCCCAGGAATCAAGTCCACTCGCTAGACCCTGAGCTAAATTCTGGCTCCAAATCTTCAGACACAGGCCTGTGACCCTGACCCGTGGCTTCACATTTTAACTCACTGGGCAGGGCTCTCCCTGGAGACCCTGAAGCCCCATAAGAGCAGAGTCACCCCTCAGAGGAGCTGGGACAGAGTGGGAGGAAGACCCCCTGGGCTCAGGGAGAAGGCTTCTGGGGACCACAGCGCTGGGGCTGGGCCTTTCGAGGAACATCAGCTCCATGCGATGGGCTGCCTGTCCATCTGCTTTTTGTGCAGCTTTATTATTTTCCAAAACAGGAATGCTTCTGTCTCTCTAGACTAGCAGTCCTAGCAAACCCATCAGGACGTGACTCCTTTAATCCCCTCTGCCCACGAGGCAGCACGGTGAGGACCCCGGGCCCAGAGAGGAGGTGCTGTTCGTCCAGCGTCACGTGGGCCGTGGGGTGAGCCGCTGTCCCTCTAACTGCAGAGTTCAAGCTTTCTGCACAAGACTGTTCAGCCTCCTCTCTCTTAACATGATTCCAGAATAATGTAACTATCCAAACAATGTTTGGGAACCTCTAAGCAGTCTCTAAAACGCAGAGGAGGAAATAAAGACCGACCTCGTCCAGCCCCACTGGGAGCCTGGCTGGCGTTGCCAAGGGCAGTAGGGGCCGCGTCTAGCATGTGAGCCTGGAGACCCCCGGCCGCCGTGCCCACGCGGGGACCTTCGCCAAGGGGGCAGCACTGGGTCTCATTGCTCCTTACAGCCTCGAGGGATGAGCCAAAGGCTTAACAGCAAAGTGAAACATCACTCACGGTGAAAAGGAATTAACCACAAATCTGGGAAAAGCAGGGATTAATCTCAAAACCGTCACGCTGAGCGGAAGACGCAGGGCACTGAATGAATACGTGCATGCACTTCTGTTTTTACAAAGTCCCCCCGAAAGGCAAAACCACGCTCGGTTTCAGGGCTGTAGATAAGGGAGGTGAAACCATAAAGGAAAACAAGGACGTTAAGTCCACGGCATTAAGGAGTTTGCTTGACCCGAGGGCAGGAAGGAGGCTGGCCTGGGGATGGGAGGGTGGTCGTGTGATGGGGGGCCCCCACTAGGAGGTCACAGCCCCGCCCTGGGCCTGCGGGGACAGAGGCGGAGGGGGGAGCGAGGAGTCTGACCCACCCTCCGAGTCGGCTCTGTGGCCCTGGAGGAGCTCCTGATCCCCGGCAGCGCGTCCTTGTCCATCAGCCCTGTTCAGGGTTGTCGTGGCAACCAGAGGAGACACCGGACTCGGAGATGGGCGGCTGCAGTCTGCTGTCGACTGAACCGTGTCCCCCGGAAAGCACACTGCAGTCCTGACGCCCGCCCACCCTGGGAACTCGGCCTTGTTTGGTCTTCAAGGCTGGGGTCAAGTTAAGAGCTGGCCGTGCTGAGAAGGGTGGGTGCTGCCCACAGTGACCAGGGTCCCCGTGGGAGATGCAGAGAAGCCGATACAGGGCTAGGCCGTGCGCAGCCAGGGGCAGGGATGGTGACGCGCCGCGGGCCGAGGGGCACCTGCAGCCTCCCGGAGCTGGAGGAGGCAGGAAGGACCCTCCCCCGAGCCTCCAGAGGAAGCTGCCCTGCCCCCACCTTGAGGCCCCCGCCCTCCAGAGCCTGAACGAACACGTCCCCGCAGTCGCAAGCCGCCCGGGTTGTGACAGCCGCTCAGCAGCCCTTGCAGACTGACTCCGCCTCGCCTTTCGCTCCTGTGGACGTGGCTCTGTCTCGCCGTCACTGTGAGCTCAGCCCCAGCTTTGTCCAGGTTGCCGTCTACCCCGGCAAGGATCGAAACATGAGCTGCTGCAGCTGCTGACCTGCAACAGCCCCAGAAAGGAGCTCAGACTGGAGATCAGGAATGAGGCCCTCAGAACAGGTCTTCGGGTTAGACATTTTCAGGAGGTTTTATGAGCCTGACCCTGGCATCTCCTCATACTTAGAAAAGCACTAAAATCCTTCATGGAGCCATCTGTTCTTCATGACCAGCAGAAAAGTGAAGTCGCTCAGTCACGTCTGACCACCAGGCTCCTCTGTCCATGGGATTTCCCAGGCAGGAATACTGGAATGGGTTGCCATTTCCTTCTCCAGGGGATCTTCCTGACCCAGGGATCAAACCGGAGTCTCCGGCTTTGCAGGCAGACGCTTTACCATCTGAGCCCCCAGGGAAGCCCTGGTGACTAGCAGAAACACTTTGCAAAAAAAAAAAAAAAAACAAACAAACATGTGCTGAATTGCACGTATTCCCTTTTCACCAACATCACACCTATACTGACCTCCCCCTGCCTCTTTGAAGCAGTTTCTCAGAGCTGAGGTGCTGTCTCCAGGGCTATAGTCATCACTCTGAAAGTCAACGTCGCTCAGCTGTGTCTGACTCTTTGCGATCCCATGGCCTATACAGTCCATGGGATTCTCCAGGCCAGAATACTGGAGTGGGTAGCCTTTCCCTTCTCCAGAGGATCGTCCCAACCCAGGGATCGAACTGGGGTCTCCTGCATTGCAGGCGGTCTTTACCAACTGAGCTACCAGGGAAGCTAGTTTTAGATAGCATGCATGCCTGCTCTTTAAAACGTGGGCCTGGGAATCCCTTCAGAGACAGCAGCCCCTCCTCAGTCTTGCTGACCTGGCCCCTTCCCGTTGTGACGATTGATGCTGCCCTGCGTATATCCGTGTATGACCCTCAAACTCATTTAGAAATTCCATTACCGAAACCCCGGGCAGGACTTTGTTAGGTGACCGTGCAAACGCCCTGTGCACTTTCACACTTGCTGCCCCTGGCCGGATCCGTCTTGGGAAACTGGGACCCCTTCAGAAGCCACCAACCCGGAACAGACCCCTTTCCCACAGGCCGCCCACGCCAGGGGTGACCTTCTCTCTAATCTCTGCCAATTTGCCAAACAAAAACGGTATCAATGGCTTCGTCGCTTGCATTTGCATGCCTTTGATGACTATTGAGTTTGAACATCTTTTCATATGTTTATTGGCCATTTATGTAAATAAGTCCTTAACATTTATGGAGCCTTTAAAAAATACCAGCCGGCCTCCTCCATCAGGGGCTCAAAGACCTGAGCCCTGGGCAGGGGGAGGGCGGGGGAGGCACCACCGCAGGCAGGACCCGTCCTCCAGCTTCAGAGGGGTCCACTCCTCCAGCTTCAGAGGGGTCCACTCCTCCAGCTTCAGAGTGCGTCCAGAAGCCTGTCAAGGACCCCCCTGCCGGCTCTGCCCCCTCCATGCACCCCCAGCCTCCACCCCAAGCCTCCCCTGCCACCCCCCAACCCCCTGAGCTCTGCGGTCCGAGGGTGGATGACAGCAGCTTGGCAAGGCCTCAGCTCAGAGAGATTTGCATGTTAACAGGGAACTCTGCTTCAGGCTAATGATTTGAAAACCTAGCCTGAGCTCTGGGGGCTCAGCTCTGGAGCCTTTAAAAGCTAAATCAACTGTAAACGACGCACGTAGCGGCCAATGCTTCCCAACTGCCTGGCCTCCTCCACTGGGAGTGGGTCAGTGAGGGAGTGATTCCCAGGCAAAAAGTCATAGATGTGCCCTGCCCCTGGGGCCCTGCCTGGCCCCCAGGTCAAGGGGACCCTCCTCCCAGTCCTAGAGGTGAGCCATGTGGAGACTGGGCCCAGGCTGGCTTCTGACCATCAGGACCCCTGCCCCGCCTCTGGCCTCTCCAAACCCCCCTCGGAATGGCCCCCGCCCTCCTCAACCATCCCAAGGTCAACTCTGCCCCGAGTAGCCTTCCTCGACCTAGTTGGCCACCCTTCTTTCTCCATCGCACCAGCTAAATCATTCTGCATTTTACGTTTTATTTTCTGATTAGTCGTATAGAGCTCATTAAATGGCAGATAGAACGTTTCATAAAATACGTAGGGGGACCTTGGATGATTAATGCCAAAATTAAAAAAATAATCATCAGGCGATGAGAGGCATTGTCTGTCCATAAAACTCATGTAGCATCTAAAGACAGCGGGTTTACGGCTGCAGGGGTAGAGGGCAGGGCCCTGCTCTGGCGCTGACCTGGCCCATCCCTTGCTCGCTCAGCCATCCTGCAGGGCCCGCTCCTGGAGAAGCCTGCCCGGCGGCCGCTGCGGGTGCTGCAAAGTCAGGGCTTGGGGTCCCCCATCATGAGACGCACGGCCTGGGGTGTCGAGGCCTCCATTGAGCCCTGGGGCCCCCCTCCACGGGCGCTTACCCTCCAGGGTTGGTTCCTGCAGTCGGCCAGTCACGCCATCCAACACTTAGTCCTGGGCAGGCAGCTGAGCGGAAAGGCCATCAGATTGACTACCCCTGCCCCCGGGACGGAGGACCCCTGCCTTGTCAGTGCCCAGCCAGCGTCCCTTCCCGCCGGAGGCTCTCAGGCCGGGCCCTGCCTTCGTCCCCCCGACTACCTGCCCAGCCGTGCCCTGGGGAAACTGGGTGCTCAGGAGGCCTCCACTCCCAGAGGGCAGAGCTGGGCGGCTGGACTCGTGAGGAGCCTGCCCACTGGTGCCTAGGGGGCTCTGCTGGGCCTGGGGCTTCTGTCCGACCTCAGGGCTGGCAGGGAGCGGTGACCCTTGTGGCAGCGCCCAGCTGTCCAGATTGGTTCATTGTGGGGGAGCGGCTCTGCTGATTATTCATGAGTACAGGAGACGCGTCCTCAGGGGAGAAGGGCCACATGGGGATTTTCCATGACCGCACATCGGGCCTGGCCTCCCCTGCGAGCTGAAGGTGAGCTGAGTATAGAAAGCTCTCCAGGCAGGCGCAGGAGAGTGGACAGTCCCCACGCGCCCTCCAGGAGGGGGACCCCTCTCTGGCACCCACCTCCTATGCCCAGTAACAACCTACGTGGCCAGTGTACAGTTGAGTTCAGTTCAGTCGCTCAGGCATGTCCGGCTCGTTGCCACCCCATGGACTGCAGCACACCAGGCCTCCCTGTCCATCACCAACTCCCAGAATTTACCCAAACTCACATCCATTGAGTCGGTGATGCCATCCAACCATCTCATCCTCTGTTATCCCCTTCTCCTCCTGCCCTCAATCTTTCCCAGCATCAGGGTCTTTTCAAATGAGTCAGCTCTTTGCATCAGGTGGACAAAATGTTGGAGTTTCAGCTTCAACATCAGTCTTTCCAATGAACACTCAGGACTGATCTCCTCTAGGATGGACTGGCTGGACCACCTTGCAGTCCAAGGGACTCCCAAGAGTGTAAACTTAGTGGAGCTTAATAGCATCCCAGCTCCAGCAGGAGCCTGACTCCCAGGATGGAAGGAGCAGGGCTGGAGAATGGAGCGGGGAGGGGAGGCTGCCAGCAGGCCTGGGGGCCGGGTGAGCCCGGGGCTCGGAAAGCCACAGGCGGTCTCCCCTGGGCACAGCAAGGCCCAGGGGCAAGATGCTCTAGCCTTCACCCCGTCTTGGGGTGGGGACCTCCTGACGATGCTCCCTCCTGTGAGGACCGTCCAGGCCTGAGGCTGGCCCCTGGAGCCGGGAGCTGGGGTGGCCAGGGGCCTCCTGGATCTGACATAGGTTGAGGGGCATTGATGGGGCTACTGAGGTGGATGGACCCCTAGCATCCCATCCTCAGAGGGCAGAGCCCATCTCCGGGGTGGGGGTGCCGGTCCCCTCCCTGGCCGGTACCAGGGAGGTGCTTCCTGCAGGGGCCACTGCTTCCAAGCATCCTTCTTAGGACTGCAGGGGAGCATCCTACCAGCACCCGTGATCACTGCCTGCCCCAGACTCACGGGCACCTGAGCCAAGGGGTCAGGCAAGGCAGCAGCTGTCCAAAGGCCCCGAGGTCGGGACTGGTCACCCGGGAACAGAGGGAGCAGGGGTCAGGTGTCCCTGGGCAGGAAGTGCTGGGAGGTGCCCAAAGGACCCTCCCCCATGATGTCAGGGAGCAGGTAGGGGCTCCCAATATCAACCTGGGAGGGGGCTTTGATGGGTATCGGAGGAGACCTGGAGAGGGAGCGGGGAGCTTTGAAGAGAAGTGGCAATGTCCTGGTGGGTGGGGTGGAGGGTCTTGAGGGGGCCCTGGTGTGTCCAGAGCCGGGCCAGGCTTCCAGCGGGAGGCCAGGGCTGCAGTCAAGGCCCCGGAGCCCGGGGTGGGGGGGTGGGGTCATGGCCAGGTGAGGGGCAGGGAGCGGCCTCTCCCAGGGCCTCGCAGACAGGATGGAACTTATACCGTCTCTATGAATGGGACCTACGTGGTGGCAGCCTCATTCCAGACAGAGAAGGTGGGGAGGGTCTGTCCGGAGCTGGGCACCATCCGTAGGGTCTCTGAAGGTGGGCTGCTCTGATGACTTTCCCTGCCTCCTTGTGGGTGGGCATCCCGGCCCCCACTTCCAGCGGGGATGCCCCGGGAGGCCTCCAGCTCCCGCGGGGGCTGTCAGTCCCTAGCCCCACCCTTGCTGGGCAGCAGCCTCACCCCGGGGTCTTGTTTCCGGCCCCTCCCTGAGTTCTCTCTGAGCGGGACGCCTGTGGGCAGGAGGACGGAGGCTGTGACCCCCACAGCTCTCAGAGCCCCTGGGAGCTCATCCCAGCTGCCTCTGGCCTGGGAGGTCAGGCAGGTTTTCCAGTGGGGTTGGGGGAGGCACCTGGAGTGTGAGGAGGGGTTGGCCCACGGCAGTGAGGGGATGGGGGTTCCAGGTGCACAGGATCACCTGAGCTAAGTCACTGAAGCCTGGAGACCACGGGATGGGCCCCCAGGGGAGAGAGTGGGGGCCAAGGACGGGCCCCGGAGAAGCTGGACCTGGTGGTCAGGAGCTCAGAACTGACCGGGAGAGGCTGGGACCACAACTAAGTCTGTAACCGACGTGGTGGGAGGGGCTCACGTTCCTGAGAAGAGGTCTGGTCCCCGACAAGGGCGGAAGGAGCGGAAAGGGGCAGGGAGGCTGGAGGGGCCTCGCGGGGGCGAGGGGGCGGGGCTGCCCGCGCGGAATGGGAGGGGCTCCAGGGACCGCGGTGCCGTCCTAGCGGAACTCTGCTTGGATTTGTTGTACGTTTCATTTTTCAGGCCAGTTTTAGATTTGCAGAGTTCCCACACCCCCACGCGAGGGTCTCCATACATCCTTAGTATGCTTACATGTCTGTTACAACAAATAAAGCGGTATCCGTACTTTAGTATCAGCTGAAGCACAAGCATTCCTCTGAATTCCTTAGTTTGTACCTGAATTCCTTGGTTTTTATCTAACGCCCTTCTCCAGGACCCCAGGCGACCCAAAGTCCTCCTGTCTCCCTGGGCTCCTCCCACGGCTGGGACAGTCCCTCCAGCTTCCCTTGCGTCTGTGACCTTGGCTGTCTGGGCATCGGGGCAGGTGTTCCCCGGAAGGTCCCTCTGCTGTCATCTCGGAAGGAGCTGACCCGGGGTACGTGCTGTCACCGGGACTGGTCGCCGTGGTGCCGGCCTCTCACCCGGCGGAGGCGTCCTGCGCCCCCAGGCCCCCTGCCCTCCTTGGACGGAAGCCGCCGGGCGCAGCCCACACTCCCGGGGTGGGGGTCGCACCCCAGCTCCTCGAGGGCCAGGGGTTTGCAGATGCTGTGACGGTTCTGGATCGGCCTCTTCTGCCTTGTTTACTCAATCATTTGCCTCAGTCTGAACTCAGGGGGTTATTTCAGGCGTTTGGGTGTCTCCTAGACCACACATCTTGATGCGAAAATGGTTCCAGCTTGGACGGGGGCTCTTTCATATGCCCCGTGTCCCTTGACCTGCCCTTGACCTTCAGACACCATGTGGTCCCTCCCTATCTCCCTCCTTCCTCTCTTCCTCCCTTCCTTTCTCTCCCTCTTTAGGGACTGACCCCCTTTATTCTTCTTCACCCTCACTCCCGGGGGACAGCCTTCCGGCCTGTCATGACGGCCAGCCAGATGCTCCCTGGGGCCCCTCTTCCCGTGCTCCCCGGGCACCATTGGTGGTTCCCTCCCTGGGAGTGGAGCTGCTGACACCTGCCTTCCCAGCCGTCTCAGCTACTGGATTCTGGGTTCTCAGCCTCCCACCCGGGCGCACGTAGCTGGGGAATCAGTCGGTGCCTTGAGGGGACTTTGCTGCAGAGTTTCGGGCTCAATTCCCTCGGCTCTCGCATCTGGAATGTTTTGAGCCTTCATCTCTGGTGGAGAGAAGGCGCCCCCTTCCCTGTCTCTGACGCCCAGGAGCTGGAGCCTGACTTCACGAGGCGAGAGGAGGAGGACCGCAGTCTCCCGTCCGTGTCCTGGGCTGGTCAGCGTCCACAGGGCAGGGCTGGGAGGGGCGCTCAGTCTGGTCCCTGAGCCCACGAGGGGCAGCCCACACCGCCCTGTATTCCTGGGCAAGACCCCTGAAGTCTGAGCCCGTGAGGAGCATCTGACTGTCGCCTTAGAGGAGCTCCAGGAAGTCGGCAAGTGGTTCTTCTTGCCAGGAAACACGCTGACATTCAGGGGCTGCTGAGGACAAGAAACTAGGGGGTGACGGAGCCGCCTGGAGGCGCCACCCCCCGTGCTTCATGCAGACCCAGCCTCCATCCCCGTGCCCACCTCGCCCGCGCCTGCGGGCCCGTCGCAGCTGGGCCCCCGTCTGCCTTCTACACTTCAGTCTGTGTGTCTGTTCTTCCCGCAGGCAGAGTCGCGTGTCCAGGGGGAAGGAATGCCCGTGGTCCCTGAAGAGTGCTGCCCAGCCTGAGGGGAGGTCCCTGGGGCCCCTATTTGGGCTTCTGGGTCCCCCACTTGCTGCTCCCAGGGACCCGTCCCCTTACGCTTTGAAGATGAAATTGAAGGCCATCCATCCATTGCTCCCTGGGGGCTGCTGTGCCATTTCCTTAAGCTCCTGGTGAGCTGACCCTCAGTGGGATTTCAGGATGGATACCCTGGCCAGCGCCTTCCTCCGCAGTGGGCGCGCAGGGCAGGGCCCCAGGACCACCCAACCGGCTGATCTCAGCCCAGGCCATGGGGCCAGTAC
>NW_011494741.1:313858-314235 GCF_000754665.1 Bison bison bison | reverse complement strand
GAGCTGACCCTCAGTGGGATTTCAGGATGGATACCCAGGCCTTCCTCCGCAGTGGGCGCGCAGGGCAGGGCCCCAGGACCACCCAACCGGCTGATCTCAGCCCAGGCCGTGGGGCCAGTACTGCCAAGCGTGGTGTCCCGGTGAAGCCCAGACCCTCGATGAGGGCAGCTTGGTTGTTGCTCAGGGATGACCAGCGACAAAGGATGCTTTCCCAGGGCCGGTGGGAGGGGCTTCATGCAGGCCACGCCTACCACCTGCCCAGGGGACTTGGGGGGGGGGGGAGGCCACATGACTGGCAGCTGAATCCCTGCCACTCCGCACAGCAGTGGAGCTGGGTGGGGTGGGTGCGAGTGCAGAGGCTCTGAGATCCTGGCTGC
>NW_011494741.1:307518-313758 GCF_000754665.1 Bison bison bison | reverse complement strand
GTCCACATCCCCCTGTTCCACCCAGAGCTGCCCAGATGACCGTCCTGTCAGGAAAGACCCCTGACCCACCAGATTCCTGGCCCCGACGTCTGAATCTGGCCACAGGGAAAGGGCCAGGGCCGTGGGAGCTGAGCTGAATGTCATGTGGGCCTCGCGGTAGCTGGGTTCTGCGGGACGCTCCTGTCTGCTGCCTTGACTGCTGTGTTAATTCCACAGTGGGTGTGGTCTCCACCCTTCTCAGGAAGAAGCCCTATCTGTGACTCAGGGCTTTGAGCCCTGCCCTGGGGCTCCCACCCGAGAACTTTCCAAGGGGTCTTCACCACTGCAGCTCGCATCCCCGTCCACCTGTCCGCGACCCCCAGCGCTTGCTGCACATTGTCACTGGACTGTAAACGTGTGCTCGCCCCTCCCTGCGGGCAGGACTGCTCACTCGCACTGCGTTCGGGAACACGGAGGCTCACTTTGCGTGTCTGTCACCTGAGGGGGTGGGCCAGGGGGAGGGGCAGGGCTCGCAGGGACCCACTCGCCGGCAGCTTGGGCTGGACACTGGCGACTGCACACTGGCGTCTGGACTGCTTTGCTCTGAGGAAGTGCTGCCCGAGGGCCACGTGAAATCACGTGGAGAAATACTGGCACTTAGAAGTGACATGCTTCGTCCCCTCGCCCCGAGGGCTGTCATGCAGGAACCGTGAGCCGCGGGTGAGGCCACCAGGGGGCCGGTCCTCCCCGCCCCACACCCATCCCGGTCAGGTGAGCCACTTCCCAGCTCAGGGCGAGGTGCTGTCCACGGTGCTGAGAACCCAGTGAACACGGAGGCCATTGTGTTCACGAGGAGGGCGGGATGGGCAGTGAGTGGGGGACCCGGGGACTGACTGCCTGGCTTCATGGACGAGGAACCAGCACTGGCAGGGTGACAGAGGGTCAGGGAGCCTCCCCCACAGCAACACGGGTGCTGAAATCCAGGAGCCACGGGAGGGCGCGTCCCCCTGGCAGCGGGTCTGGGTGGGCACCAGGGTGCCGATAGCCCCAGGGTGCCATGGGTGGGGTGGGGCGTGAGGCGCTCTGGGGCAAGCGGATCAGCTCCCAGTGAGGCTGGAAGGCAGAATGTGGACCAGCTTAGCTGGGGGTTGCATTTACCAGATGACACTGCAGAGTTTGAAAGGGGTTGTTCTTGCAAGAGGCCGACTTCAGGGCCCAGAGAAGCTGCCGGGGGTGAGCAGGGGGGTCAGGGCAGCCCCCAAGAGACAGCAAGTAGGGGCTTGAGGAGGGAAGTGGAGGCGGGGATGAAGGGAGGAGAGGGGCCCTGACTGGTTTTGGAGGAAGCATGCCCAGGGCTTCCGGGAGGACTGGATGGGGTCAGGGGGCTGGGGGACCGAGAACGACCCCAGGCAGGCCGAGCTGGGAGGGTGCCTCTGGGGGCCGGGGGATCCGGGAGTCTGTGCGCCCTGGTCTGCAGGTCTCTGGACCTGAACCTGGAGATGCAGTTCAGGGGACAGAGCATCATTATGGATGAGGCCAGTGCTGATGGCCTGGCCCTGCAGATCCCAGGGGACCCCAAGCAAGACAGAGGCGGCAAGTGTGACCACGGAGCTCGCACCGCCCGTGGGGCAGGAAACACCTCTTCCTAGCGTCCCTAATCCCATTAGGGAGCGCGCCGGGCTCTTTTCTCTCCCGCCGGTCCCTGGTAATCGGTCCCTGGTAATCGGTTCTCCACAGCTGCCAGCCGCGCGCAGATGGCTGTGTTACGTCTGGTGCAGCTCTGCTTGGGATTCAGGGGAGAGAGCTGGGCGGATTCGGGCCCTGGGTTCAGGCTGCCAGCAGAGAAAGCAGCAGCCTCAGTCCACCTCCGGAGGTCAGGGAACCGTGGGAAGGGACTGCGGGCAGGTGGACTGGGCATGGATCAGCGCCTGCCGCCAAGCAAGGGCGGAGCCCAGGAGGTCTTTGGGGGCCAGAGGCGGGGCTCCCCCTCAGCTCTGGGCATCACCTGTGGGTGCCCCGGACAGGGTTCCAGGCTTCAGAGGTGCAGGGACACAGACAGGCCTGCCCCGCAAGGAGCAGGCTCTGGGGACGGAGAGGGCAGGCTGGTGCCCCGGGCGCCTGGTGGGGAGAGCGGGTGGGACAGAGGTGCCAACCCCAGCACCAGCGGGAGCAGGCTGCCCCTGCCAGAACACAGGCGCAGCCAGAGAACTGTGGGTCTGCGTACCCCGCTCCCCGGAAACTGCTAGACGGAGAGGCTGTGCGAGCTCAGCTGTGGGCAGCGTGCATGCTGCTGGGCTGCTGTTCTTCAGTCGCTCAGTCGTGTCCAACTCTTTGCACCCCACGGACTGCAGCAAGCCAGGCTCCCCTGTCCTTCACTATCTCCTGGAGCTTGCTCAAACTCATGTCCACTGAGTCGGTGATGCCATCCAGCCATCTCATCCTCTGTCCCCTTCTCCTGCCTTCAATCCTATCCCAGCATCAGAGTCTTTTCCAATGTGTCAGCTCTTCACATCAGGTGGCCAAAATATTGAAGCTTTGGCTTCAGCATCAGTCCTTCCAATGAATATTCAGGGTTGATTTCCTTTAGGATGAACTGGCTTGGTCCCCTTTCTGTCCAAGGGACTCTCAGCCAGGTCTGGGCCCCTCTGGGTGATCAGTGCCTCCACATAGGACTCTGCACACACCTGTGTCTTTGAGTCCTGAATCCCTTCTTTTTATTAAGAACTCTGCCTGTGTGCGCCTTCCTGCCTGCCCCCGCCCAGGGATGGCCAGGCTGTCCTCAGGAGGGGACGCGAGGGAGGGCTCCTGCGTGGGGCGTGGGGGCTGGTGATACAGGGCGGGGTCTTCTTTGTCTGCCCACCCCTGTTGTCCTGCCAGGAGGTCTCCTTCGGTTGCAACCACACCACTCAGCCCTGCCCAGGTCATGCCTTCTTTCTCCCTCCAAGTCTACCAGCCCAGGGCCAGGTGAGGGCTCCCTGCAGAACTGCCTGGCAGGTACCTGGGGGCCCTGCAGGAGCACCCTGGGGACAGAAGCCCACCCAAACGTGTCCCTGGGCCTCCACCTACAGCTCCTGGCCTGGAACCGCTCACTGCTCAGCAAGGGACACAGCCTTTCATGTGGACCAAGAGTCCAGCGTCTCAGCACCCCAGGAGCGGGCACTCGGGGTAAGCCAGAGGGGGTGGCAGGCATGCCACTGTGCCCTTTGGAAGGTTCTGGAGGAACCAGGAGGCTGGACGGTGTCTCCAGCGCGCTCGGCTGTGGGGCAGCCCCATGGGACTAAGGGACCTCACTTGCTCTGTTCCCTTCCGAGAGTAGGACCAGACCCCATCCATGGCTGGTAACCTGGCAACCATCCCCATCTGCCCCAGACAGGTCAGCTGAGGTCCAGGCCAGCACAACGGGGAGATGGCTGCTCCCTCCCAGGTGTCCGGAGGGTGTGACCACCCAGCAGACCCCCTTGTTTCTGGACAAATGACCCAGCAGACCCTCCCTGGGCTCCTCCAGAAACCCCGTGGTCTGCTGCAAGCTGAGGGGCCCAGACAGACCGCATTGCCCACAATAACAGCTGTGACCGAGCCCCCCTCCACAGGCCTGCAAAGGGCCCTGGACCCCGGGGCCTGGCTGGGGCTCGTCCAGCAGGAACAGACCGTTCGCCAAGAGGGTGGACAACACCAGCCCTTGCGTGACAAATGGGCTCATTAAGGAGATGGATGGCCGTGGTCCTCCGCCGTGTGCTGCGTCCGCCCAGGCAGGGGCCAAGTGCATTCAGACCATCTGCAGACCGGCCTCCAGGAGGCTGGGGTGGGGGCTCTCGAGAGGAGGAACAGGCTGGGTCTCGGGGGAGGGGGCTTCCCAGAGACTCAGGGATGCAATGAGGGTGCTCAGGGCGGCGGGTTGGCAGGGGACGCTGGAGGCCTAGGGACAAAGAAAAGCCCTGCAAGTGCCCCACGAGCCAGCATCTCTGGTTAAAATCCAGCTCGGCCAGAACCCTCAGCTCCCGTCTGCTCCCCATTTCCTCCGGCCCCAGCACAGCCCTCACCGCCTCCCTCTGCTGGCTCCCTGGCAGGTTGTCCCTAAATTCCTCCCCGAGACCAATCTGGGAGCCCCTGGTGGACGCCGGGTCATCCCATCTGGACCCCTGTGCCCTGGGGCCTCCACACCCAGAGAACAGATGCAGGCAGGAAGGAGACGGGATGCCCCCTCCAGTCCCACGGCCTCCCCGGCACCCCTCCTCCTGGAAGCTGCCCTCACCCGGTTCTCAGCTCATGTGGCTGGTTCACTCACAGGGCACTGAACCCACCTCGGGTCAGAAAAACAATTTCTCAGGAGGTAGAGGCGCGGGGTGGGTGTCGGTGGGATGCCCAGACCATGCCTGAGAGTCTGAGGGTCCCAGCGCCCCGCGAGGGCCGTCTGCCCCCTGAGCCTGAGTCTTAGAGCTCGGCAGCCTGCAGCCCCCGAGCGCAGGGCCAGGTTTGGGACGCCGCCTGACTGGGGCGGGTGGGGGTGACCGGCAGGGCCTGGGTGAGATGGGCCTGAGTGGAAGCCATTCAGAGGCCGGGGAGGGCCCGCCTCGGGGGCGGTCCACTGCAGGGCGTTCCAGGCATCTTGTCCTTCTCCAAGAAGCCTTTGCTGGGACCCCAGCTCCCTCCTCCCACTCCTGGAGGGCCCAGACCCCAAGAGCTGCCCCAAACCCCCAAGCCAACAGCCTCATCCTCCTCCACAAAAGGCCGGATCAGGCCTGCTGGGCCTCCCTCCAGAACCCTCACAAAACCTCCTAATCAAACGTTCTCAACCGACGATAAGCAGGGCTTTAACTCCTCAGGTGTGTGTATCGAGTACGGTTTTCAGGGCCGCCTCTTGGAGACCATTAAAAGATTATCTTCTCCTTGAGAGCTCCATTAGCCTCCCTCCAGGCTCTCGACCAAAGCCTGAAGACGGGGAGAGGTGCCTTGTTGAATCAGAGCAGGAAAACGAGCCCTTGGATGGGCCGGCGGGCTCCCTGACTGGCGTCAGGAGCAGGGTTCCGCCAACCCTGGAAGCGGCAGACAAACCAGCCTACCCGTTCCAGGGCGTTCCTCGTGCGCTTGCAGCTGCTTTGCTCCGATTTCTGTCTTTTGTGTCTCAGGGACCTTGAGAAAGCTGGGTGAGACTGACCTTCACCATACCCCAAGGTGGCCTGCTGGCCAGCCCACCTGTGTTCCATCCAGGTGAGTGCAGAGGCCCCTTCCAGGTCAGGGAGGCCCTGGACCAGGGCGGCCGAACAGGCCGAGGTGTGAGGTGTCGGCAGACGGGCCGCATTTCTCTTAGCGATGTCGAGAAGCAGGCCTGGACTCGGAAGACTGGGTTCACTGCCGAGCCCCTCTGTGGCCAGGGTGTTCTGAGTTGGGGGAGGGACCCTCCAGGTGCTGGGCTCACATGGAAGGGGCGGGGCCCACCGCCGAGAGGGTTCAGGAAAGGTCCCCTGGCCTTGCTTCAGCAGGGGCCCGGACCACATGTGAGCCGCCGGGGAGCACAGGGGTGGCTTCGGTAACACAGGCCCCCCAGGAATCTGGAGCCGCGGCGGGTGGCAGGAAGGCGCAGGGGACCTTGTTCCATTCCCTCCCCTCCGGGGCCGGGGACCCGGGCCGGGCGGCTGCAGGTGTCCCCGGATGGTGAGGAGTCGCCCGGCTCCAGGCTCACAGGCTTGCTCTGGTTTGGGCTTCGTGGCGTGGAGCCACACTGTTGGTCTCTAAGGGTTGGCCTCTTTCCCTCGGTGTTGCGTTTGGAGGGCGCAGCAGCTGTAACTCACTCCAGGGGGCGCAGTTTCCTCTGTCCCGTTTCAAGCGTGCTCTGCACTCCGAGGGTTAGCACTCCATCCGACTTCTATTCATCAGGACAAGCGAGCCGCGATGGCATCCTCAAGGAGCCTTCTCCCTTTGGGTCTTTGTTCCTGCAAAGTCCTCACGTTCACCTAAACCTCCATCTCCCCTGGTTGATCAGTCTGTCCTTGTTTTTGCCAAGCTCTGCCTGGCCTATTCTGGGGCGATGTAAAAGCACGGGAGTGTAAAAGTGGTAACATTTTCCGGGGATTCCTGCTTCCACCCGCTGTCCTGACTTTGACCCTGGGAGCCAGGAGTCTGAAACTGCCCGGACTCGTGCAACCCTGGGGGGTTCCGGGTGGGGCGGGCGAACGCTGTGAGAGCAAGGACTCAAACAGTGGCCGAGAGCAGAGCCTGGAGGGCCGTCCGCCAGCCCCACGGGGGCCGACAACACGACCGCGG
>NW_011494741.1:306991-307418 GCF_000754665.1 Bison bison bison | reverse complement strand
TGGAGGCCCGCCCGCCAGCCCCACGGGGACCGACAACATGACTGCGGGCAGGAGGAGACCCGCCCGACGTCGGGGCAGCCGGGCACCCTCCACGCTGGCGTCCATTGCCGCTTCTCGTCCTAAGGCAACGCCACCCGCTCACTCGGAGAGTCTCGGTTCTCGTGTGTGGTCAGGCTTAGGTCTTCTTTCCACTATGCTGACCGTGTGGATTTTCCCCCACGACACCCGACTCAGCTCCACATCACAAACCCGCCACCCTTTCCGCGGCTTTCTCGGCACGGCTGCATCGTTAACGTGATTTGCAGTCGGGGTCTCCTCTCTGTGGGCTTCCCAGGTGGCTCAGCGGTGAAGAACCCTCCTGCCAGTGCAGGAGACGTGGGTTCGATCCCTGGGTCTGGAAGATGCCCTGGAGAGTATAGTATAGTAT
>NW_011494741.1:304937-306891 GCF_000754665.1 Bison bison bison | reverse complement strand
CGGACAAGAATACTGGAGTGTGTTATCAGTCATTTCCTATTCCAGGGGATCTTCCCCACCCAGGGATCGAACCTGGGTCTCCCACATTGCAGGCAGACACTTTAACCTCTGAGCCACCAGGGAAGACCCCAAGGGACTGGCAACCCACCCGAGTATTCTTGCCTGGAGGATCCCACGGACAGAGGAGCCTGGGGGCTACACTCTACAGGGTCGCGAAGAGTCGGACACAACTGAGCGACTGAACAACAGCTTCTCCTGATTTGTTCCCAAATGACTGGGGACTTTGCCCCTTTGAAATAACTTTGTTACCATGTGGACCACTGCTGGGAGGGACTTGCCATGTGCTGCTGGCTCTGCAGTGACACGCTCAGCCCTGGCTCTTGAGCTGCTGCTTCTGTGAGGTCCTGGGTGGGTTTCCTGGGAAGGGCCGGGGGAGACGGGCTGCCCCTTGGGTGATCTTGATAGCTGAAGGCCAGTTAGCACCTACGATCCCCCCTGGATTTTCTATCTCTGAGTACCTCACGTCTGCCTTTTGGTTTCCTTCTGGCACAAAGTTCGCGGTCCGGGATCCTGGCGACAAGCCCGCCTGATCTCAGCTGTTTGCTGACCGCGTGTCCACCCAGCAGTCTACACCACACCCCCACTTTCGTCTGGAAGCTGCCCTGATTGGGTGCTAAAGACATTGTCACCCTACTCACAAACAGCTTTCCCTTTTCCCACAAAGCCCCAGCAGACGTTTAAATCCTTAAAGACCAGGATCTACTAGAACATGCTCAGGGTGGGCCGTTCTGTCAGACTGGCCCTTTGCACAGACTCCTTTATTTCAGGACAGATTCCCCTCGGGGGAGGGTGAACACTGCTCCGTCACCGCCCCACCTGATTTGGGGGTTCCGTCCACACGCATCTTGGGCCTTCTTTGCGTCTATTCTGTGACTACAACTTTCTGTAGAACCCTCACTGTTTAGTTCATTTTCCCGTTTTCTCTCCTCTCTCGCTGGCCTGACCTCAGCATCCGTGCTATCTGCTCACCCGTATGTACAAACCGGCTGGATTCTCATTTCTGAAATGATGCTGCTTTTCCTTTAAAAAGTTGTTTTTAAGCCTTTCTGCCCTTTCTCCCGGCTTCCTGCTTAGCAAGCTCATTCCTGAGCTTTTCTATTTTTCACTGCTGTGTGCCTTCACAGATCCATCCTTGTCTTCATTTTGGTCGGCTCGTCTGTTGCATTAGGCTCCAGCCTGCACGCGTCCAGAGGCCAGTTTCCAGTGGGGGGTCCTTGCCAGTCCCTCCCTCAGCTCACCTTTACCCTTTACTCTCATGAAGGTGTCTGTGGATTTTTCACAATCCTTCTCTCTCGCTCATTTGAGATGAGCTCAAGGCCCTGTGTTCTAGAAGGTGTCCCAGTATGGGGGCGGGGTGCAAAGTGGTGACCCCAGCCTTACACTCCTGTGCTCTTCCCTGGTTTCATGGGGAAGAACATCTTACTGAGGAAGCGGCTGAGAACAGTGCTGAAGGGTGGGTTCTCGGCGCCCAGCCCAGCCCTCCCTGGCGCTGCAGTCCTCTCCGCATGACCCTGGGCAGCTCCGCACATGCTCCGAGGCGCGGCTTCCCTGGTGTTGAGTTGAGCTGATAGGGGTGCCCTCCCTGAAAGGAGTGCGGGGACAGAGGGGCTTGATTCCCAGAGCCAGAGTCTGTCTCGGGTGCTAGGTGGCCAGGGGTTAGCACTGATATCCCTCCTGGGGGCCTGCTTCCTGACCTTTAACCCTGACCTTTAACCCTGGAGCCTCAGGGGACACAGTGCTCCCAAGTCTCAGTGGGTCCTCACCGCTCGCATCCCTGGATTTTTACGTGAGTCCCTGGGAAGCGTCTCTCTCTGCCCACAGACCCGCTTGTGAGCAGGTGTCTCGGTGCTGGTGGAGATCCCGCTCAGATCGGCTGGGGGGGGGGGGGCCCCCC
>NW_011494741.1:304418-304707 GCF_000754665.1 Bison bison bison | reverse complement strand
TGTAGATCAGGGGACTAGAGTGTAGACAGGGAGACTAGAGTGTAGACAGGGAGACTAGAGTGTAGACAGGGGGACTAGAGTGTAGACCAGGGAGACTAGAGTGTAGACCAGGGAGACTAGAGTGTAGATCAGGGAGACTAGAGTGTAGATCAGGGAGACTAGAGTGTAGACAGGGGGACTAGAGTGTAGATCAGGGAGACTAGAGTGTAGATCAGGGAGACTAGAGTGTAGACAGGGGAGATTAGAGTGTAGACAGGGGGATTAGAGTGTAGATCAGGGAGACTAGAGT
>NW_011494741.1:301371-304318 GCF_000754665.1 Bison bison bison | reverse complement strand
GGTGCCATCTTTCAGGACCTTCAGGGGTGGGATGGGGGCAGGGAAGCGCTGTGCTCCGTGGACAACCCTCCTTCTGGGTGGGGACCTCTCCTGGGAGGGACCTGGGGCCCAGGAGGTAGAACCCCCGCACTAGGCTCCCCTTGCCCTGCAAGTCTTGCCGGGGGCGGGCCCTGGGAGGCAGTGGGTTCTGGGTGTGCGAGCTACTCAGGGAACTGCAGGACGGAAGTGTCTCTGCGTGCAAGGAACGTCCAGCTGGGAGCCAGGACTCCAGACTCTTCCTTTCCACTGTCTGTCCCGCGGGCCTGGGGGTCCCCTCCCAGTGTAGACAGCACCACCTGGAGAGGCGAGGCAGGCCTGTGGGGGCAGCTCCAAGCTCTGTGTCCGGGCTCCACTGGGAGGACACCCCCCAAACCTCCCTCACACCAATAATCTCATGTTGATGGGCAAAATTAGTCTCCGAATTCTAATGAGACTGCTCCTGGAGACAGACAGCTCATCTGAAGATTAAATGAGAAAAATTGCCGCTTTTGCTGGTTCCTTTAGAAACTCATTTGCATTGTGTCAGCTTCCATTACGAAGGGGCCCTGCGGACTCTGGAGGAGATGCAGGAGGGGGTGAGGCCCTCTGCGCCCTGGGGGTCGGGGGCGCCCTGAGGGGTCCCCGCCACCTCTGGGCTGGCTCTCCTTACCCCTCTCAGAACCCCGCCGCCCTCTCCCCCGCCCCACAAAGCTCTGGGCGGAAAGGCTGCAGCCTCCCTGCCCCTCCTTGCTCCCCCGGAGGCCAGGCCCCCAGGGAAGAGCTCCCTGCCCTCTGGGGCCTTGTGGGGGATGGGGAGACAGGCAGAGCCCCCAGGCTGGCCCATCACTCTCAGGCTCTTCTGAGGTCAGGAGACAAACGCCCGCACACCCTGGCCCCGCAAAGGGCAGCTTGCGTTTCTCCCCACACTGCAGGCCGGCCGTGTCACTCCCCTGCTGGTCAGACCCTGTGGGGCTCACTCACTCCTGGGACGCCTTCTCCCGGCAGCTGGAAAAGTCCAGAGGTCCTGCCGTGTGCACTGGCCGGGGGCCAGGGGTGACCGGAGGAGCCCATGGAGACAGTGTGAGATGACCCGCACAACCAGATCTCCCACGGGGCACCGCCGCCAGGGCCCCTGGCTTAGGATCTGTGCTGTCCTTTCCCAGGGACCCCACCCCTCACGGTGAGTCTCCAAGAGGAGGTTCAACACGGGCAAATCATGAAGCCAGTCAGCCAAGCTAACCGCTGACACTGGCACTAATTGTAATTAAAAATTAGCATAGAAATGTGCTTTCAGGAGATTAAAATTACTGGTAGGTCCCGACCCATATGCCTCACCCTGACGATGGGGGACAAGCACAGCTTGCGTTGGATAAAGCATGTCTAACGGGCTTCTGAGAGAGGAAACATGCCAATGCATTCATCTGCTTTTCCCCCTGACTTACAAACACGCCTCCTGCATAGACAAGCAGCCATCGGGAGGGTCCTCCCGTCTCCCCGGGACCGTCTGCTCCCTCAGTCTCCCCAGCCGGCTCCCGCAGCAATTTCCATACAGGTCCGCGACCCCGAGTCACAGCCTTGTACCGTAAGCACTTTCTACCCTCTTTAAATTGCCTTACACATTGGAAATATTATCTCCGAGCAGCAAACTATCAGTTAATGATGAGCTGAGCAGGCGGAAGGCATGTCAGCCAGAGGGGACAGAGGCAGAGAGCAGTTGCAGCAAGGCGCGGTGCTGAGTCCCCGACGGCGTGTGTGCTGTGCGGCTTTGGAGCTGCCGTCGCCGGAGCAACGAGAAGGCAGACGTGTCTGTGGGGCTGGGGCACCTGCCTCACCTGGTCCTCTTGGCCTCCTGGGCCAGGTGTACAGGCAGCTGGGGCATCCAGAGCCTCGAAGGATTCCCCGCGGAGTCAAGGCAGTGCCTGACTCAGCTTTCCTGGTGTGATTTGAAGACCGAGGGTGCCTGGTGCGGCCCAAGGCATGCAAGGACTCAGTCCGCCCACTCTGACCGGTGTGGGCAGCCCCCACGCACAAAGGCTCCAGGGAGTGGGGGCCAGGGCAGGGCAGACGCAGCCTTGTGCTCCTGCAGCTTGTGGAGTAGAGAAGGAAGCACGGGGGCCAGCAAGGCACAGACAAGCAAGGACGAGGAGGCCAGGTGCTGGAAAGAAATAGAAATCAAAGAAGGGGTGAGGAGACAGAGCGGCTGGCTTAGAAGCTGCAGTCCTGGGGGGCCTCTCTGAGGAGGTGACTTTTGAGGAAAGTCCCAAAGGAAAAGCAAGAGCAAGTCTTGTGTCAAGGTGGGCGGAGAGGCCCAAGGTCAAGGGCACAGGGTGCAGGGTGCTGAGGCTGTGGGGAGTGTCCCACGGGCGACGAGAAGGCCCGTGTGGCCGGACAGCTGAGGGGCAGTGGTGACAGGTGCAGCCAGGGCCTGAGCCCACACCGGGGACATCCCAGGGCCTCCTCGTCCTTGCTTGTCTGTGCCTTGCTGGCCCCCGTGCTTCCTTCTCTACTCCACAAGCTGCAGGAGCACAAGGCTGCGTCTGCCCTGCCCTGGCCCCCACTCCCTGAGCCTTTGTGGGTGGGGGCTGCACACACAGGTCAGACTGTGGTCTGACTGGCCTCTGCACTGAGAACAGATGGAGGTGGGTACTGCAGAAATCCGGTGGGAGATGTGGCAGCTTGAGGTGGGGCTGGCTTCAGACCTGCCTGGAGGTCATTCAGTGGGCAGGAGCCAAGACCGGAGACAGGCTGCTGGAGAAAGAAGAAACCGAGCCACGCCAGGAATTGGGTCCAGCAGCTGGGGTGCAGGGCTGATGGAGCTGAGGGCGGGCGAGGGGCTGCTCGGGGTGGGGGCCAAGGGAGACGGGCAGATGCCCCAGTCTCCAGGCGGGCTGAGCTGTGGAACGGCTAAGGGCCAGGGTGAGGGCCAGGG
>NW_011494741.1:298247-301271 GCF_000754665.1 Bison bison bison | reverse complement strand
CAGTGTGAGAACCAGGTTGTGGGACAGGGCAAGGACTAGGGTGTGGACTGCGGGAGACTGGGTGTAGACCAGGGAGACTAGAGTGTAGACAGGGGAGACTAGACTGTAGACAGGGGAGGACTACTTGTAGACCAGGGGAGGACTAGAGTCTCTCCCTGGGATGCAGCAGGGCATGGGGTAGGAGGGACATCGGGCCCTGCTTGCTTGCTGCCCACACGGTGGTTCCTTCCTCGTCCCCTGGAGTGAACTTTGAGCCCGCCTGGCTGTGCACCGTCTGCTCTGAAGCTTCAGCACCTGCGAGGCTGCCCCGAGGCTCGTGAGGAGGGCACTCCTCCCTGGGCCCTCTCCTCTGTGGCCTGGTCCCTCGGGTGGTCCTCCTCGGGTCCACGTCCAGCTCCCCCCCGTCCAGCCTCCTGGCTGCACAGTCGGGCAGCTGTCCTGAAGCCGCTTCCTCTCCGGTCCCGCCCTCTGCCGCCCTCTCCCCCCACGCGGCACTTTCTCCAGGACCAGCTCCCCGTCCTGGGGCGCACCTGGCTCTGGGTGTCCTGTCTCGTGTCCTGCAGGCTGTCAGCCCTGCCCACCAGGTGCCCAGCCCTGCACAGCCAGCGTTCAGGAAGATGCTGGGGGCACAGAGGCTAGGTCGGCTCGGGGCTGAGCCCTGACCTCACGGCCGGACACGCCACCCGGAGGAGGTGTGCAGACGCTGGGATCCCCAGGAGCCAGCGGGCGAGTCGGGGAAACCCGGGGTTATTTTTACAGAGCCGCAGGAGGGTGCCTGGTTTCGACACCGTCTGCAGCAGTGGCTTTCCCCAGCGAGCACCAGGCCAGCCCCTGGTCCACATTCTCCAAGACTGATGGAGAAAACAGGCGTGTTCACTGGATTTGATTCCCTGCATCAAAGAACCAGGTGGGCCTGGGTCACCTGAGGAGGGTTAGCAGGACTTTATCAACCCGGCCCCCGATGACTTTCCTCGAGACGGGCTCACTGGCCCGGACTGTGCTTGGCTGGAGGCCAAGATCCCGGGGAAGAACAAATTCCCCCAGCCCCCCGGGTTCAGCCCCCGGGGTCTCACGAGTTTCTTCTCGGCCATTTGAAGAACATCCACTGTTGTTTTTGGTGTCGGAGTGAATTATTTAATGGGATGAAATCCTGCCCCCTGAGTGCCTTTAAGAACACAGTGGGATTGGAGGGTACATTTGTTTTCCTTAATGTCTGTCTCTGCTTTTCCTGGAGGAGTCCGGGGAGAGCTGGCTCTCTGCTCCAGGGCCACCCCTTGTCCGCTTCTCCCCAGCTGGGCCCCCTCGTCTGTCACATGGCCCATGCTGCAGCCCCAGCCTTGCCTGTCCTCAGATGCCCCAGTCCTCATCCCAGCCCAACACCCACGCCTCCTGGGCCCTCCCTGCCCTGGACTTCCCTGCAGAGCTCAGGGCAGGGAGGAGGACCCAGCAGGGGACCCGTCTGTCCCCCACCTGTGTCTCCCTGCCCCTGCCTCAGCCACGGCTGCACCCCAACAAGCCTGGCACCTTGTCCAGGTCAGACGCCTGCAACCCTTCAGGCTCGGGCTGCTCTGTCAAAGGGGCACCTGGTTAGAGTTCGGGGTGAAGGGTCAGGTCCCACAGTCCCAGCGCGCTTCTCTGGAGCAAGTCCCGGGGCGCTCAGGGGTACAGGCATCCTGGCATTGCCCCCTAGCACCCAGAGGTCAAAGAATGTGAACCCAGCTGGTGACACAGAACCCCAGGCCAGTGCCTGCCCGAAGGTGATGGTAACGGTTCAGATGAATGTCACTAGGAGAAGTTACCCACTCTGGAGCCCAGCGTGTGGCCGACACCCGCTTCCACGTGTCCGGTATGGGTCCTTCTGAGCCTCCGGAGGTGCTGGCGCTGCTGCTGGAGGACGGAGAGGGGCCAGAGAGCCTCCCGCAGAGACCCCCATAGCCAGCCAGGCCTGGGGACCGGCCGTGGGAGGCTGCCCTTCCTGCCCTGCCTCCCCGGGAGCCCCAGCCCCCAGGGCTCAGCTGAGCTCAGGCAGCGCCTGACCTGCTCCCCCTCAGGGGTCCTCAGGGCGCGTGAGCCCTGCCCAGGGTGTGGCGATCGGGAGGCTGCCTCGTCACCCCAGGACGGAAGCTGGACGCATGCGTGCACATAGTCTCTGTCGGCTGGCTGAGACAATGGGGCTGGAGGCACGCTAGCCTTGAGACCTCCCTGAGCGAACCCGCTGCCTGCCTCGCTGAGCTAAGCAGCTCCTCTGCCAGGTGATTCCGGGCCCGCTTCATGTGCAGCAGGCCAGTGTGTGTGTGCCGTGTGCTCAGTCTTGTCGACTCTCTGTGGCCCCGTGGACTGCGCCCCTCCAGGCTTCCCTGCCCACCACCATCTCTCAGAACTTGCACAAACTCATGTGCACTGAGTCGGTGATGCCATCCAACCATCTCATCCTCTATCGCCCCCTTCCCCTCCCGCCTTCAATCTTTCCCAGCATCAGGGTCTTTTCAAATGAGTCAGTTCTTCACATCAGGTGGCCAAAATATTGGAGTTTCAAATTCAGCATCAGTCCTTCCAATGACTAGTCAGGACTGATCTCCTTTAGGAAGGACTGGTTAGATCTCCTTGCAATCCAAGGGACTCTCAAGAGTCTTCTCCAATATCACAGTTCAAAAGCATCAATTCTTCTGCGCTCAGCTTTCTTTATGGTCCAACTCTCACACCCATATATGACTACTGGAAAAACCATAGCTTTGACTAGACAGACCTCTGTTGGCAAAGTAATGTCTCTGCTTTTTAATATGCTGTCTAGGTTGGTCATAGCTTTTCTTTGAAGGAGCAAGAGTTTTTTAATTTCAAGGCTGCAATCACCATCTGCAGTGATTTTGGAGCCCAAGAAAAAAAAGTTTCTACTGTTTCCATTGTTTCTCCATCTATTTGCCGTGAAGTGATGGGACCAGATGCCGGCTTTTTCATTCCTTTCACTTTCATCAAGAGGCTCTTTAGTTCCTCTTCACTTTCTGCCATAAGGGTGGTGTCATCTGC
>NW_011494741.1:296630-298088 GCF_000754665.1 Bison bison bison | reverse complement strand
CAGTGGTACTCCTTTCCCAATTTGGAACCAGTCTGTTGTTCCATGTCCAGTTCTAAGTGTTGCTTCCTGACCTGCATACAGGTTTCTCAAGAGGCAGGTCAGGTGGTCTGGTATTCCCATCTCTTTAAGAATTTTCCACAGTTTGTTGGGATCCACACAGTCTAAGACTTTGACGTAGTCAGTAAAGCAGAAGTTGATGCTTTTCTGGAATTCTGTTGCTTTTTCAATGATCCAGCGGATGTTGGCAATTTGATCTCTGGTTCCTCTGCCTTTGCTAAAACCAGCTTGAACATCTGGAAGTTCACGGTTCACGTATTGCTGAAGCCTGGCTTGAAGGATTTTGAGCATTACTTTGCTAGCGTGTGAGATGAGTACTGCCTCCTGAGAAATGTGTACGCAGGTCAGGAAGCAACAGTTAGAACTGGACATGGAACAACAGACTGGTTCCAGATAAGAAAAGGAGTATGTCAAGGCTGTATATTGTCACCCTGCTTATTTAACTTATATGCAGAGTACATCATGAGAAACGCTGGGCTGGAAGAAGCACAGGCTGGAATCAAGATTGCCGGGAGAAATATCAATAACCTCAGATATGCAGATGACACCACCCTTATGGCAGAAAGTGAAGAGGAACTAAAGAGCCTCTTGATGAAAGTGAAAGAGGAGAGTGAAAAAGTTGGCTTAAAGCTCAACATTCAGAAAACTAAGAGCATGGCATCTGGTCCCATCACTTCATGGGAAGTAGATGGGGAAACAGTGGAAACAGTGACAGACTTTATTTTTGGGGCTCCAAAATCACTGCAGATGGTGATTGCAGCCATGAAATCAAAAGACACTAACTCCTTGGAAGGAAAGTTATGACCAACCTAGACAGCATATTAAAATGCAGAAATATTACTTTGCCAACAAAGGTCCGTCTAGTCAAGGCTATGGTTTTCCCAGTGGTCGTGTATGGATGTGAGAGTTGGACTGTGAAAAAAGCTGAACACCAAAGAATTGATGCTTTTGAACTGTGGTGTTGGAGAAGACTCTTGAGAGTCCCTTGGACTGCAAGGAGATCCAACCAGTCCATCCTAAAGGAGATCAGTCGTGGGTGTTCATTGGAAGGACTGATGCTGAGCTGAAACTCCCATACTTTGGCTATCTCATGCAAAGAGTTGACTCATTGGAAAAGACTATGATGCTGGGAGGGATTGGGGGCAGGAGGAAAAGGGGACGACAGAGGATGAGATGGCTGGATGGCATCACTGACTCGATGGACATGGGTTTGGGTGAACTCCGGGAGTTGGTGATGGACAGGGAGGTGTGCTGCGATTCATGGGGTCGCAAAGAGTCAGACACGACTAGCGACTGAACTGAACTGAACTGAAGATGAATGCAATTATGCGGTAGTTTGAGCATTCTTTGGCATTGCCTTTCTTTGGGATTGGAATGAAAACTGACCTTTTCCAGTCCTGT
>NW_011494741.1:287275-296530 GCF_000754665.1 Bison bison bison | reverse complement strand
TTGATATCTCTAATTTTCTTGAAGAGATCTCTAGTCTTTCCCATTCTATTGTTTTCCTCTATTTCTTTGCATTGATCTCTGAGGAAGGTTTTCTTATCTCTTCTTGCTCTTCTTTGGAACTCTGCATTCAAATGGATATATCTTTCCTTTTCTCCTTTGCCTTTCACTTCTTTTCTCAGCTGTTTGTAAGGCCTCCTCAGACAGCCATGTAGCCTTTTTGCCTTTCTTTTGGGGGATGGCCTTGATCCCTGCCTCCTGTACAATGTCACAAACGCCCCTGGCTGTGGAGGCAGTGAAAGGAGTGGGGCAGGGGGTAGCCTGAGGGCTCAGGGGAGGCGCAGGGCTCCGTCCTCAGCTGGATCTGCACTCGCCCAACCTGCAAAGTTTGCAAACCTGACGTGGTGAGAAAAGAGGCCAGGCGCTTCTCCCAGCTGGGCAGATTCCCAGGTAAAGCTGTGCTGACCAGCTCGCGTCCCACAGAACACTGAGGGTGGCGGCCCCGTGAATGGAACGGGGCAGGAGACGCGGACCCCGCTCACGCGGCGACTCGGGGGTGACATGCTGACCCAGAGCCTGTTTGGGTGTGTTTGAAATTTTATTTATTGGTTGGTTTTTGGCTGTGCTGGGTCTCCATTGCCACTTGGGTTTTCTCTCGTAGCGGCGAGTGGTGCCTGCTCTCTCGTTGCAGGGCCTGGGCTCCTCTCCTTCTGGAACACGGGCTCCAGGGCGAGGGCTCAGTAGCTCTGGCACATGGGCTTAGTTGCTCCATGGCGTGTGGGATCTTCCGGGGCCAGAGATCGAAACCCGTGTTTCTTGCATTGGCTGGCGAATTCTTTATCACTGAGCCACCATGGAAGCCCTCCTCACCATTTGGTTTTGAATGTTTAACCAATAACAGGGGAGATCAGAAACCTCAGCATAGACCATAAAACCATTAAAAAGACCAAGAATTTACTCTTGGTTACTTGTTTTCCAGACAAAAGGCAGGCCGTGGACTTGAGGGCCAAGGTCGATACAAGGTCCTATTCCATTTCACTCCTCGACACCTGTCGTGTTCTGGATTTGGGGTGTCAGTCATCCTCGCGGTGGGAGACAGTACGTATCTCCTGTGTGCCCCAGCCTCAGAGTCCCAGAGCCCCAGGCCGGCAGCTTTTCCAGGGAAGGGAGCACAGACCCCTTGTCGACATCACACAATGGGTGCGCATCCTGGTGGGGGACGTGTGGGTACCACATACAGCGTGCTCGCTGGCACAGAGCTCAACGTCCAGCTTCAACCAAATGATGTTCATTGAATGAAAAAGTTCCCTTCATTCTCATCTTATTTATAAAGGCATGTTCGCAGTGCTTTAGATTAAATTTTAAAAATTAAAAATAGGGGGGGAAAAGTGAATGCCGCTTCATTCCAGCAATTAGTCATCTAAGAGGGTGTGATTTAAACGTGGGGATGAGATGCATTTAAAAAACCTTTTGTGTTTGCTAATTGTTTGTCAAAATGTATACTGCCTTCATGTGCTTTTAACCTACTGTTGTGAAAATATTGTAATAATAACTCAACCTAGAAGAAAATTTAGCATTTAGAGCCCAATGACATCTGGATATTTAAAAATATCAGTTTATATACATATTTATTCATGTTATGATACGGAATTATGATAGGGTGACCGAAAACCCTGATGCAAAAAAATATATTAGTTTACGATTTAATGGAGAACTAGAACAGAAATATGAGAGGAAGGTAAAAATTAAGTGCTTCCATTTCAACTTAAAACTAGCATTTACTGAAGTCTTTAAAAAATAGATGCCTAGTGTCCATCCATTGCTATATGCTTAGATTCTGTTGCAAAAACCAGAAGTGACGATGGTAGCAGTTTTGTTTCAATGTCTGAAATATCATGAAAATCACATTTTTGCAACTGTTTACAGCTGTGGTGACAAGCTTGAGGGATCACCGTTTGTAAACCTTCTAACACAAAGAATAATACCTAATGCATAAGGCGCATGTCGGGCTTCCGCGAGGCTCCGTGGTAAAGAATGTGCCTGCCGTGCAGGAGACGCAGGGGACGAGGGAGGCCGGGAGGATGCCCCGGAGGAGGAAATGGCCACCCACTCCAGTATTTTCACCTGAAAACATCCCACGGGCAGAGCAGCCTGGTGGGCTACCGCCCACAGTGTCACAAAGAGTCGGATGTGACTGAGCAGCTGAGCGCACAAGCGAAGGTGCGTCTTAGTTCAGTTTCATCGGAGGAGCGCCAGGGAGTAAAGGGCAGATTGCCCGGGACCCGCTCCCGCTCTGACCCTGCAGACCCATTCACCCATCCCACCCTCGTCCTGAAAGCAACCACACTCCTGAATTACTCAACGCTGAGTCATTTACTCCCACAGCATCCGCCCTGAACGCGAGCTCACGGGACACACTAGATGCAATGGGGAAGTCTGGCCAGCCTGCTCCTTTCCAAGGCTGTATTATCTAGTTTTAACTCTGAATTTTTGTATACATTTTAGAATAATCTTTCAGCTTCTACAAAACCAAACCTGTTTTCTATCTGCGGCCTCAGCTGGTAGCTCAGACGGTAAAGCGTCTGCCTGCAGTGCGGGAGACCTGGGTTCGATCCCTGGGCCGGGAAGATCCCCTGGAGAAGGCCATGGCACCCCACTCCAGTATTCATGCCTGGAAAATCCCATGGACCGAGGAGCCTGGTGGGCTACAGTCCACGGGGTCCCAAAGAGTTGGACACGACTGAGCGACTTCACTTTCACTTTCCTATTTTTATCTTCCACTCTTTAATCTGCCTTTTGTGGTTTTAATTGAGCTTTTTTATATAATTTCCTTTCTTAGCATATCAGTTGTATTTCTTTTGTAACTTTTTTTTAACAGATTGCCTACAGTCTGCAGCATACATTTACAACAGATCCAAGAACATGTTCAGTATATACTATACCGCCAAAGGGTGGTTCAAGTGCCGAATAATAGTCAAAAAATTCTAATCCTCCCTCACTTGTATTACTCTGACATTCATTTTTTTGTGTAAACATAGATATACGTACATATGTGTGTGTGTTAATTGCTCTGCTGTGTCTGAATCTTTGCAATCCCAGGCTCCTCTGTCCATGGAATTCTCCAGGCAGGAACACTGGAATAGGTAAACATTCCCTTCTCCAAGGATATGCACATAAGACGTAGGCATAAGAATATGTGATCAAATACGCTGGCAGCATTATTCGTAACAAACTGCAATCTGTTCAATTAAGAAAAAGAAAATAAATTTTCATTTTCCATTCAGTTAGTCCGGCTCTACTCTCCCTTTCTTTAAGTAGGTCTGAGTCTCTGGACTGCAGCATTTTCTTTCTCTCTAAAGATCTCCCTGACACTTCTCACAAGGCATGTGTGCCGACACAATCGCCTTCAGACTTCGCTCTTCTGAGACAGGCGCTGTGTTTCCTCACTTTCGAAGGAGGGACAATTACTCAGGTTTCTGAATTTTAGGTTGCTGCCTTTTCTCTCAACACTTTGAATGTTTCACCCCATTCCTCTCTTGCCCGCATGTTTTCCAAGGAGAAAGCAGATGTAATTCTTGGTTGAACTGGGAACCAGGGGGTGGCCTGGGTACCCCCAGCCCCCAGCAGGCTCTGATGAGCTACAGGACTCTGGACAAGCCCACCCTCTACTACTCATCTTACAGATACAGCAGGTGAAAGTGTTAGTCAAAGTATTAATCTGAGGTCACGGGCAGGAAGCCCTTCATCTGTGCCTGGGGTGGGCTGACCCCCACAGCGTGGCCTCCTGGAATTCCAGCATGCCCAGGAGGCGGGCCAGCGTGGCGCCCGTTTGCAGACGTGGGCACCAAGCTCAGAGAGGGGAGGGGGAGGGCAGAGCGCTTTGACTCCCCGGTCCCAACCCAGAGAGCGCTGAGAGGCTTTGAGTTGGGGTCAGAGATCAACCGCCCCGCCCGACCTGGAGCACAGGCGTGTGGATCACCTGTGGGTGAGCAGGGCGCCAGGCGCTCCCGGTTAGGAAGCATAAGCACTCCCGACACGCGGGTGTGTCCGTGGTCACGGCGCCCACGTGGCGCAGCTCTGGCCCAGAACCGGGGGCAGGTGGACAGGCTGAACCTGGCCATCACGGCCTTCCTGTGTCCCTGGGGACCCCAAGCCAGCTCAGCAAGGGTCCAGCCCCTTCCCTCTGCCCTCTTGGGGTGCCCACACCGTTTTTGATCCCTGGGCAGCTGGCGTCAGCATCTCTGCTGCCCTCTGCTCTCAGCCTCCGTCCCCGGGAGCCTGTCTGTCCAGGGCAAGATCCCAGGATCTGCCTGTTCATCAGTGAGTCCCTCAGCCCGAGCTGCTAATTCCTTAATAAAAGAGCGCGTTTATGAAATCTGACAACATTAGGGAAGATTTTTAAACGTTGTACATTAGGCCTTTCACGGGGAATAGTTAATGACAGGCAGGCTCATTGGAATAGAGATTTCATCTAATATCAGTTTCAGGAAAGTCAATTGCAGGGTGATTTCTGCAGATTAAATTAGCTGTATTTGGAGGTCACCTCCTGCAGCCAGATTGAGAGAGACAGATACACAATAGCAAATGCTATGAACGAGATATTAATTCCACTCCACAAACAAGGATAGTACTTTAAAAGAGGAGATTTGTGTCTTTCTCGGAGCCCTCCCCCACCCCCATGCCTTTGTGGAAGGACAAGCGTATTGGCCGATTATCAGAACCTGCACATCCATTCCGAGAACTTTTCCTTGGGGTTATTCAGAACGAGGCAGGAGCCGAGTCCCCTGGCTGCGGCCCCGTCTCCTGTCTCCTGGCTGTGTTTTCAGGCACTGCCAAGAGCAGGGGGAGCCCAGGATGTGGGATCCATCCGGTGCCTCCAAGGAACCAGGCCTTGGAGCGGCTGCCCTGCTCTGCTCCGCTCTTCTGAGTTCTCTTTGCTTTTTCTTTCCTTGTCTCCTGTTCTCAGTGATCTGGAACTTGCTTGGTTTGAGGGTGAGCCTGTGAAGGGCGGGGGGCAATGCCGTGCCCTGCCCCCACCCCCAGGGCAGCACTTAAGGTTCAGGGGCCTCTCCTTGTCCCGCCCGTCGTGGGCCATGCCTGTCCCACCCAGCTCTGTCCGTCTCTTTCTGCACTTCCCATTCTGCTCCTCTATCTGTCCGTCTGTCTGTCCCCTCAGTCCAGGGTCGCACGGATCACAGTGGAGGCTTCAGGGGCACTTTGATGTCGAGAGCTAGCCACCCCCACCCACACATCTTTCCCGATTGCTTCTGCTTATATTTTCCCCATATGACACTCAAATATTCCCCAGCTAATCCCAGGGAAAGCAACCCATTAGTATTTTGTGTGTGTGATTGTGCTAAATTTATAAATGAACAGAATCAGCATCTTTGTGAGGCTAAGTTTATTTGCATTTGAGTAAATTAACTTTTTTTTTATTCACAAATGTCTTAAAGTTGCTCTCACATTGGCCTGGCACATTTCCTGTTACATTTAATCATCGGCTCTCATCTCCTTTGCCTCCTTGTAAATGAATATTCATTGGAGAGACTGATGCTGAAGCTGAAGCTCCAATACTTTGGCCACCTGATGCCAAGAGCCGACTCGTTGGAAAAGACCCTGATGCTGGGAAAGATTGAAGGCAGGAGGAGAAGGGGACGACAGAGGATGAGATGGTTGGATGGCATCACCGACTCGATGGACGTGAGTCTGAGCAAGCTCTGGGAGTTGGTGATGGACAGGGAGGCCTGGCATGCTGCCGTCCACGGGGTCGCAGAGACGGACATGACTTAGAGACACAACAATAACAAAAAGAGCCCCGGCCACCCTGGCCCCCGAGCTGGCAGGTGGGCTTTGTCACTTACTCAGTCCACCTCATGGCTTCGAGACCAGAGTTCTTCAAGACACCGCCTCCTCTCACGTCCTCCTGGGGTCCGGGGTCCTGGTGTCGGGCTGCGGTCTGGCCGTTCCCGGGTGGATTGCTCCTGGGCGTGGCCCAGGACTCAGGCCCAGCAGGCTTGCCCCTCCCGGGTCCCGACTTCATGCTCTGTGAGCCGAGGTCTGGTCCCCATGTGGGGCTCGTGGGGCGTCAGGCTGGAGGCAGGGCCTGGGGCCCAGTACGGGAGGCCAGCCCGGAGGCACAGTTGCCGCGGCGCGGCGGGAGGCTGGCTCAGGTGGGCAGCATCGGTGCCAGCATCACCCACCACCAGAAGGGGAGGCAGCCGGGGGCTGGTGTCCTGAGGGCCCAAAGGAGTGGTGGGGGTCCTCGCTGTGATGTCTCGGGGTCCCCGCACCTGGGCGAAACTTCTCCAGCAAACTCGCGTCTCCAGATGGGGGCGGAGGGGGGACTATGGCCTCCGTCTTCACCCTGTGATGATGAAGGTCACGGAAGTGGTTACAGACCCAGGGCCTCTGCCCCTGACTCCCCTGTCCGCACCCCGCCCTGGCCTGGACCCCAGCAGCCTCTGATTCCTGCCTGGTTTTCCCAGGGAGGTGAGCGGTCGCCAGGGTCTCACAGCCTCTGATGCAGCAGTGACCGGCCAGAAGGGGCGCCTGGAGCCTGGGCTCTGCTCCCAGGGGCTGAGCCCCTCGTGGGGACGGGAAAAGAGCCCGCTGCCCACCCCCTGGGTGAAGAGGGCTGTGCCGTGGGAGCTGGCGGCCCCGCTCTGACGCCCCGAGGATGGAGTCAGGGCCACGGGAGACCCGCCAGGCCCCTGCCTCCTCCCGGCACCTCCCGCTGGCTCAGCAGCGAGCCCCCGGAGTCAGCACAAGCGGAGTGGCCAGCTCCGCCGCTCCCTTAGCAGCCCCGCCTTCCGGGGAGGCCGCTGGTACGGGGGTCCCCCCCCAGTCACCCCCGTTCTCGCCCCTGCGGGCAGCAGCTGCCCCGTCTGTCCCTCTGGCCCCTTTCCACTGGTTCCTGCTCTGAGCTGCCGCCCCTCCCTGGCCCCTCGAGCCCTGTGTCTGAAGGGAGCCTCCGTCTACGCCCTGAGGGCATGTCACTCAGGTCCTCAAGGCTGGACGGTCCACTCCCTGCAGGGCTGGGGAGGGTGGACAGGCTGGGGCAGGTGGCGGGGCCCCAAAGCTGGGACGGCCCCTTCCTCCTCTGTCACCAGCAAGGCCTCCCGGGGGGCTGTCCCCTCCGCAGTCTCATCTGGAGCTGCTGGTCTGGGCAATGCAACCTTGGGGGCAAATCCTTGGGCTTGGAGATGTGTTTCCTGCCGCTCTGCTCACGAGGTGACGGGGGATAATGGGGACCCCCCCACAGGGCTGGGCCGTCGTGCTCCCAAGGACCGGCCCGGCGCTGCCTCTGGGGTGACGTGTTCTGCTGGCCATCCGGTGGTTGCTGGCGTTGGCGGACACTCCCTAGCCCATTGCCCATGTCTCTGCCCTCTCTGCCCCCAGCCCCAGCCCTGGGTCCCGGCCTGTGTAGGGTTCGTGCCCTCTGCGCTCTCCCAGGGACGAGGCGGCCTGGGCTCTCGTGAGGCTGGGGGCCTTCTAACAGCAGGACCTGCCTTCCCACAGCTCTGGAGGCCGGGAGCTCGAGGTGCTGGAGGGGTGGGTTCAGGGAGAGCCCTCCTCCTGGTCCTCGGCTGGCGTCTCTCTGCCAGGTCCGCAGGTGGCGGGGGTGAGGGGCTCTCTGGGGCCTCCCTAAGGACACTAATTTCATTCCCAGGGTCCCACCCTCATGACGTCATCACCTCCCAATACCATAACCGTGGCGAGGATTTCAACATACACGTTCAGGAGGGACTCGAACGTTCAGACCCAGGCAATGGAGCCTACAGGATTCGAATGAATGAACAAGGGCGGGGTTGGAAAAGGGAGTGAGTTCTGAAAGGACAAATTCAAACCCTGTAGAGAGGGGACCTCTGTTCCTCCCTGGAGGCTGCGAGGGCGTGGCCATCGCAGGCAGCATTCTTGCAGAGTCACCCCCACCCACAAGGCACACAGGCTCACCTCTGGGGTCTGGTGGCGCTGAGCCAGCTCTCGCCCCGCAGGATTAGACAGGAGCACTTTGGCGTTTGGAGAGCCCTTGCCCTCCTGTGAACCACGCGCCCTCTGGGCACTTAGCCCCGCAGGTGACGCCTGCCCACGGACATTGTTCCCAGCCGCCAGGCCTTTCTTTTCCTGAACGGAGCCCAGGATCCCTGCCAGCTTCAGCACACCAGTGGATTTTGCAAAATTAAGGGGTTTTTTTTCCCTTAAATAAAAGTAGATAATCTCTGAACCCATTTGCTCTCCACTTTCTGCATCCTGCCTGTGCAGAAAAGGCTATAAAAGAAGCATCCTGATCACTGCCCCAGCTTTCTCCGTGTCTCTGGGCAAGGTGGCCCCTCCCCTCCGCAGAGCAGTCCTGGGGCCCCCACGGAGCCCCCCAGCACAGCCCCACCGGCCACAGTGAGGCTCCAAGCCGCGTGCCCATGTCCACAATGGGGCTTCCACGGCGGGCCCCACCCGGGTGGAAGGAGCTGGGAGTTGATGGAGCATGAAAGCTGCTTCGCAGGCGTGAAGGCTGTGAGACCGTAGATTAGAACTGCACAAGGGCTCTGAGGTGCTCGACGGTCTGACCCTGGTCCACCGTGCATTCCCCCCCAAGCCCCGAGGGCCCTCGAGCTGGATGCTGGGAGTGGTCCTGGTCTCAGCCCTGGGGACTTAACACGGGGGGTGGGGGGCTCACTGCCTGGCCTCCTCACCACTCACTGTTTCCCCCACATCACGGCAGCAGATACGGCCTCTGCCCACTGGGCCAGCCTGCTGGATGCTGACTCGGGAAGGACTCCCAGAGGCCCCAGAAGACTGGCCGCTGCCCGGGGGAGATCTGGGAACCGAGGCTGATGGAACACGGCCTCTGTCTTCTCCTCCTAAACCCAAGGTTCCCGCAGAATGGCGGGGCCCTGGGCCTGAAGAGGCGGATCTGGAAAAGGGCAGCAGGACCATCCAGCCACCCCAGCCTCGTGGGGCTGACCCTCTGGTCCTGCACAGCTACTGAAGTGGGGAGACCCCCTCAGGGCTGGGGTCCCCACCTCTTGTCAGCCTCTCCCCTGCTCACCCACCTCCCCAGGCCAGGCAAGCCTCTTCCTGTTGGTGCTGGGACCTCACAGAGCCTGAGATGGGGGCGTCCCCCCACCCCCCGATGACAGACTTCGACATCACATCTCTCCTCCTTCAGGTCTGGATTTGCTCTCATCTGACACACTGTCTCCACCCACAGCGGGGACAGCAGGGCCTGAGGGAGCAGTGGGTGGGGTGGCGTGGCCTGGG
>NW_011494741.1:283923-285858 GCF_000754665.1 Bison bison bison | reverse complement strand
GAACAGAGCTCAGTTTCCCGAGGGTCTCCCTGCTCCCTCCCTTCTGCATCTCTCCCCCCCCTCTCCCCTCTGACCCCCTCCACTCCCCCGCCTCTCTCTGGTATCTGCGGGCCCTGCTGCCCCGGGTCTGTGGCCCCCTTGCCTGGTGCCCCCTTCACGGCTGGATCACCTGCTTTCTGGGCCTCGGGCCCCATCCCGTGTAGGAAGCAGGGGATCAGAGTTCCTGCCCCAGGGCTGCTCTCTGGGAGGGAGGAATCTGGGGTTCCAGGCTCCACACCTGTCCTCCTTATCCTGTCTCCCTGGGGTCATCTCAGCTTCCTCCCCTCCATCAAACCAGCGCTTCTGGCACTGCTGAGCAGACGTGTCTCTCCCACCTGCAGAGGCTGGAACTGACACATACACACCCCTAGATGTAAAGCAGGCAGCCAATAAGGGCCTGCTGCACGGCGCAGGGAGCGCGCCTGAGACTCTGTAATGACCTATATGGAAAAGAGGCTGGAAAAGAGTGGGCGTACGCTGGAACTCTGAAACTAACACATTCTGTAAGTCAGCTATATGCCAATAAAACTTTATTAAAAAGAACACTGAAGCCAGCAGAGGCACCCCTTGCTCTGTGTGTGTCCGGCCCACACCCCAGCCGTTCCCTCTTTCCTCAGGGCCGAGCCCCACTCCCGCCCAGCCCAGACGCCCTGGACCTGCGGGGCCACCACCTCCTGGGAGAGTCAAGTTCAAGGCAGGTTGGTAAAAAGTCCGGGGTCCCCGAGGAGGAGAGAGGGGTCTGGGGCTCTCAAAGAGGAGGAAAGGACAAACGTCTTTTTCTACATTCCTTAGTAAGGATTATATAACAGCAATGTATCCCGCTTAAGGACATGTTTCTCCTTCCTGAAAACTTTCTGACTAATCCTGTTATCTTAAAATGTGTACTATGGGAGTGGGTCTAGTAAGATCTTTACAACCTTGAGACATTCTTTTGATTTATTGCAATAACAAATTTAAAAGTATATCGCTCCCTTGCTAAGACGAGGGATGGGGCACTCTCCACCCCCTTCTGATGTTTGTGTCAGAAGCTTCCTCTGTCCCTTGTCCTTCTTTAATAAAACTCTACTGCACAAAGGCTCTTGAGTGATCAAGCCTGATCTCTGGTCCCGAAGCTAAATCTGCTTTGGAGATCACAAATCCGACATTGTTCACCGTAAGCGCTCACTCCCATCGTGCTTACCTCCAGCCCCCTAGATTCTGGCTTTCTCCCCGTCTCCTTGTACGTGCCAGCCAGGCAGCCCCTCCTCCAAGCCCCCAGCCGGGAGGGGGCCCTGGAGGAGGTGAGCACACAGCGAGTGTGTGGGTCAGAAGCTGCTGAGCAAAGGTGGGTGGGTCGGGAAAACACTCTGCCTGCTGCGTCAGAGCATGTACCGGCCCCTGAATCTCCGAATCTCTGCTCTGTCCCAAGGTGAGCCCGTCTCTGCGAGCATCTGCTGACATGCCCTCGTCCACGTTCACGCAGCTCCTGAGCAAACGGGGCCCCCACAGAGGGACAGCGGGGTCCTGTCCCCGGGGTCCAGGGGCCGGGTGCCCCCTGCCCCCTGCAGCCTCGCCTGCCCACCCTCGTGGGCTGGGCTCTCATTCTGTGGGCCTAAGGCCTGCAGAGCGCTGTGAGCATCGCCAGGCCAGGGGAGAGCGTGGTGATTCCCCTGCTGCGTACACGTGCCCCTCCAGCCCCCGGTCACCTGTCGTTGAGATGGTTCTGCGGGGAACACTGCGGTAAGCCTCGGCTTGTCTGGGAAACACAGTCTCCGGGCACATTAATGTACCTGAAGGCTGTGTGGGGCCCCTGGACCCCAGTGCACCCATCTAAGACCCCAGGACGTGGCAGAGTGTTCAGAACTGACCTCTGCTTCCATCCGGCCAAGCACTGTCTGTCTAGAGGGGTACCCTTTC
>NW_011494741.1:280364-281767 GCF_000754665.1 Bison bison bison | reverse complement strand
CCCCAGGCCCGCACAGTGAAAGGCCCTGTGTGGCTGGGTGCCTGGGCTCCTGCCCCAGCGCACCTTGACACCCGAGATCACCTCCCTTCCTGCTCCCGCCCCAGACGGGGTCCAGAAGGCGTGACCGGGCAGCTTCCTGTTAGGTGTTCACTGCAGCAGCAGCCCTCCCCCAGGGCTGCCCCCGAAGCCCGAGGGCATCCGTGTGGCACCAGAGCCTGTGGGGCAGGGGGGGCCCTGGGGGTCTCACCAAGTACCCGTCTTCCCATCACGGCCGTGGGACGGGGGGCTCTGAGCACGCAGCGGAGCCCAGGGCCCTGGACCAGGACTCGGGTCAGCCCAGAGAGAACCGTACCCAGGTTCTTCGGAGGACCTGCTCTTCACGGCCAGAAACGGGGTTTAGTGCTCGGCAGCTGCCTGCTCTCGCCGACGGCCCGGTAGTCATCCCCGAGGGCACATGGCCCTTTGGGGCACCAGGGAGACAGGGAGGCCGCAACCGCAGAGGGTGTGCGTGGGAGGGAGGTTCCCGGTGACCCTGGGGAGGGAGGCAGGCAAGGGGGCCTCTCGAGCCACCGCTCAGCCTGGAGGCTCCACGTCCTCCCCTGCTTTCTCCCCCGGGGGGCCTGTGTCAACCCCCAGGGACAGGCCTGGTTTGTGCCAAGACCCTCACAGCATCAGGCGGGCTTTCAGCAGCTCCTGGGAGGTGCAACTCCACGTGGGCACCGCAGGACCCAACAGCTGGTCCTGAGGGCCCCACGGAGCTCCCCTTGCCGCCCTGCAGCCCCCATCTCTGCCCCCTCCCCGTCTGCACATCCCCTGCTCCTGGCTGGACCTCCTCAGCAGGAGGAGGGGGCTGCATAGCCTCAAGGCGGTGACCCCAGCCCGGTCAGCCTCGACAAGTGACCGAGAATTGCAGTGGGTGTTAGGTGGGCACTTCTCGCTGGGCTAAGTTCTATGAAATTACAGGTTTTAATATCATAAAACAACGGAATTAGAGGCTTGGTGACCATTAAGTGTATTCACTCCTGCGACGGAGTCCACAGAAGGCCTGGAGCCGTCCGGCCGTGACATCCCTGCAGCCTCGTGGCTGGGCTGTTTTCCCTACGCCCACCCCCAGGGCTGGTCCCGACCCCACACGGACCCCACCGCAGCTTCCCAGATGGAAGGAGGGCTGGGCCTCCAGCTCAGACTCAGACTCAGAGGGTCTTCTGGCTGAATGGGGGTGAAATTCCCCTTGGACCCCGCTTGCTGTAGAGACGGGCCAGACACAGAGGCCCTCAGAGGCAGAGCCGTCAGTGAGAAAAGGGGGGGGCGTGCAGGAACAGGTGGCGTGCTCAGCCCCCTGCCCTGCTTACAGAGTGTGCCCTTCTGACTCTCCAGGACCAGGTGGGACGAGGGCCCGGCGT
>NW_011494741.1:277653-280179 GCF_000754665.1 Bison bison bison | reverse complement strand
CAAACTTGTAAGACTTGCACTTCTGCTGCTCCTGCTGCTAAGTCGCTTCAGTCGTGTCCAACTCTGTGCGACCCCAAAGACAGCAGGCCACCAGGCTCCGCCCTCCCTGGGATTCTCCAGGCAAGAACACTGGAGTGGGTTGCCATTTCCTTCTCCAATGCATGAAAAGTGAAAAGTGAAAGTGAAGTCGCTCAGTCGTGTTCGACTCTATGCGACCCCATAGACAGCAGCCTACCAGGCTCCTCCATCCATGGGATTTTCCAGGCAAAAGTACTGGAGTGGGTTGCCATTGCCTTCTCCGAGATCAGGACTTAGGGAGATTATAATCAGCATTCTGTAATAGTACGTTAGGCGATTTGTGTGTGTGTGTGATGCATCAATTGGAAGAGAAATGAAATACAGTAGGTTTTTTTTTTTTTTTTTGCTGCACTTCAGCCCGCTCCTTGCTCTGTCTTAGTTTCACACGGGGGATGTAGTTCCCTGACCAGGGGTCAAACCTGGGCTCCCTGCATTGGGAGCACAACATCTTAGCCACTGGACCACCAGGGAAGTCACTGAAATACAGATTTTAAGTGAGTGATTTGGCTGAGAGGAGAAATAAAACACACGCATGCCCGCGCATGTATGAACAAGACCCGCCGTTCGAAGCCTTGACCAAGAGCCGGTAAGCAACATACGACACAGGATTCTGTATTAATTGGTTCCACAACCACTAGGACACTGAGGTTGCATCCTCTAAGTGTCCCAAGGACTGAAGGGTTCAAGGGCCACAAAGAAAAGAGTGTTTTTGCACAGGGCAAAACCCCCCTCTGAGTGCTCCTGACAGTGAGCAGACCGGGGTGGTTGGAGAGCTTCTAGAAGGTTACAGAGCACACATCTGGGGAGGTGCCTCGGCTCGGATGCATGTCCGTGTCCGTGAGCAGCGGACACGGGACCCTCTCTGCCTGCTCCCCCGTCCGCAGCCACGACCCCAGCCCCACCTGCCCCCCCGTCCCCAGCTCCCTCCCCCCACAACTTTCGCTGTCCCTCCCAACGGCTCCTTGGGCTCCTTCTGCCCCTGGCTGCACTGCCTCTCCTGCCAGCCCCTGGGTGACGGAGGCCCTCCACGGTGACGAGACCACCTCGTCCTTCCCGTCTCCTACGCCCTCTCTGAGTGACCTCACCAGGCCCTGCAGCCTCGAGCGTGGACCACGTGCAGACCTTCCCACCTGCCCTGAGTTCCACGCCTTCCCGGGAGCCCCTCGGGGCTGTCTCACGGTGCCCAGCCTTCTCACACCCAAACCCAGCTCCTGAGTCTCCCCTCTCCCAGGGAATAGCAGCAAGGTCGCCCCATAGACCAGGCCAGAAACCCGGGCGCCGGGCCTGACTCTTCCCAGACCCTCACCTGCTCCGCGTCCCTGGAGCACCAACCCGGGCACCGGGCCTGACTCCTCCCGGACCCTCACCCGCTCCGTGTACCTGGAGCACCAACCCGGGCACCGGGCCCGACTCCTCCCAGACCCTCACCCGCTCCGCGTCCCTGGAGCACCAGGTTGGCCAGTTCTGCGTCCGCCCGTCTCTGCAGCTCTGGAGTCGTCTTCAGCCCGCTCCTTGCTCTGCCCGCTGCACCCACCCCAGGGATGCCCCACATAAGCTGGAAATGCTAACCCTTCTCTCTGCCCACACGCCTTTGGGCTCAAATCATCCCGTCTGGGGGCACTTCCTGGTCTCACAGACCAGGTTAGGTCCCCCTCAATGGAGCCTCACAAAGCTGTGAAGCTCTCCTGCGGACAGGACAGCCTCATGTCCACATTTGCTTGTGTGGTTATTTGAATAATGTCTACTCATCCTGCTGTGCTGCAAACTCCATGAGAATAGAGATTGCATCCGTTTTTACACATTACTGCTTCCTTGTTGCCCAGTATGGGACCTGCCTAAACTAGAAATCCACCCACCCATCCATCCTCTCGTCCGGCTCTCCCCCTGTATCATTTCTCTCTCCTGCATCGCCCGTCACCCATCCAGATGACACAGGTATTGAGTTCTGTGCCCCGGTCACAGGTGCTCTACCTAGATTACCTCAACTGACGCTCCCAACGAACTTTGAGGGGAGTGATGCCAGTTGTCACCAACCTGTCACGGGGGAACACACTGAGTCGGGGAAGTTGAGAACCTGGTCCACCAAGATGCTCTGGAGCTCCAAATATGTATGAAAGTGAAAGGCACTCAGTCGTGTCCAACTGTTTGCAACCCGATGGACTGTATAGTCCATGGAAATCTCCAGGCCAGAATAGAATGGATAGCCTTTCCCTTCTCCAGGGAATCTTCTCAACCCAGGGATGGAACCCTGGTCTCCGCGTTTTACCGGCTGAGCCAAGTCACCTCCGAAGCCCCTCCCTCCCCAGGAAGCCCTCTCTGAACTGGTGGCCCACATCCAAGCATCCTGACTTCTCTCCCCCGAGGGCTGTGCCCCAGCGTCTGTCCTGACAAGAACTGCAGCGGCTGCCCCTCGGGGTCCCGACTCTGCCCCCGTCCCAGACCCTGTGG
>NW_011494741.1:275707-277496 GCF_000754665.1 Bison bison bison | reverse complement strand
CGGCTGCCCCTCGGGGTCCTGACTCTGCTCCTGTCTCAGACCTGGTGGGACGCCTGGCCACACGGTCGCCGAGCGGCTGTGGTGGGCATGGCGGGGCGTCCTGACCTGCTGGCTGTCCTCTGCAAGCGTGTACATCTCTCAGCCTTCCTGAGCCCCACTGGTGGGACTGTTGCATGTGGGGCGTGTATGCAGGGGAGTCAGGTGACCAGAGCGGGCTCTCGTGTCCTATATGTCTCCTGGGGCCCATTGCAAGTCAGGAGAGGTGTTTGGGGGTGTAACATGGGCCTCTCCTCCAGGGAGATCAGTCTACTGGGGAGCGGACAAAAGACTCCGGGAGAATCAGACAGAGCAGGACTAGAAGACAGGGCGGGGGCCGTGGAGCAGAGCCTGCATCAGCTCCAAGCATGGGGAACGCTTGTTCCTGAGCTGGAAGAGGCGGGGTGCCTTCCTGGGCTGTGGGCCCGAAGAGGTCGGGACACGGGTTCTTTCATCACCTGCTTTGTGCCGGGTGTTTGAAACCTACTGTCTCACTTAATCCTCCCCAGTTCTGCCTGGAGATGTTTCACAAATGCGTCGGTGGACAGAGGAGGCACCGCCAGCAGCGGCTGGTGTCGGGGCCCAGTTCCCCTGCCTCACAAGGCACCGTCTCACGGGGTGAAAACAGATCCTGGGAACAGAGGTGGGGAAGTTTCAACACGTGGTCCTGAAAGTGCCTGCGTCGCAGTGGATCTGAGGTCGCGGACAGAGGATCGGCTGCTGCCCATTAAAGGACATGGCTGTTTGGCCCAGGAATGTGGACGGCAGCTTGGGGGTGTCGGGGGCGGAGGCAAATGTCAGGAAGGGGTGGGCGGCTCATGGCACTCTACTAGGGTGCCTGGAGGGGAGGGCTGAGCCAGGAGGACCACACAGTCGTGGGGCCGGGGGTGCGCCTGTTACCAGGGGCGCAAAGCCAAGCAATGAAGGGTTGGCATGATATAATTATTATAAAACTGTAGCTGCTGCATTAGGGGAAGAGGGGGCCCGCAAGGCACTGTATGAATTTTGAAAATCCGTGGCTCCCCCAAAGTAACAGATTCTGATGTATCTCCTGACACTTTCCCACCCTGTCCCATCGAGCAGACGCGGTCTGGGGTCCACGACCCCAGAACATTCCCACATGTGGACAGAGGTGGACAGAAGTGCAGAGACAGCCCGAGGAAAGTGAAGGCAGGAACTACTAGAGAAAAAGTCACGTGCGCCCCCAGTGACCCGGAGCCTGTTGTACAGAGTCAAGTAGTCAGAAAGAGAAAGACAAATACCGTTTATCAACACATGGGATCTGTAAAGATGGATCTGGTGAACCTGATTTCAGGGCAGCAATGGAGGTGTTATTGCACTCATTTCACATGCTGGCAAGTCAGGCCCCAAATCCTCCAAGTCAGGCTTCAACAGTACATGAACTGAGAACTTCTGGATGTCTAAGCTGGATTTAGAAAAGGCAGAGGAACCAGGGGAAAAGTTGCCAACATCTGTTAGATCATTGAAAAAGCAAGAGAGTTCCAGAAAAAACTTCTACTTCTGCTTCGTTGACTATGCTAAAGCCTTTGACTGTGTGGATCACAACAAACTGTGGAAAATTCTTCAAGAGATGGGAATACCAGACCACCTGACCTGCCTCTTGAGAAACCTGTATGCAGGTCAGGAAGCAACAGTTAGAACTGGACATGGAACAACAGACTGGTTCCAAATAGGAAAAGGAGTACGTCAAGGCTGTATATTGTCACCCTGCTTATTTAACTTATGTGCAGGG
>NW_011494741.1:275442-275607 GCF_000754665.1 Bison bison bison | reverse complement strand
CTTGACTTCACATGCCGCAGATTAGCGCAGATTAGTGGAGAGTGTGGATGGGTCAGCCCTCCCTGGCCCTCCCCAGGCCCAATCAGGAGCAGCTCAGAGGCAGCTGGGTCCGGGCAACGTTTGGAGTCCCTCTCCCCAGGCAGTCACCCCACCGGCCCCTCTGTT
>NW_011494741.1:271710-275342 GCF_000754665.1 Bison bison bison | reverse complement strand
CCGGTCCCATCACTTCATGGCAAATAGATGGGGAAACAGTGGAAACAGTGAGAAACTTTATTTTCTTGGGGTTCAAAATTACTGCAAATGGTCACTGCAGATGGTGACACCATAAATTAAAAAACACTTGCTCCTTAGAAGAAAAGCTATGACCAAGCTAGAAAGAAAGAAAGAAAAAGTGAAGTCCCGCACTCATGTCCAACTCTTTGCAACCCCATGGACTGTAGCCTACCAGGCTCCTCTGTCCATGGGATTTTCCAGGCAATAGTCCTGGAGTAGATTGCCATTTCCTTCTCCAGGGGATCTTCCGAACCCAGGGATCGAACCCGGGTCTCCTGCATTGTAGACAGACGCTTTACCGTCTGAGCCAACCTAGACAGCATATTAAAAAGCAGAGACAATACTTTGCCGACAAAGGTCCATCTAGTCAAAGCTATGGTTTTTCCAGTGGTCATGTATGGATGTGAGAGTTGGATCATAAAGAAGGCTGAGCGCAGAAGAATTGATGCTTTTGAACTGTGGTGTTGGAGAAGACTCTTGGGAGTCCCTTGAACTGCAAGGAGATCAAACCAATCAATCCTAAAGGAGATCAGTCCTGAATATTCACTGGGAGCACTGATGCTGACGCTCCAATACTTTGGCCACCTGATGCGAAGAACTGACTCGTTGGAAAAGACCGTGATGCTGGGAAAGATTGAAGGTGGGAGGAGAAGGGGACGGCAGAGGATGAGATGGTTGGATGGCATCACCGACTCAATGGACATGAGTTTGAGCACGCTCTGGGAGTTTGTGATGGACAGAGAGGCCTGGCGTGCTGTGGTTCATGGGGTCGCAGAGAGTCGGACACGACTGAGCGACTGAACAAGAACAAATGGAGATGCAGAGAACAGAGCTGTGGACACAGCAGGGGGAGGAGAGGGTGGACTGAATCAGGAGAGCAGCATGGAAAGCTATAGATTATGGCATGAAAAACAGATAGCCAGAGGGAATCTGCTATGAGGCGAGGAGCTCAAACCTGGAGCTCTGTGACAACCTAGAGGGGTGGGAGCTGGGAGGTGGGAGCTGGGAGGTGGGAGCTGGGAGGCAGGGGTGCGTGTGCACTCACAGCTGATTGGTGCTGGGGCACGGCAGAAACCAACACAACATTGTGAAGCAACTACCCTCCAATCAAAAGTAAATTTTAAAAAACTATTGAGAACAGAAACGCTGTGCTTCCGTGGAGGATGCCAGTGGAGGCAGAGGGGCCACTGAGGACTCACCATTTTCCAAGTGTTGCAGCTGAACAGGGGAGGGGTTTCTTCACAGAGACAGAATAAATGCCAGGTAGCTGGAGGAGTGGGGCTTCCCTGGTGGCTCAGACGGTAAAGAATCCGCCTGCGATGCAGGAGACCCAGGTTTCATCCCTGGCTCAGGAGCGTCCCTGGAGAAGGGTATGGCTACTGACTCCCGCATTCCTGCCTGGAGAATCCCGCAGACAGAGGAGCCTGGCGGGCTACAGTCCACAGAGTCACAGAGTCGGACACGACTGAAGGGCTAGCACTCTCACTTTCTCCGCTGAAGTTTAGTTAGAAATCTCACAGGAGGAAGGCTGCATCGCGGACCCCCACCTGAGTGCAGGTGCTCGTGTGAGGATCACCCTTCACCTCCCTCCCAATCCCGTCTACTCTAACATCAGCACAAACCTGCAGGGACCCAACCGCCCAACCATCTCCCAGAAGGAAAAGCAAACGGCTTCCGGTGAGCTGGGGTCAAGGAAAGTCCTGCTATACTGTCTGAGAACAAATCGTCCAGGGAGGCCTGACTTTCAGGAAGGATCAGAGGAGAAAAAAACGGTCTGGCAACTGCTTGAACTTACTGGCAAAAGAGGAAGAAGGAGGAGAAAGAAATTGGCAACATGAGAAAAGAAATGCAATAGAAACACTTATAAAAGCGAACTGGAGCAAAGAAGAGCCCACGCAGGGAAGCTTTCTGTGAATTAGTTAAAGGCTTAATTAGAACACTGTTTCCACAGGACATGAGCTCGAGATGAGATGATTAGAAAATTATAGGAAAATGATGAAGATTTCTGAGCTCGGAAGAAGAACCGAGACAGAAGTGCCACAATTTGCAAACCAGAATATTCATTAGAACTGCGATGAATAGAAAAGACGTGAGAAAATTAAGCTGTTGACAGAGGGCGTGGCTGAGATCTGTTTGGAGAGATCTGTGCCGAAAGGGCAGTTAGGTGGGGCTGAGCGCCTGGAGAGGCTAGCGGTCAGGGAACACATGTGGGCCATCCGCAATACCCGACGTGAAAAAAATGCCCTCGAAAATAAAACAGAAGAATAATCTTCCCCTGAAGCACAGAACCGGCTCGTCCATCAGAAGGGAGCGCGCGCCGCAGCGAGCTGACCCAGATCAGCCGAGAACAGGATGCCTCCTGGTGACCTCGTCGCCCTCGGGGCGAGAGAGGACATTCCAGTTCCTGGGGGAGCACGTTAGCTCCAAGGACAGGGTGTGGTTTCTCTGTCTGCTTGGGGCACCTTCCAGGAAAAAGGCAGTGCGGTTCTTGGCCGGAAAAGTAAAGCTTCCCAGAACTGTAAAGGCAACCGCAGTCATTCTGAAATACACAATGGATTCTGCTTTCTGCTGGAAACACATACTTTGGGATGAAATCTCACCAGGCGAGAGATGGGCTCCAACCGCAAGGGATGAACGAGCTGAGAGATTGCGGCTCAGACTCTGGGTCTCGCTGTCTGCTGGGCTGGGCACATCCCCTGCCCCGTGCCCTCCCGTGTAGGCACAGGAGCGAGCCTGCTGAGGGTCAGTGGGGAATGGGGTACAGTCGATCTAAAACCAAGTTTCTTTATATACGAAGACGGACATGTGAGAAAGGATTCTGTGTGCTCAAAGTGAATGAAGTCCCACCTAAACAGAAGCTCGGGAGATATGAATGTCTCGGGGAGGCATTTGGTCCAGCTGATGGCTGCTGCTGCTGCTGCTGCTGCTAAGTCGCTTCAGTCGTGTCTGACTCTGTGCAACCCCATAGACGGCAGCCCACCAGGCTCCCCCGTCCCTGAGATTCTCCAGGCAAGAACGCTGGAGTAGGTTGCCATTTCCTTCTCCAATGCATGAAAGGGAAAGTGAAAGTGAAGTTGCTCAGTCGTGTCCGACTCTTAGCGACCCCTTGGACTGCAGCCCACCAGGCTCCTCCTCCATCCACGGGATTTTCCAGGTGAAAGTACTGGAGTGGGGTGCCATTGCCTTCTCCTAATCATGGCTGGGCCACAGCAAACAAGTCGATGGAGGAAGAATACTTGGTAAAAATGCCAGTGGTGTACGGATTAAAGTGTGCTTCCGTGTAGAGTGACGGTGAAACAAACTTGGCAATGACGGACCTTACGACAGTAGCATAAGTGTCAGCGGCGTGACTCTACGAGCGGGGGAGGTGCTGGGGGTGACGGGGGCGGGGCTAACGGAGGGCGGGGCTAACGGGGGGCGGGCTAACGGGAGGGCGGGGCTAACGGAGGGCGGGGTAACTTCCGCACCTTCCGGGGCAGATCCCACCAGCAGAGAGCATCTAACCCAGGTGCGCACCCACACACTCGCACACACTCAAATAGAACATCTCTCCAACCTGTCACTGTTTCTCG
>NW_011494741.1:268607-271610 GCF_000754665.1 Bison bison bison | reverse complement strand
GTACCCTGGAGGAGGGCGTGGCAACCTGCTCCTGAATTCTTGCCTGGAGAACCCCATGGACAGAGGAGCCTGGCGGGCTACAGTCCACGGAGTGGTGAAGAATTGGATACGACTGAGGCAACTTAACACACGCAGCACACCAACAGTGTTAAGATTAGAATCTTGAGAAAAACAAAGTTATAAATCACAAAATAAGAGAACAGAATATAACCAGTGTTGGAATAACGGCAGTAAGTGGGCGCTTTTGATACAGTCTGTGTTTTAAGTTACAGAGGGAAAATGCCCTCATAAAACTCCAATAAATCACTTTGGCTTAATCACTAGAATATAAGCGAAATTTATAGTGTCATCTGTGAGGCACTGTTAGTTCCTCATCGCTGACAGCTCAGGAAAAAATGGCATTCTTTCAAGCTTGCCTAATTAATTTATTTTAAAATTAATAGTTATTAGTTTTCTATTTTTAAACATTTCCTTAAACCATTAATTTGCTTTCTCTGTTACTGTTCGCCTAACTTCAGAGGTGATTTTGGGTCTTTATTTTCTTTCATGGGCTCAGATGCCATCCTCTGTCTGGAAGGATCTGCAGATGACCAGCCTGCCTTTCCCACAGTCATTCCTGACATCAGGAGTGGGAGGCCTGGCCATGTGGGTCTGTTTCTAAAGCATCCGTGGAAAGAAGAACCAACCTCTGTCTGTCTGTCTCTGTTCCCAGGGGCTTGTGGGCACCATGTGGCTGAGTCCTCCGAGCCCTGCTAGGAGATGCTGCTAGAAGTCCATTCTACCAACAGGAAGTGGGGTCCCAAGACAAAAGTCTCCATGGTTACTGGAAAGTGAAAGTTTAATCGCTCAGTTGTGTCTGACTCTTTGGGACCCCATGGACTAGCCCGCCAGGCTTCTCTGTCCATGGAATTTTCCAGGCAAGAATACTGGAGTGGGTTGCCATTTCCTCCTCCAGGGGATCTTCCTGACCCAGGGATTGAACTCAGGTCTCTTGCATTGCAGGTGGATTCCTTACCACCTGAGCCTTCAGGGAAGCCCATAGTTACTGGATGCCAGCTCCAAACCCAGTAGGTCCATTGTAAAAGTCAGAACCATCTAAGTCTCCAGACACCAAGAGTCCACTCTGCAGAGATGGACGCAAAAACTCAGACAACCACCATGGCTATTTTATAGAAGCTGCTGGAGAAATCGCTGGTAGGTAAAGGTCATCAGTGTATGACCTGGGCTCTCACCGCAGTTGAATTGAGCCCAAACCGAGAGCCAGGCGTGGCCCAGCCCTTCTGCCTCCCTGGCTGGAGGACCTGCGCAACTATGAAGGGACACGTCCTGCTCCCTGAGCCCCTGGTGGTTCTCTACTCACCCCAGACCACTCGGCCAGCTCTGAGGAAGAGGAGTTCCTTCCCTCTTCCACGGGCTGCGACTTCTACTTCCTTCCGTGGGCTGAGACGGGCAGAGCATGGGGTCCTTTCTGGGTTGGAGCTTGTAAGAGCTGGTGTACAGAGCAGCAATAGGCAGACCTTATCTGAGGCCAGGAAAGTGGGGCCCAGGTGTGCAGACAAGACCCTGGGAAGGCCAAGGCTGCGTAAGTGCGGGGGCAGCATGTTCACCCCCAAAACTGTGGCTCCGCAGGCCCAGGTCACAGCGGGCAGTCACAGCGGGCACCCCTGAACCTGGCTCTGCAGGCCCAGGTCGTGGTGGGCAGTCATGGCGGCACCCCTGAGCCTGGCTCTGCAGGTGCACGTCGCGGCGGGCAGTCACGGCGGGCACCAGGGTCTGTGAGGCACGTGTCCTCCTATTCCTTCCATCCAGCTGACCGTGAGCTTCGATGCCGGTGCCACGAGGTTGGAGCACAAAGCTTCCATCGTGGAGGCAGCCCAAGCTGGATTTGCAGTTGTGTGGGGCCCTCCTCCTGGAGGAGCCCCCTGTCTGACACTCCCGGGGCTCAGACAGCACCTGCAGGGTCGGCTTGCAGACTGTCTGGGGTGCTGCTCCTCTGTGTCCAAGGCCTTAAAGGAAGCTCCCTCCGCGTCCTTCCCCGGAGACGGGAGACGATTGGGACAGGTCACCCGTCCCTTTGTCACCTGGGTGCGTCAGAAGCTGTGGGGTCTGAATGTGAGAGCTGAGGGCCCCCGTGAATCTGACGCCACGGGCCCTGCCCCGCCCGGGAGACCCACGCCGTCTGAGGGGACCGGGCTACCAGCCAACTGTATAATTTAAAATTTTCTGCTGGTCACACTCAGCGAGGGAAAACAGGTGAAATATTTATATTTTAATCATCTCTTTCATTTAATCTAATTATCCAATTATTATCATTTCAACTCCAATTATCCAATATTATCATTTCAATATGTACCCAATTTAAAAACTGATGCATGGTCTAGTCCAGCCTTTTTGCAGTGTCTCTGAACTCGGGGTGCGTTTCCCCTTTGGAGCACACGCCTCGATCTAGACTCTCCTGGGTCTAGGTGCACAGGCTGCATCCCCTGCAGAGGCAGCCTGGCCGGGATGTGCCCGGGGTCTCGGGAGAGAGAGAGCTGCCCAGCAACCCCTGGCAGCCAACCCCCCAGGTCAGCAGCACTGGACTTTGATTCTGAGACCAGGGGTGATTTCCCTGGAAGATGCTTGGGAGGCGTGGGCGCCCCATTAGGAAGCAGGCGGGTTTGTCCTCCCTCCCAGGAGACCAGCCCTGCCCCGGGAAGCCCCACCAGGACACAGAAAGCAGAGTGGATGGGGGCATCCTGGAAAGGAGGGGGGACTTGCTGAGACCACAGGAACCAACTCACAGGAAACGGCAACTGCATTTCATCCCACTGACGTCGAAGCCAGAACTTCCCTGGCAAAAAGGGAAGGCTTAAACTTTAGAAAGTAAACATTTATTAGTTCAACCACTATCAGACTGTATCCACGTGTGCCCCACAGAAGAGATTCAGACCCAATGAGACTGGTACCTGCCCTTGAGAAGTTCCCATTCTACTTGGGGGACAGCTGTGTATGCAGAGGAAT
>NW_011494741.1:262735-268507 GCF_000754665.1 Bison bison bison | reverse complement strand
ATGTTGGGCAATAAGTCTTTCCAGGAAGCAGGATCAACTTGCAACTTCAAGGGCATTGAAAGGACAGAGCATTTTGGACAAGTGGACATAAGCGTTCCTGGGAGGCAGGAAGGAAGGGCTGGAGGGAGAAGGCACCTAAGAATTAATGCCTTCAAACTGTGGTGTTGGAGAAGACTCTTGAAAGTCCCTTGGACTGCAAGGAGATACAACCAGGCCATCCTAAAGGAAATCAGTCGTGAATATTTCTTGGAATGACCAATGCTGAAGCTGAACAAACTCCGGGAGATGGTGAAGAATAGGAAAACCTGGCGTGCTGCAGTCCATGGGTTCACAAAGAGAATGACATGACTGAGCAACTGGACAACCTTCCATAGATCTGAGGTTTTATGTAGGATTGCCCTGCACTCCTTTATGGGGCTACACTCCAGCCTACTTTGCAGATAGTCAAGGCCAGGTGACTGGGTTCTGGCCAATAAAGTGGTAACAGGAGTGTAGTGTAGGATTATGGAAAGTCGCTTTCTTCTGGAAAAGTTAATGTGATGGGTGGAGCACCAGCAGCCATATTGGACCCTGAGGCAAATATAAGGATCAGCATCTTTTCCTGCTCCCAGTGCATGCATTTCTGCCGACTGTATCTCTAGGTCTAAAATTGCTGAGTCATGGGCTGGCCCTAACTGTAGCCTTTGTGGGCTTTATTATTTATTTTTAAGGTCTTTGTCCCAATTTGCAATCTCGTCGATCCTGTAGGAAAGGTCTCTTTGCTGCTTAGCCTTACTCAGCATTTTCTGTCTTTCTCATTTCAGCACCTGCTGGACATTTCCTGTGGCTGAGAACTTTTCGAGTGGTCATCAGCCATCAGTCCCCACTTCTACCTTATGCCGGGGGCCCATCCACATCCAGACCTGACTGATCTGTCCTCTCTTCCTGCCTCAGCTGCCCATTCCTCTGTCCAGCCACTCGGCTTTTGTCCATTAAATTATTTGTGTAACTTTTTCATGAGTCATAACACCCCTGAGGCAAGTTGCCTGTGCTGGCAGTTCATTTATTAGAGTTGACTAGAGTTTATAAGAGTTGTGCCGATTTCATGTGTATTTTGGAATGATTTTGAACCATTTTGTAGAATCTCATCTCCAAATAAGCCACATGAAATTTTGAATGAGACCATGTTGGATGTGTTTTATACACTTTAATGAAATCTTTAAAAAACCTTCAAAAGATCTTGTGTGTTCTTTGTTGGACTAGTTTATCTAAAATGGGTTGTCATTTTAGTAAATTATACTTCTTTTTAGGATCAACATTGTAGTTGGGTATTGCTCCCACTGAGGTCCACAGCTAAGTGATGCTAAGTTGACCTTGCATCTGAGAAGCCTTCCAAGTCCTTTGATTAGTGCCAGGCTTTCATCTCTGTTTGTGTTTGGATTTCTATGTATATGATCATCTCTTTATAAGAAGCACTTTACTTCACACCCATCTGTCCACGGCCAAGTTCTCTGATGCCACAAGCAGTGGTTATGCTAATGAGAAAACTTTCTTTTTACTCTGATTTAACTGAAATCCATTTTCAATTTCTTTTAAGCATAGTATTTACCATAGGTTTTTATTATACGGTCTTAAACCAAGAGAGTTCCCTTTAGTTACTGATCTTCTGATAGATTTAGTTTTTCTGATAATCTTCTGATAGATTTTTTTTTTTTAACCTGAGCAGTGTTGGGTTTTCTTACCCTAAACATTTTTCTACATCTCTCCTTGTAGTCACATAAATCTTACCTTTTAATCCATTTAATTGTGGAATCTCATGGTTAGATTTTCTAGTCTTGAGACATGCTCACATTCAGAGGGAAAATCATAATCATATTGGATAGTTTTTTCCAACATGGACATGAATTTCAGTAACAACTTGTTTATGACTTTTGCATCTATGGTTATAAATAAAACAGGCTTAAAATTGTATTACCTCACAATGCAATTGTCCAGTCTGGAAACCAAGTGAAGCTCCAAAGCTGGTTATTAGCTTATTTTCCTGGGAAGGGTGACGATGCCCTTCACTGCGGCTGTTACCACTGACTGCCACGCAGGCCTGGAGCCTCCCCTTGGGGTGACTTTAGTGACCCCTCTCCTAGTCAAATCTTCCTTTCTCCTTGTTCAAGTTTGGCATTTTCAGATTTTCCAAAAATATATATATTTTGTCTGTGTTTTCCAACTCATTAACACAGAGCTTTTTGGAGAAATAGCATGTTACCTGCTTTGTGCTTTTTTTTTTTTGTAGAATTTAAAATATTTTAATACAGTTCAAATCAGTGAGCATGGTTCATTTCAGCTCCTTCTCTGCCAAACCGGGCGGCAGGGACCGCGTCCACGTCTCCGCCTTCTCTTTGTCTGTGATGACCAAGGTGTAAAGGCATCTGCTGCTTCGAGCTTTAAACTTCACATCATCCTTACTTTTCTTGATCTTGACAGATCTGGCATGCTTTCGCCCGGCTGTGAGCAGAAGGCTCTTGATTTCCTCAGTTTTGCGTGGCGTGGTGACAAGGTGCGGCGAGCAGGAACTTCAAGCAGCGAGAAGCGAGAACGGAAAAGCTCCTTGTGATGTTCGTAGTCACCGCCTCTTGTTCTGAATTTTGTTGCTTCTCTCCTTTTTCTCACCTTAGTCTTGACCAAAGTTTCCTGCTTTATAAGTACCTGCAGACATCCAGCCTTTGCTTTTTCCTCTTACTGGGCTCAGTGCTGCTGCTGGCTGGGCTTTGTCTTATTATTCCCTTCTTTCCTTTAAGGCAAAGGAAGGGAGGGACACTTGCTTTGTTTTCTCCTAACCTCCTGACTTGAAGACTTAGCTTCTGTTCCCCCGGTCTGCATATTAACTTATTTGTTTTAATTTTATTTGTTTATTTTTGGTTGAGCTGGGTCTTTGTTGCTGCGCTTGTCCTTTCTCGAGTTACGGCGAGCAGGGGCCGCTCTCGAGTTGCAGCGAGTGGGCATCTCACTGCGGGGCGTCTCTTGCTGAGGAGCACGGCTCTAGGGCACCGGGCTCCAGTCGTTTCAGCCCCCAGGCTCCAGAACGCAGGCTCCGTACTTGTGTCCACGGGCTCAGCTGCTCCACAGCACGTGGGATCCTCCTGAATCGGGGGCTGAACCTGTGTCTCCTGCACTGGCAGGCAGATTCTTCATCATGGAGCCACCAGGAAGCCCCTTGATAACTATATTTAAAATCAAATTCCTTATTATGCTTTAGCCATGCCCCAGAAGGGAATGCAAAGTTTCATTAGAAATTCTTTGTAATTTCAACCTGATCGTGTTTTTACCCACGTTTACTGAGTTCCATGGAGAAAGAAATGGCACCCCACTCCAGTGTTCTTGCCTGGAGAATCCCGTGGACAGAGGAACCCGGAGGGCTACAGTCTGTGGGGTCGCAAGACTCAGACACAGCTTTGTGACTAAAAACTACCACTACTAAAATTCACATTGGAGAAAGAGCTCACAACCCCGTCAGTCTTCTCGGCTGGAGAGTTCCATGGACAGAGGAGCCTGACGAGCTGCAGTCCATGGGGCCGCAGAGAGCCGGACACAGCTGAGTGACTGACACACACACACACTCACACACACACACTGTCTCACACACTCACACTAACACACACACACTCACGTACTCTCACACACTCACACTCACACACACGTACTCTCACACACTCACACACTCATACTCACACACACTCACACACTCTCACATACACACTCATACTCTCACACACACACTCACACACACACACACTCTCTCACACACTCACACACACACTCTCACACTCACATACTCTCACACACACACTCACACTCACACACACTCACATACTCTCACATACTCACACACTCACACTCACACACACTCATACTCTCACACACACACTCACACACACACACTCTCACACACTCACACACACACTCACACACTCACATACTCTCACACACTCACACTCACACACACACACTCACGTACTCTCTTACACACACACACTCACACACACTTACACACTCTCTTACACATTCACACTCACACACACTCACACACACTCACACTCACATACACACACACTCACACACTCACACACTGACACACACTCACACACACTCACATACTATCACACACTCACACACTCACACTCATACACACTGACACACTCACGTACTCTCACACACACACACTCACACACACACTCACGTACTCTCTCACACACACACTCACACACACTTACACACTCTCACACACTCACATACTCACACTCACACACACACTCACACACACTCACACTCACACTGACACACACTCACACACACACACACAGTTCCATGTTGTTTAGGTTTCAATGATACTTCAAAATCAATAGTTTCTGATTTTATTATTCTTTGGCCAAAAGGATAATCTGCACAGTACGGGTTCTTCGGCATCTGGGCAGTTCTTCTGTGGTCTGATCGTTGCTAATGCTTGCACACGTGCTGTTTCTGGTGTGTCCAGAGGGATCTGTCGTCTGCGTGTCTTGGTGTAAAATGGTACGTGTGTCTTCCACTGTGCGCCCTCTAATCGGATCATTTAAATCCTCTGTGTACTCAGTAGTGTCTTTCTACTGGTTGTATCAATTACCGGGCCAGCCCCTTGTCGTTATGGATTCTGAGTCTCCTGTTCTGTTCTGTGTGGTCACAAACGTGGCCCTGCCGTGAAGACCATGTCCAGCTTTCACCTGTTTTGTTTCCCTGTGAAATCACTTTCACCGCTTACTGTATTATACTGAAAATGCTCCACACTTAGTGAAAGGCTGCAAGAACAGTACAGTCAATACACATACACCATTTACCTGGATTTGCCAGGGGCTGCGTTACTGTTATCTCTGTTGTAGTGAACTCTGCTGCAGTTACTGTTTTTATTATTAATACGGCTTTTAAGGCCAGTATCAGGACCATAATTTTTCACCTGAAATGCCCCAGTGAAGTCGCTGGAGGAGGACCTCTGTCACCGACACAGCCCTGTCACACCACGACAGCCCACGGTCGGCCTCCACTGACTCTTGGCACCTGTGGGCTCTGCCTGGCACAGTCTGCCTGGGAGCTCGCGCTCACGTGAGTGACTGCTGGACAATGGAGCTAATAATGTGTCACCTGGACCGGTGCGATCAGGCTTCCTGGGGCCAGTTCCCTGAACACACACTCAGCTGCTCACAGACACACACCCACCTGCATACAGATCCACAGACACACACACCTGCACACATCTGTACACGGTGACACACACCTGCACACAGACACACTCACCTGCACACAGGTACACACATCTGCACAGATTCACACAAAACCTGCACCAACAGCACGTCTCTCACAGACACACACACACACACACGTACACACCCTCCATCCGCAAACACTGTCCAGGGAGACACACTGTCCAGGGAGACATGCGGATGGACACGGACCCTGACCCAGCATGCTCCCCGCTGACGCCAGCTCCGCCTTGCGCTTCTTTCGGGCTCTGCCTGCTCCCGGCCCCTCTCTGGGGAAGGGACAGGAGGAGGAAGGATTGTAAGGAGCCCATCACTTACTTATCCTCTGCTGTCAACCCTTCATCCCAGCAAGGGTGCTCCAAGGATCAACTTACGGGAAACTTCAGCTCCCACCCCCTGAGCACCTGCCTGCCTGGAGCATTGCTGGGGAGCCAGCTGAGCTGCCTGCCGCCGCCCCCACCAGAGCAAGCTCCCTTGCCAAAGCTGGGGGTGACACACCCCCAGAGCGGGG
>NW_011494741.1:261169-262635 GCF_000754665.1 Bison bison bison | reverse complement strand
ACTCCTGGTGTTGGACGTCCTGTGGATTTGGACGAATGCATACCGACATTATGCAGAACTGTAACCTACAAGCAGTCTCCTTGCTCTAAACCCTCCCTTCCTCTCTAATGCTGGTCCAGGAGCAAGCTGGGGGTCCTGGGAGGAGAAGGAGTGTGTGTCCCAACCCCTTCCAGGAAGGGATCCGCTTTCCGAGGGGGTTGCTGCATGGAGAGTCAGTGTCTTCTCTGCTTTGCAGGCGAGGAGACTGGGGGTCAGAGTGGAGCCTGGACTTGGTCTGGCAGCTCTTCTGTCCAGGTTGGTTCAAGCCTACCTGTGGTTTCAGACCATGAATTTTAAATCACTGTAATTAGGCCCAAACATACCTTTATTAATCAAAATAGGAACCGTTATAATCAACACATTCTTGCCAAGAAGAAATAAGTTTGTTTATTCCTGTAGTGTACAAATCCGTGCCTGGAGACCTGATGAACTCTAGGAAAGCATCGTCTGCCTCCTGCTGGTCGCGGAAGTGTTTTCCCTGCCAAAAGTGGTCACGGTGCTTGAAGAAGTGGTAGTCGGTTGGAGGGAGGTCATGTGAATATGGTGGATGAGGCAGAACTTCGCAGCCCGATTCGCTCAGCTTCTGAAGCGTTGGCTGTGCCACGTGGGGCAGGCACTGTCGTGGGAAAGGACTGCGCCCCGCTGCTGACGAATGCCTGCTGCAGGCATCGCAGGTTTCAGTGCATCTCATTGGTGTACTGAGCGCACTTCTCAGATGTAATGTTTCCCTGGGATTCAGAGAGCTGTAGGGGATCAGATGGGCAGCAGACCACCAAACGGTGACCATGACCTTTTTTGGTGCAAGTTTGGCTTTGGGAAGCGCTTTGGAGCTTCTTCTCCATCCAACCGCTGAGCTGGTTGCCACCAGTTGCCATAAAATCCACATTTTGTTGCACATCAGGATCCGATCGAGCAATGTTTTTTTTGGTGTTTTGTAGAGTAAGAGAAGACGATACTTCAAAACGATGATGTTTTGGTTTTTGGTCGGCTCACGAGGCACCCACTTTGCTTTCTCACCTTTTCAACGTGCTTCAAATGCCCGGAGACCAGAGTGGCCAGCTTCTCGTGCAGTTGTAGGAGAATCAGCCTCGACGTTGGCTCTCAGTCGGCCGTTGTCCGCTTCCGACGGCCAGCCACTGGGCTCCTTGCCAAGACTCTCATCTCCTTCGCCAAACTTCCTGACCCACCCCTGCACTGGCAGCTCCTGGGCCAAGCGCGTTGCTGATGTTGCGAGTTCTCTCTGCTGCTCTACAACCCATTTTGAACCTGAATAAGAAAATTGCTCAAATTTGCTTTTGGTCTAACATCTTTTCCATGGTCTAAAATAAATATACACAGTAAGTAATAAGTCACTAGCAAAAAAGCATAAGGCGAGAAATGTGTATTCAAATGATGTATAACGTAAGCACATTTATTTAAGAAGCCCC
>NW_011494741.1:259758-261069 GCF_000754665.1 Bison bison bison | reverse complement strand
GATTGTAAGGAGCCCATCACTTACTTATCCTCTGCTGTCAACCCTTCATCCCAGCAAGGGTGCTCCAAGGATCAACTTACGGGAAACTTCAGCTCCCACCCCCTGAGCACCTGCCTGCCTGGAGCATTGCTGGGGAGCCAGCTGAGCTGCCTGCCGCCGCCCCCACCAGAGCAAGCTCCCTTGCCAAAGCTGGGGGTGACACACCCCCAGAGCGGGGCCTCGGGGCTCCCATCCGCGCTCCTGTTCCTCCACCAGCCGTCACGGAGAAGGGGCAGGTGGAGAAGACGCTCAGCCAAGACCTGCTTCCAGAGATTCAGCCTGGGGACACTGCAGCAGCTTTGCTGGTTTTAAACATTTCATTTGCAAATAACTCCGCATTTAATTATGCCGGATTAAAGATACACACTTTGCAGATTTACAGAGTCATTGTCAATGCTGCGGAAACCACACTCAGAATCAAACCCACGTTGGCATTCTCAGCCTGGAGATTCACGTACAAACACCAGGAGCTTATTTGATCATCTCAGCCTGGAAATGTAGCTGGTGGTCTCGGGAACCAGCTGGCATGGCTGGCTGGGGGGACAGGAGCCCAGTGTGTGTCCCCTCCTGGCTCCCTGGGCTGGGTCCCTGCTGCGGCTTCGCCCCTGCTGGCAACTCGCCTCACTGCCTCCTGGGCAGGGAGAGGCTGGGGATGGTGCACCCACCTGCCCTGCCAGTCTCCCCCCTCCTCCTCCTCTTCATCCTCTTTTTTGTAATTAAGACTTTACTTTTTAGAGCAATTTTAGGTTTAAGACAAAATCGAGTGGGAGGTGCACACAATTCCCATGTTCGCCTCCACCTGCATGCCCAGCCTCCCCCACTATCCCACTAACATCCGCCTCCAGATGGAATATTTCTTACAACTGGTGAGCCTCCACTGACATGTCTTCATCACCCAAAGCCCATGGCTTACATCACAGTTCACTCCTGGTGTTGGACGTCCTGTGGATTTGGACGAATGCATACCGACATTATGCAGAACTGTAACCTACAAGCAGTCTCCTTGCTCTAAACCCTCCCTTCCTCTCTAATGCTGGTCCAGGAGCAAGCTGGGGGTCCTGGGAGGAGAAGGAGTGTGTGTCCCAACCCCTTCCAGGAAGGGATCCGCTTTCCGAGGGGGTTGCTGCATGGAGAGTCAGTGTCTTCTCTGCTTTGCAGACGAGGAGACTGGGGGTCAGAGCGGAGCCTGGACTTGGTCTGGCAGCCCTTCTGTCCAGGTTGGTTCAAGCCTACCTGTGGTTTCAGACCATGAATTTTAAATCACTGTAATTA
>NW_011494741.1:247776-259658 GCF_000754665.1 Bison bison bison | reverse complement strand
GTTCCCACCGGGCGCCACCGCCCCTAGTGCTCGCGGGGCCCAGAAGGGTCTCACCTTCTCTCTGCCTCCTCACGCCCGCCAAGCCCTGGGCCCTTGTCCCCTGTGTTCAGAACGCTGGTCCTGCACCCAGACACGGATGAGCTTGGGTCCAGCCCCTCCATCTCCTGGCTGCACAAGCTCGAGCAGCAGTCAAGCATCTGTGAGTGCGGGCTGTTCCTCAGGACAGTGGAGGCAGGGTGAGGACAGGGTCAGGATGAGGGAGATGGGAGGGGGCATCTGTGGGTCAGTCCAGGTCCCAGGCCAGCAGCATACACCTGCTCAGTGGGGGTTATCGGCCTCCCCGCTCCCCAAACCGACCGCGGTGTCCCCTGCTGCCTCTGCAAGCCATAGATTTTACAGATTCTTAAAAGTTAAGGTTTTATAATGTGTTGTAAGGTAAGGGATTCTGTCTTACGCTTCTCAACAATCTTCTAGCAAAGGGTGATGATCATTTATTTCCCATCCTCCATCTTCCATCCATCCGTCCATCTGCCTATCCATTCACCCATCTATCCACCCATCCATCCATCCATCCATCATCCATCCAGCCATCCAGCCATTCACCCAACCATCCACCTGTCCACCCATCCTCCCACTCATCCATCCATCAGTCCACCCACACATCCACTTGTCCATCCACTCATCCATCATCTATCCATCCATCCTCCCGTCCATCCTCCCATCCATCCACTCATCCATTCATCAACCCATCCATCCATTATCCATCATCTCTTCATCCATCCAATCATCCATCCATCTATCCACCCATCCATCCCTCCACCCACACATCCACTTATCCATCCACTCATCCATCATCTCTCCATCCATCCTCCCATCCATCCTCCCGTCCATCCACTCATCCATTCATCAACCCATCCATCCACTTGTCCATCTTCTATCCACCCACTCATCCATCCATTCACTCATCCATCCACCTACCCATCCACTCATCCATCTTCTGTCCACTCACCTGTCCATCCACTCATCTGTCATTTGTCCATCCTTCCTTCTACCAACTCACCCCTCCCTCTTCCAGCACTGACTCTACTGAAGGGACATCTGCATGTCCGCGCAGCCCCCATGCCAGTCAGAGGAAGCCTCTGTGTGTGTAAGGCCTTCCTCTCCCCATCCAGGCACGTGCTCTAATGATGAAGGCCCCTCCAGCCTCCTCTAAGGCTGAACCAGCACTCTGGCCAGCAGGACGGCTCTCAGCTGTGGCTGCTCCTGAAGCCCCATGCGTGTGGGAAGGAGGTGGACACCCAGGCTCCACCTGCCCGTCCTGACATCAGTCAGTGGTGATGTCAGTCACAGCCCTTGGGGGATCCTGCCACATAGCCAGTGGGAGGACCACTGACCCAGGGAGGACCGGGGACTCTGCGCTGAGGTCATCCAGAGCAGGTCCGGCGGGCGCCTGAGCGTCCACTCAGCACAGCAAACATGGCCCCCAGAGGCCTGCTTCTGTTCTCAGCCTGTTCGGATTTAAGGCCCCATGTGGGGGCAGCCCAGTGAGTGGGGTGGGAATCAGCAATTGCCCGGTGAATGAATACATACGATGGATGTGTTTCCCGCCCCCTCTTGCCCTGCCCGCCCCCGGGAGCTGTTGTCGTTGGCACGGTGAATGGTGCTGGCAGTACCGAGTGAATGATACGGTGCTGGCCCTGAGGGAAGCAGGACATCCCGCCCGCCGCTGGAGTCAGGGAGCCGCGACTCGACTCTGGGAAGGTGACCGCTCCCGGCCGGCCTGCCAGCCCCGAGGCCTCATTTCCACGCGCTGATCCCATAAGCAAATAGTTTGCTTGCGTTCATTGAGGGTAATTTTTCACACTTCACAGTAGCTGCTCAGTTTGCCTCCAGATTCTGCTGACTCTACGAGGAATTTGCACAATGAAATAATGGAAAAAACTACAATAACCAGCGAAGCCAAACCAAAAACCTCATTCAATCAAGCTCTCGGAGCAGAGCGGGCTAATGGGCCCTGGTCAGTCTCTCCCCCAATGCCCCCAGCTGTGGTTTGCGCCCCGTGGAGGCCACGGACTGCCCGTGCCTCCCCTTCCCGTTGCAGACTCTGCACCGCTGTCTTTACACCCCGCTCCTTTGCGGGTCTGGCTTTGACGCCGCTTGTGCTTCTGAGCCTTGAGGCTAGATATCCTGTGCAGCGGGGCCTCTGATCCAGGTTGAGGAGTGCAGACCTGCCAGGGAGGAGGCATGGGGCAGCCGGTGCAGCGGCAGGCATGGCCGCGGGGAGCTCTGAGACGAGAGAAAAGATCTGGGGGCTCAGGCGGTTTTCTGGGGTGAGGGGTGGCCTCCATTGTTGGGACAGAGAGGGAACAAAACAGAGGCTGGGCGCACATCTGCTTGTAGGGGCCCACACCTGCTGGTAAGGTGGGCTCGGTGGTGGCCCCAGAAGATATGCCCAGGTCCTAGCCCTCGAGAACGTTGAATGTGATGTGATTTGGGTAAAGGGTCTTCACAGGTGTAATTAAGCATCAGGCTGAGATCACCCGGGATTTAGGGTAGGCCCTAAATCCAATGAGAGGCGTCTTTATAAGGGGCAAAAAAGGGAGATTTTGAGACTCAGACACGCAGCAGGGAGGGGGCCACATGAAGACAGAGGAAGAGACAGGCGAGGCGGCCGCAAGTCCGGGGCCCCTGGAGCTGCCAGCAGCCTCAAGAGAACCCGGTGAGAAATGAGCATTTCCGTCGTATCAGTAAACAAGGATGTCATAGTCATCGGTGATTCCTGCCCTTCAGGGTGCTCAGGAAGGAGAAAGTTACCTGTGCTCTAACAGCCACGGGTTGGCACCCACTCCTTACGGTGAGCCCAAGGGCGCCTGGGATGTGAACAAACCCAGGATGCTGGCTCCGAGAGCGGAGGTGCGTGGGAAAGCGCTGGTTTCAGGGCGCCCAGACCCTCGTGTCCCCCATTCAAAGAGAAGGGCTACATTCCTTAACTTGAAGTTCGTGGTTTCCTCTAACTAACAATAATCCCTCGATGTTCAGACTACCTGCCCTCTGTGTATAACTTCTGTGTGACCCACTCTTCCCCCCGCCACCCCCCAGTCTCCTAAGAGCAACTTCTCAAGCTTACTTTGAGATTACTCTCCTGGGCTTGAAGTCCAAAAATTCCCACCAAATAAAACACAACTCTCAACCTTCAGGTTGTGACTGTTTTTTAAATCAACACAAGGAAGGGTCCTGGCCCAGGGCCAGGAGGGAGCACGGCCTTGTGGGCACGTTGCTTCCAGACTCTGGACCCCTGACCGTGAGAGGATGAACCCCGAAAGCCCCCAGTTCACGGACATTTGTGTGTCAGCTGGAGGAGCTCCGACACGGAAGGTCAGTCATCACCAGGCGTGGGCTCCCCGCCCCACAGGTGTCACCTCGGGTCAGCCTGAGTTGTCCCCCTGCCCCAGAGCTACGCTGAGACTTAGAATCGCCAAGGCCCAAGGCCAGGTGGGAAGGAAGGATGTGCAGCCCTTAGGCTCCCGTTCATGGAGTGTTCACTTACCAAGCTGGAGCGCTGAGTGGGTCCCGTGTTGTCCTTGAGATGATCTACCCAAGGTCACAGGCAGGGGCGGGGCCAGCAGTGGGGGCGGAGCTGAGCGTGGCCGGAGCCCCACGAGCACGGGGCGGTGAGGAGGACACAGGAGCGCTGAAGGCCCCTGGGGGGAGTGCAGGGGCTGATCTGGTGGGGGGACGAGTGGTGGAGGGAGGACAGGGCAGCCGGGTGGGGCAGCCCTCCTCTGCTGTGGGGGCTCTGAAGGTGGTCCCTGCGGAGCAGTGGGTCAGGACGGGGGAGGGTGTGGGCTGCGGGCCCCCAGGCTCAACTTTGTCACCTGGGCAGAGCCAGACACAGTATCATGGGGATCCTGCTGATTGCTTTTTAAATGTGTGTTCAACATGTACTAATTGGGTGTGGGAACAGCCATCAATCTAATAATAACCATTATGTAATTTTCTCTTTTGTTCAAAGTCAAGAATTTTTTTTTTAGATTTCACATGACCAGAAGTGCCAATATTTTCCCATTTCGTGGCTCTCTTTGATTCCGCTGTTCCCATGACTCCGCGTGGGTGGTCACCACCCCCCACAGGTGCACGGACACACGTACACCCTGGGAACTGTCTCGTTTGTATCTGAAAGTTCTCTCCTCTTGTCCAGTTCTTGTATCTGCAAGGTTGTTTTTTTTTTTTTTTCCTTTGTCATTTTAGGAAAAGTTTATGATCCTTCAGCTTCCCTGGTGGCTCAGCTGGTAAAGGACCTGCCTGCCAATGCAGGAGAGCCAGGAGACGTGGGTCTGATCTCTGAGTCGGGAAGACCCCCCTGAAGGAGGAAATGGTAACACACTCCAGTATTCCTGCTGGAGAATCCCATGGACAGAGGGGCCTCGCGGGCTACAGTTCATGGGGTCACAAATCCCGTGGGCACAGGAACCAGGTGGGCGCAGTCCGTGGGGTCACAGAGAGTCAGGACACGACCGAGGGGTTAAGCACACGTGACCCTTCATTTGCTCTGCTCACTTTCTCTCGAGTGGTGTCTTAGGAGGCATAGCGATGGTTCTGACACGGATGCAGAGGAACCTCTTTCTCCTGATAAAACCATGACGACTAGAAGGCTCTCCAAGTGCCCATGGGCTCCCACACCCCCAGGGCACTGGGGCGCGGGGCCAATTCTTACCAAATGAAGGGCATCAGAAGGACAGGGCACTCTGGTCCAAGCTAGTTGTGCTCTGGTTCCTACAGTCTCTCCCCAGCTGTGCCCTGAGCTGGGCTGGAATGAAGGGCTCTGAGACCCTGGGGTGTGAAGGAGGAGCAGCTGGTTCCTGCATCACCACTGGGAGGAAATATGCCCAGGGTAGTCAGCTGACTTTCCTCAGGGCCGAAGGGCTGGGGTCACTAAACTTCTTAAGAGGAAAGAGCAGGGACTGGTGAAAATGGTTTTGCACTCCCACCTGAGGGTGCTGTCTGCACCGGCCCTGGTACATGTCAGCGTGGAAACCTGAGTTCCCGCCAACTTGTTAGGGATCCATGTTCCTTCAACCTATATGACTTATACCATCTAAATAGGGGTAACAAATAGCCCTCACTAAGCAGTTAGAAGGTAGGAAATGATGGGCTGGTGGGGTGACTGCCATCTCAACAGGTAGCTTCTGACTCTGGGCCCGGAGTGGCTGCTCCGGCTCCTGCCATCATATCTGCAATTCATTTGACTGGAAGGATGGACAGGGCAAAGGGAGTACATGCCCACTGTTTTGAAGATCATCGCCCCAAAGGGGTGTGCATCCCTTCTGCTCATGGGGGCCCAGACAGTCGCATGGCCACACCTGGGTCATCCCTTGCTAGGCAGCCGTGTGCCCAGGTAAACTTGGGAGCGTCCACTAGATGGAGGGGAAGTGGGAGACTGTGGGTTGGTGGTGAGCCAGCAGCCACTGCTCTGTGTTCCCCCTCCATGGGCATGGGTGGTCTGTCCTGGGGAGCTGGAGGGCAGGGTGAGCACCAGGGTGAACTTGTTTGCACTTCTCAGTGTGGGCATTATTTCCAGGGGCCAGCCTGTAAGTGGGGGGGACACGGAGTGGCTTTGGTTGGTCCTCTCCTGCTGCCCCTGCGTCTCACCAGACACGTCTACCCCGGGCCAAGCGTCTGGGTTTGCACGACAAAGCGCGTGGTCACCCTCACCAGGTCCGCTCCGCGGTGCTGCAGGGCCGGCCTGGGGGCTCCAGATGCAGGGGCCCCGGGAGGAGGGGTGGCTCCCGGTCAGCCCGCCTGTTTGCCGAGAGGCACTGGGCCCATCTCCCCTCTTCCACGGTTCAGCCTCCTGCTTTGTTTTGCAGAGTCTGTCTCTCCTCCCAGCAGAGCTGGAAGCAGGTATCCTGGTGACTGTATATTGAAACAGCTGATGTTGTTAAAAAAAAAACAAACAAAAACAACCCTTGACCTCACATGCCGCAGATTAGTGGAGTGTGGGTGGGGTCAGCCCTCCCTGGCCCTCCCCAGGCCCAATCAGGAGCAACTCGGAGGCAGCTGGGCAGGGGCAACATTTGGAGCCCCTCTCCCCAGGCAGTCACCCCACCGGCCCCTCTGTTTCATCACCAGCGGAGGACACTGCCCTCGACCCAGGACGCTGGACACTGACCTCTCCCCGCCAGCGCCCAGGATGCCGCTGGGGGGGCTTCCTAGACGCTGGGGTGGGGGTGGGGCTTTGGAGAGCGGATGGCCTCTTTCCCACCCCCTAAGGAGACACCGCTGGGAGATCTCACTTCTGTTTCAAACCAAAACAACAAAAAAATACAGAAAGATGAAAATCTGAAAGTTTCTCCTTATTTCAGCTAAAACAAACCTTTTAGAGTTTGAGGTATAAGATAAGTCATATAAAGTCCCTGGGTTATATTAAAAATAAACCCTCGGTGCTAATTATAATTATTGTTTCCTGTTAAGGATGCACAAAGGTATCCATGTCCACGTGCGTGTCTGACTCTTTGGGATCCTATGGGCCGTAGTCTGCCAGGCTCCTCTGTCCGTGGGATTCTCCAGGTAAGAGCACTGGAGTGGGTTGCCGTGCCCTCGTCCAGGGGATCTTTGTGGCCCAGGATGGAGCCCAGGTCTCTTATGTCCCCTGAATCAGCGGGCAGGTCACCAGTGCCACATGGGAAGCCCCCTGTGTGCTTATATCTATTTATGGACAAAATACCAAGCGCTGCACGGACTCGCCCTGGCGCTGTTCTGACGCAGAAACACTTGTTTTGAGTCTTTGCTGTAAGAGTGTTGCATCACCCACGTGTGCCTGGTTGGTGGAGCCAGCTCGCTGGGTTGGCCGCCTTCCCATCGGCCCTCACACAAGGTCAAGTGCACTGACCGCTCACAGGGTCAAAGGCACAGAAGGGAGCCACGACCTACCAGTGAGCCCCAGGCGGGCGTGCTGGGGAGACGGGGCGTGAGATCTGCTCCTGCCTTCGTGTGGCCACAGCCCCTGTGGCGTCGGGCCCCCGTCACTGGAGGTCACGCCCTTCACCAGCTCTCTGCCTGGGCCCCCCTGTGCCCGCAGCCATCCCTGCGAAGAGGCCTGGCCTGGCCTGTGCGTCTCCTTCGCTGTCCACGCTGCCTCGCGTGGGCTCCTGTCCTACTGCTGCATCTGATTCTCTGGGGGTCATGCTGTCTTTCATCACGAGGGGCATTAAGGGGGGTGGCGTCGAGAGGAAAGCCTGCACCCCGCTGCTTCCTCGGTGACATCAGGAGAGGGACACAGACGTGGCTGCCCAGATGCGGTGAGCACACGCACCCACTGCACCCCGGGCACCTGAAGGCCACATGCACAGGAACCGGAGCCTTGGGGGCTGCGTCTCCTGTGGGAAGTAGGCTGGTGGAGGACCCAGCCTCCTTGTGCTCCAAACACCACTGAAATCCTGTCTTTAGGGCTCACAGCTGCCTGCAGCTGATCCTGTCACACTGCTTTTGCTAACAAAGATCCCCCAGGACAGCGCAGCAGGCCCAGAATTACTCAGGGGCAGAAATGGGCGTCCCCGAGGCCGAGTTCCCGTCCACTTCTGAGATTCCTTCTGCTCCAAGTGACGAGGGACCCGCAGGTGGCCCTGGAGGTGTGGCACACCCACCCTGCAGCGAGCGGTCCACTCCCTGGATAGAGACGAGGTGAGCGGGTTTCTGGCCACCCGGTCTGGGCCTCTGGGAGAGGAGACACTCCCCGAGCTGTCCCTGAACTGACCTCCGGGAACTGGGCCTCAGGTGGCAGGTCAGGCTGGGAGGGGGCCACCCTTAGTGTCCCTGAGCACTTCCTCCAGGGCAGCTTCTGCGGTCACTGAGGGGCCAGACCCAGTTCTGGGTGGGGATGACCACAAAACATGTCTATCTGTCCATCCATCATTCATTCTGTTCATCCATCCATCCATCATTCATCCATCATTCTATCTACTCACCATCCACCCATCCATCCACTCACCCATCCATCCATCATCCATCTATCTATCCTTCCATCCATCCACTCATCCATCCATCCATTCATCCACCCACTCATCTATCCACCCATCCATCCACCCACCCACCCATCCATCCATCCATCCACTCATCCATCAGACACTCACTCACCACCATCTGTGCTCTGTCAGCTGTGCTTCACCCTGGGGCAGTGCCATACCTCTGCTGTCCAGAAAGACCTTCACACCTCCCAGCTCCACTGACCCTAAGTGGCTTCTCTGAATTACTAAGATGGATCTCCCTGATTTCGGATGCACTCAGCAGTAAACGGCAGCTTGCAGCAAGCGGCAGCTGGAAGCAGGGTCTTAGTTTCCAGGACTGGGAGTCCTAAACACTAGACCGCAGGGACCAGCAGTTAGGGCTGAGGTCCTGGGTCCTCGCTTGCCTAGTCAAGAACAAATTCAGGCAAGGAGGCAGAAGGTACAGAGTAAAGAAGTTTATTGAAAATAAAATTACATGCGGAAAGATACACTGGCAAGCTCAGAGAGAGTTGCGCCTTTGGGAAGTTTAAATCCTTTATAAGAGGGCAGCTTTTCTAGTCACTGTCTTCCCTCAAGCCAATCTTCTTGCTTTGCGGCCTTGTTGGTTACTTTGTCTCAGGACCCACCCCAGGGGTGCACACCCATCCCTCAGCCAAGACGAATCTCGAAGTAAAGGCTTCTGGGAGGAGCAAGAGTCATTATGGCCTGGAATTATCCTCTGACTTTTGACTTCAAGGAGGCTTTCTGCACGTGTGTGCTGTCTCTCTTGCTCTAAAAGAAAGCCGGGGAGCGGAGATCTCTTAATCCTTTACTCGGACAGGGTTTTGCCTCTCTTTGCCCTTGCCATGATTGTTACCTTGGGAAGTTTACAAGAGGCGAAGACTGAGTATTAACCCTGTTTTTGTTGCTACTTCGGTTTTGGAGGGCACACAGGAGGCTGGCTGTAAATTCCTTGACTGGAGCTCACCTCTCTCTTGCCTCAGGGAATGCAAACAGGAGACTAGTTGTAAACGACCAACCTGGAGCGCATCCATCTCCTTACCTCATCCCCACACCCCAGTTTTCACATAAAGGGGATGGGAAGCTAGAGATGATGCCCAATCTCACAGCTAGTCAGGAAGGCCTGATTCTGAGCCATTTGGTTTGGACCAAAACTCAGTGGCTTTGTCCTGCATCACATAGACCCATCCTTCAGTGATGTAGGAAATGCCCGCTGTGAGCCTGGGGGTCCAGGTGGATGAGGAGACCCCTCCCGGCTGCACCCACACGAGTCCAGGAAGGGCCCAGAGGGACAGGGTTCTGGGAGGGGCGGCAGGACAGCAGGGGCTTCTGGGCATTTTTAGGACCTGGGAGGGGGCCGGTGGGATAGGACGTGGGAGGCGCTGAGGTCAGGAGGGGGCAGGAGGGCAGTGTCAGACGCCAGGTGTGCAGGGATCCTCGGGGGCTCAGAGACCTGTGGGCGCCTCCTGTGAGCCCTGCTGGGCTGTCGTGGACGTCACTGATAGGATCCTCCTACTAGAAAGAGCTTTAGAACCTAACAGGTAAGCGCCACGTGGGTGGAGTCATAGTCAGGGATGCACACAGATATACAATCTCAACCTTAGACCACGCAGGAGGGCGCGCGGCCCTCGGAAGCCACAACCCAGACCAGCCCAGCTGGTTGGTTCCAGTTAAGTCCACTGATTGAGAAGGGTGCGTGCAGCCCCGGCCCGCGGTGAGGTCACCTGTGCACTCAGGACAGCCCCTTGGAGAAGGGGCTCGGGAGGGACAGGTTGAGGATGAGCACAGGACAGGCGGTCCAAGGGGGGTTAGGGGGCCTGGGCGTGGGGGCGGTCCAGGCGCTGAGGAGCCCACACAGGAGAGAGGGACAGAGCGATGGGGGTGCGGGCCGGGAGAAGCGGGGCCCCGCCCCCAGGACAGACGAGGGCGGGTGGACGTGATCCTGGGAGAGACGGCCCTCAAGGCGCAAGCGGCTGGCCTGGTGGGAGGGACGTCGGGCAGACCCTGAAATGACGGGTTATGACAAGAGATGGGCAGGATTAAGAGCCAGGAGCCAGAATGGCAGGGATGGGCTCTGCGAGACCTCCGAACAGCTGCGGGTGAAATACGTGCTCCGGGCCCTAAAGGAGGCGATGACTTCGCCCACACCCCGACTGCCCGGTGTCCAGGAGCCGCCAGCACCCGCTCCATCTAATGAAGATGCGGATGCTGGCGGGGGCAGAGGTTTCCGTCCGGGGGCGGACGACAAGCTCACTTTTCTTCTCGGCAGTGAAATGGGAAAGCGTCAGTTTTCCACTCTTTCCAAGATGAATGTCCCCACCTGAGGCTGCCTGGGGCTTCAGCGCCTGTCTGCCTAACAAGCAATGCCATCTTGAAAGGTCCTGGTAACAGAGACGTTCAACCCACGGCACGCGTGGTCCTGCACCCCGGGAGGCAGCGCCCAGACGCAAGGCGACAGCCAGTCCCCGATTCCCCCACCCAAAAGAGACACTCCGGCTGCAGGCGTCACACAGTGGGGAGGGGGTCCCCAGCTGAATGGGAGGTTGCAAACCCCCAAATCCTTGGCTGTCTCCCGATGGAGCCTGCGAGGCGGCCCCACGCAGAGGGGGTCTGACTTGCTCAAGTCAGACAATAAATGGCGTTTGAAAAATTAGTCCCACAGGTCAAGTGAGAGTCTCCTTCAAATGCCCATCACTTCACACTAACTACTTCAATTTCCTCTGAAGTTATTATATTCGCAGACCTGTGGATGCACCTCAGGCAGAACAAATGGGCGGCGTCTTCCGCAGCATGAAAGGCGGAGGGGTAAAATCCATCATGGCAGCAGGCGGCCCGCAGCCCGGCCTCCCGGCCCCTGAGGCTGACAGCCGCCTTTGCATGGATTTAAACGTGGACAACCGGGCTTGTCCAGGATGGAGCTGGGAGGGAGACACACGCATGGCCTTTCCCGCCAGGCCCGAGGCGGGCAGCGGGGCTGAGTGGAGTCTAGAAGGTTCTGGGGCGTCCTGCCCTGTGCCTGGCAATGCTGGGGCTCCTGCGGGGTCCCGGGGGTCCTTCTGGAGAAGGTCTGGATGCAGTTCCTGGAGGCGGCTGCCTGGGAACTGGCCTAGCCTTCCCAGGACCCTTCATGTGGTGCCTGGTTCAAAGGAGACTGAGTCCCCCACCTGACTCTGTGCCCAGGAGGTGCTGACCCCCAGGGAGGGTGCAGCATTCTTGCAGAATGGTTTTGTAGGGTTTTGTACCCAGATCTGGGACCAGGGTAACAGAGGGCTGTAAGCCTTCTTGCTGTGATGGTTTTGTTTGAAGCCCTTTTCTCTCTCCACCAGCCCCGCAAACCCAGGGGGCTTCCCTTCTCAAGGGTCCGGCGGCCAGAGGTCTGGGGGGTGAGTATCCTGGGCCTCAGAGGGCCTCGAGCCCTTTCCTCTCCATACGCATGGCCGGAAGACGGGCTTCGGGCCTCCTGTGTGAATCCAGCCTGGGATGCGCCTCCCGGAAGCCTCTCCTGAAGCAGACACGTGGTGGGGCAGGGCCCCTGGGACCCCGCTCAGAGAGCAGGCTGGGCCTCCCCGCACCCCTTCCATCTCCCCGGTGCCCCAAGCCCGCTGCTTCTGCCAGGCCCTGGAGGTGGGGGCTGGTCCCTGCCGACAGGGGCCATCTGTTTGTCTCTCTGATTCCCCCATCTGTCTCGTCCCTTCCTTCTGTTAGCAAAGCGTTGGCCTGTGCTCCCTCCAGGACCAAACTTGACCATCCGTAACCCCCATCATCCTGTCTGCCCCACTTCCCAGGAGAGGGGGGCACAGTTCAGTTCAGTTCAGTCGCTCAGTCGTGTCCGACTCTTTGCGACCCCATGAATCGCAGCACACCAGGCCTCCCTGTCCA
>NW_011494741.1:244884-247000 GCF_000754665.1 Bison bison bison | reverse complement strand
GTACTCCTTTTCCTATTTGGAACCAGTCTATTGTTCCATGTCCAGTTCTAACTGTTGCTTCCTGACCTGCATACAGGTTTCTCAAGAAGCAGGTCAGGTGGTTTGGTATTTCCATCTCTTTCAGAATTTTCCACAGTTTATTGTGATCCACCGCAGTCAATAAAGCAGAAATAGATGTTTTTCTGGAACTCTCTTGCTTTTTCCATGATCCAGCAGATGTTGGCAATTTGATCTCTGGTTCCTCTGCCTTTTCTAAAAGCAGATTGAACATCTGGAAGTTCACGGTTCACATACTGCTGAAGCCTGGCTTGGAGAATTTTAAGCATTAGTTTACTGGTGTGTGAGATGAGTGCAATTGTGCGATAGTTTGAGCATTCTTTGGCGTTGCCTTTCTTTGGGATTGGAATGAAAACTGACCTTTTCCAGTCCTCTGGCCACTGCTGAGTTTTCCAAATTTGCTGGCATATTGAGTGCAGCACTTTCACAGCATCATCTTTCAGGATTTGGAATAGCTCAACTGGAATTCCATCACCTCCACTAGCTTTGATTGTGGAGATGCTTTCTAAGGCCCATTTGACTTCACATTCCAGGATGTCTGGCTCTAGGTCAGTCATCACACCATCGTGATTATCTGGGTCGTGAAGATCTTTTTTGTACAGTTCTTCTGTGTATTCTTGCCATCTCTTCTTAATATCTTCTGCTTCTGTTAGGTCCATACCATTTCTGTCCTTTATCAAGCCAATCTTTGCATGAAATGTTCCTTTGGTATCTCTGATTTTCTTGAAGAGATCCCTAGTCTTTCCCATTCTGTTGTTTTCCTCTATTTCTTTGCATTGATCACTGAAGAAGGCTTTCTTATCTCTTCTTGCTATTCTTTGGAACTCTGCATTCAGATGTTTATATCTTTCCTTTTCCCCTTTGCTTTTTGCTTCTCTTCTTTTCACAGCTATTTGTAAGGCCTCCCCAGACAGCCATTTTGCTTTTTTGCATTTCTTTTCCGTGGGGATGGTCTTGATCCCTGTCTCCTGTACAATGTCACGAACCTCCGTCATAGTTCATCAGGCACTCTATCAGATCTAGTCCCTTAAATCTATTTCTCACTTCCACTGTATAATCATAAGGGATTTGATTAAGGTCATACCTGAATGGTCTAGTGGTTTTCCCCACTTTCTTCAATTTAAGTCTGAATTTGGCAATAAGGAGTTCATGATCTGAGCCACAGTCAGCTCCCAGTCTTGTTTTTACTGACTATATAGAGCTTCTCCCTCTTTGGCTGCAAAGAATATAATCAATCTGATTTCGGTGTTGACCATCTGGTGATGTCCATGTGTAGAGTCTTCTCTTGTGTTGTTGGAAGAGGGTGTTTGTTATGACCAGTGCATTTTCTTGGCAAAACTCTATCAGTCTTTGCCCTGCTTCATTCCATATTCCAAGGCCAAATTTGCCTGTTACTCCAGGTGTTTCTTGACTTCCTACTTTTGCATTCCAGTCCCCTATAATGAAAAGGACATCTTTTTTGGGTGTTAGTTCTAGAAGGCCTTGTAAGTCTCCATAGAACCGTTCAACTTCAGCTTCTTCAGCATTACTGGTTGGGGCATAGACTTGGATTACTGTGATATTGAATGGTTTGCCTTGGAAACAAATAGAGATCATTCTGTCCTTTTTGAGATCGCATCCAAGTACTGCATTTCGGACTCTTTTGTTGACCATGATGGCTACTCCATTTCTTCTGAGGGATTCCTGCCCACAGTAGTAGATATAATGGTCATCTGAGTTAAATTCCCCCATTCCAGTCCATTTCAGTTTGCTGATTCCTAGAATGTCGACGTTCACTCTTGCCATCTCCTGTTTGACCACTTCCAATTTGCCTTGATTCATGGACCTGACATTCCAGGTTCCTATGCAATATTGCTCTTTACAGCAGCGGACCTTGCTTCTATCACCAGTCACATCCACAGCTGGGTATTGGTTTTGCTTTGGCTCCATCCCTTCATTCTTTATGGAGTTATTTCTCCACTGATCTCCAGCAGCATATTGGGCACCTACTGACCTGAGGAGTTCCTCTTTCTGTATCCTATCATTTTGCCTTTTCATACTGTTCATGGGCTTCTCAAGG
>NW_011494741.1:244273-244784 GCF_000754665.1 Bison bison bison | reverse complement strand
GGAAGGGAGGGGCGTGGGCGGGGCAGGACAGGGTCGGGAAGTCTGCAGCCGTGGGCATGGGCAGGGTAGGTGTCTGCAGGGTGAGATGCTGTTTTCTCGCTGGAGATATGCGCTCCTTCCCCCAGGCAGTTTTAAAATTCTAATCCTTCATATTCCGAGAAACATGATGATGAGAAACACACATGAATTCGCCCTGGGCAGCTCAGTCTCTGTTCCAGAGAACTCGGAGTTTTCTGAGGCAGCTCCATCCACAGGTGACAAAGGGCTCCTCACTGGGCGGCCAGGGCCTCCTGGTGGCACCGGGCTGGCCCCCGTCTCGCCAGATGGGCCAAGGACAGTGTCACACAGACTCACGGACCCAGCTCTGGGGACAGGGGCCACCGATGAGCTCAGCCACGGGGGCTACCCTTGGGGATGACTGGCGCCTGGGACCCAGGCCCTGGGGCGTGTCTCTGAGTGCCAGGCCGCCTGCTCCTCCCCTTTCCTGACTGCACTCTTTTGGAGCCGCTGC
>NW_011494741.1:242057-244173 GCF_000754665.1 Bison bison bison | reverse complement strand
GCCCGCCTGCTCCTCCCCTTTCCGGACTGCACTCTTTGGGAGCCGCTGCAGCCAGCCCACCTGGCAGCAGGGTGGGGGTGGGGAGAAGGCTCTGCCTGGCTCTGCCCGGCTCTGCCCGGCTCTCAGCCCCTGGTGAGGACTCCCCGCTGGCCACCCCGGGCCACCTGCTCACTGCTAATCCTCCCTTCCCAGGTAGTCTCGGCTTCCCTGGGGAGCGGCTCAAGGGTAAAGGGTCCACGAAGCAGGAGACTCAGGCTCGATCCTTGACTCAGGAAGATCCCCTGGAGGAGGAAATGGCAGCCCACTCCAGTGTCCTCGCCTGGGAAATCCCATGGATGGAGGAGCCTGGCGGGCTGCAGTCAGAGTTGCAAAGAGTTGTTCACGACTAGCACACGTGCACACCCCACCCCCTGGATTTTGCTCTACTTTCTGCCTGGGTCTCCACACAGCTGATAGGACACCCGAGGCCCAGCGCACATCTAGACACAGGTGGGGACTTGGCGGGAGCCTATGAAGTCCCTGACAGGGAGGCACTCCAGCTTCTTCAAGTCGAGGGCCCTGAGAGGTCAGAGACGCCCTTTGTATGCCCAGCACAGAGGCAGGGTCGCAGGCGCCCCCTGCCTGAGACTGGCCGTCTTGGTGGCGACAGGAGACGGATGGGGTGACGGCGTCAGGGGAGGCAGACGATGGGTGTGTGCGGCGTCGTCTCCGCAGGCGGAAAGACCCCCACTCTGTCCTTCCCACCTCCCCCCAACTGCCCTGACCAGAGCCGCATGGCTCTGGCCGATGGGAGAGCGTAAGCCGTTAAGGAGAACCATGAGACTCGGGGGAGAGCGCACCGTCCCTCCCACTCCTCCAATGAAGAGACGGATCCAGTTGGCAGACGATTAGGATGCTTACATGGAAATAAAATAAAACCCAGAATTCCTTGGTGACCCGGGCTCTCTCGCTTAACCCCGTTCCAGCGCAGCTTCAGTGTTCCATTTTTTTAATTGCTTATTGGAAAATGAAACACCTTCTACCCATTATGCTCTGGAATGGAGCCCGTCTCGGGGCAGAGGGCAGTGGGGGCACGACTGTTGCGGACGCATAGGGCAGCTTCCTGCCTGCCTGGGAGACCCCTCATTCTCTGCATGAGAGGAAGACAGGGCTCTCTTCGTGGTGACTGAGCAGAACTCAGCATCAGACCCCGGATCCCGTGCCCGGGTGTCTCAGGACACACGGCGGTGTCCAGGGCACCCGGGCCGCGGGAGGCTGAGCCCAGGAAGCCCACCACCCTGTGTGTTTCTGAAGCTCTCAGCAGCTCAGAGATGTGCATAAGATGACACGTGTTTTGGGCGGAAAGCCTGAGACTGGGGACCCTGGGGTGGGGGTGGGTGGCCGCAGTCCAGCCCCCTTTGGGGAACAGGCCTTGGGCTCCAGGGAACACGGGCCAACTCTTTGTGAAGTGATATCACCTCCATATGGGTGGGACTCTGGTCCTCCACCAGGACTGGGGACCAAACGCACCGACGGAGACAGTCAAGGGCGCAGCCTCATTTCCTCACCACGGTGTGGAGGCAGACAGGCCTCAGGGGAGGGCCTGGGAGGCCAGCCCTGCACCTGACCCCAGGCTCCCGGCCCTGCTGAGCTCACAGAGCACCCACCACGTCCAGGCAGAACCTCTGAGGACCAGCCGTGGCCACAGTGACCCCTGCGGTGGCCCAGTGCCTCACTGTGAGGTGTAGTTGCCGTGGTGAGGACGCTGCTGGGCCAGGAGGACGCTGCTGGGCCGGTCACAGCCCGTCCACGCCCGTGCCCAGGTGGACTCTAAGCCCAGTGTCCTCCCCCCCTCCTCTCGTCCACTTGTCCAGAGCCCACGGCAGCCTGTGTCCTGCACAGACTGGTTAGGACTCCGTGGTAACGGCACAGCGTTGCTGGGACCTACAGGGCCCTGGGTCTGAACCGACCAGGGACCACGTGCATTCTTCCTTCAGGAATTGGCCCCCCAGAGAATCTGAAGAAGCCCCTCTCCCCTCCTAACGCCTGGGCTGAGTGGCCGGGAGTGGGGGCCCCCCCGGGGGTGGGGGGCATTGCAGAGCCGGGGCCAGAACTCCAAGGGCAGTGCGGACTGAGG
>NW_011494741.1:235511-241886 GCF_000754665.1 Bison bison bison | reverse complement strand
GTCCTGTCCTTGGGGTGCCAGGGCTGGAGTCTGAGAGCAGAGGCTGTCTCAGCAGTGGGGCTGTTCCCAGGCGAGGTGAGTGGGCAGGAGAGGCGTGAAGGTGGGCGGCTTCTGTAACGAGGGTCCTGGGGCAGAGAAAGGCAATCAGAGCGGGCAGCTGTCGGGGGTCCCGTGTGGGGGCACCGGGGCCCTCACTCCGGGCCGGGCAGGGTCCCCGGCCTGCGTCCCACCCTGGAGCGTCAGGCCGCGGGGCCGGGGCAGCACCTCGTCTGTGGTCCCTGATGAGCCGCAGCCGCACGGAACTCGGGGAGGACGGTGGATTCCAGCCACGGCCGACCCTGCTCCGCTGCAGTGGCCCTGTGGGCCGATCCCTCCCGCCTGCCCTCTGCCGGAATCTTCCCGTCCTGCCCTGTGGAGGCAAACTCATTTGGAAAGAGGGTCTTGGCAGAAAAATTCGCTAAGGGGAAGCGAGGGTTCCGCTAGCCCAGTAGGCCGATATCCTTGTACAAAGGGGAAGTTTAGACCCAGAGACAGACACACGCAAAGGCAGGATGTGTGGAGCTGGGAGGAAGACCATCCATGTGTCAGGAAGTGCCTGTGCAGAAGCGGGAGTGGGGACGGGCCGGACCTCCCACAGCCCGAGGGACCCGCCCTGCCCACACCGGGTTCTGGACAGCCAGCCTCCAGACAGCGGGGGAACTCGATTCTGCTGTTAAAGCCCCTCAGTCTTCGGCCTTCGTTACGGCAGCCCTAAGACACAAACACAGATAAACTGGGGAGGAAATTCGCATCTTATAAATGTCATCTTCCAGTCTGAACAAGATAAATCTGTCTGCGTTTACGTCTTCTTCATTGTTAATCACCTTTTACAGTTTCTATCATAGAGACCTGCACGTCTCTCCTCAGATTTATTCCTCCATGCTACGAATGTAATAAAAGTTTGGTTCACACTGGAGAGAATCTGCCTGCAATGCCAGAGACTCGGGTTCAGTTCCTGGATCACAAAGATTCCCCTGGAGAAAGGAATGGCTACCCACCCTGGTGTTCTTGCCTGGAGAGTCCCATGGACAGAGGAGTCTGGCGGGCTACAGTCCATGGGTCACCAAGAGATGGGCACAACTGAGTGACTAACGCTTTTTCACTTTTTCATGCTATGTATTTAATGAAATTTCAAATAGAAATAGTATTTAAAATTTTTCCTTTTCCTTTCTTTGTTTCTAATGTATAGAACTGTAATTGAAATTTGTAACTAATACATCTTACAAAGTTGAACTCCTTTATTTTTCTTCTTAAAGCTATGAGTATTGTGATGGATTTTTAAATTCTTGGTAATGATGTATTATTGCCAGATATACGGGAGGATTTTACTTGCTAGTATTTTGTTTGGAATTTTCTGCTCCGCTTTCACTGGGAATAGAGGTCTCTAATTCTATTTCCTTGAAATATCTGTGTCGGGTTTTAGTATCAGACCAACACTACACTTGTAGACTGAGTGCGGGAGAGCTTCCTTCTTTATTCTTTTGAAGAGTTTCTGCACAATTGGTGTTATTTCTTAAATGGATGTTCGAAGGCTCTAATACAGCAAGAGTTTCTAGACACTTTTTTTGTTGTTGGAAATGTTTTTTATTCACATTTTTTATTTCATTTGTTAGTTTTGATAAATTGTGCTTTTCACATATTTTTTCCACCTTAGCTAAGTTGTACAATGTATCGGCAAAAGTTGTTCATGATATCTTTCTATTATACTTTTATTGAGTGGCTAAGTCCTTTCATTCTTGATGGGTAATTTGTGTTTTGTAACATTTTAATTCATTAACTTATCTAGGAGTTTATCAATTATACTTATCTTTTCAAATAACCTTCTGACTCTGTCCATTTTCTCTAGTGTCTGCTTTTTGGTTTTTTTTTTTTAATTTCATCCATTGCTACTGCGATCTTGAATATTTTCTTTCTGCTGTTCTTTGGTTTAATTTGCTTTACTCTGTGTGTGTTGTGTGTTAGTCGCTCAGTCGTTTCCAACTGTTTGCGACCCCATGGACTGTAGCCCACCAGGCTCCTTTGTCCATGGGATTCTCCAGGCAAGAATACTGAAGTGGGTTGCCATTTCCTTCTCCAGCTTTATTCTGTAATTCCTTTACATAACATTACATATAATTGAATTCAGCATTTCTTCTTTATAAATTGAAAAAGTTTTTTCTTGTTATTCTGTCTTGTTTCACTACACACCTATTATTTTTTAATGCGATTTTTAGAAGTTGCACTTTAAATTATAGAATTCCCTCTAAGTACAGACATAAAGAATCTGCCTGCAATGCAGGAGACCCAGGTTCAATCTCTTGGTCTGAAAGATCTCCTGGAGAAGGGAAGGGCAACCCACTCCAGTATTCTTGGCTGGAGAACTCCATGGACGACGGAGGAGTCTGGCGGGCTACAGTCCACGGGGTCGCAAAGAGTCAGACACAGCTGAGTGACTAACTCTTTCACAGAGTTAACATCCCTCCTCCCTGATTTGTTTATGCTTTATGTTCATTACTACTGGGCTTAATTTCCTTTAGTATTCCTTTGGATTTTCCTCTCTGACTCATGAATTATGTCGAGGTGAGTTATTTGCCTTCCACATATATGGCTCTTTATATATAGCAATCTTATAATTAATTTTAAGTTTAATTCTTCTGTGCTTAGCAAATATAACTGGGGGACTTCCCTGGCGGTCCAGTGGTTAAGAATGGACCTGCCAACACAGGGGACACGGGTTTGACCCCTGATCGGAAAACTTAGATCCCACACGGCGTGAGGCAACTAAGCCCGAGTCTTGCGGTGAGAGAAGGCCCCGCAATTGGAGAAGGCCGCACAGCGAGGAAGGGTCAGCACGGCCAACATAAATAAGCATCAAAAAAATGATCAAAAAGTTAAAACCTGTATAATTTGTATGATTTCAGTCCTTTGTACTTTACTGAGATTTACTGTAAGGCTCAGTTTATGGCATGCTTCCGTGACAATTCTGTGAACGTTAAAGGAGAATGTGGACTCGTTTGTTTGGTAGTTTTCTAGACTTCAGTCTGAGTGGGTGGAGCTGTGGTCGCATCCTCTCTGCCTCACTAGCGGTACTGCTGCTGTGTTTACCCTGCATGATCTGTTACTTACTGAGACAGGACCGGTCACAGCTCCCCCTCAATTGCTCATCTGTTTCCTCTTTCAGTTCTGTGGGTTTGTGCTTCAGGTGCTTGAAGCGCGTTTTCGTGTGTGAGCACACACGTCAAAGACTGTAATTTTTTTTTTTTTTAATGAATTCTTCTTCATTAAATCGCATCATGCCCTCCCTTTACCCGTTCCCCTTTCTTGTCCCAGCCGTCTGGGTCTGATATCGGATGGTCGACAGGGCTTCCACTGTATGCCTCCTTTACTTTTTTAAAAGTTTATTTTAATTGAAATACAACTGATTTACAATGTAAAATTAGTTTCAGGTATACAACCTAGTGATTCAATATTTTTATTGATTAGACTCTTTTTATTGATTAGACTCCATTTAAAGTTGTTGCAAAACAAGGGCCACATCTCCCTGTCCCTGTGCGCCACAGGAGATCTTTGCCGCTTATTCACTTGCTCTCCCTGTAACTCCCCTGCTTATTTGCATTTAAATTGCATCTTTTATAAGCAGCACATAACTGAGTTGCACTTTCATCCACTCCAACCCTCTCTGACGTTTATTTGGGGCCTTCGGATCACTTATAGGTGAAGGGATATTTGATCTGATTTGTTTCGAGTGGACTGCAAAAGGAGAAGGAGGGGCAGAGGATGAGATGGTTAGATAGAACCACCCTTGATAGACTCGGTGGACATGAATCTGAGCAAACTCCAGGAGACAGTGGAGGACAGAGGAGCCTGGCGTGCTGAGGTCCACGGGGTTGCAAAGAGCCAGACCCGACTGAGACTGAACAACACCAACAAATCTTCCTATTTGCTTTCAATTTGTCCCACTTATTCTTTGCTCCTCACTCCTGTCTTGTTTTGGATTAATGAGTACAGGTTGTTATTGCTTTCCTCTTCTAATGGCTTATTTTTGTTTTACCTCATTATGTTTTATGTATGATAAGATGTACCAATTTAAACTATAAAGTCTTGTGGGTTTTGCCACGACCACAACCAGCATAACAAGATATATAACATTTCTATCTACCCCAAGTTCTGCCGTGCCCTTGGCCATCAAGTCAGCCTTTCACCCCAGCCCGTCTCGAGCGCTGATCTGCTTTCTACCAACGCAGTTCAGTGTTTCTAGACTTTTATATGATTTGACTCATACAGCACTGGGATTTCACATCTGGCTTCCTTCATTTAGCATAATGCTGATGAGACTCAGTCATGTTGCTCTGCGGCATCAGTAAATATCATTATTTTACTCTGTTTTACCGCTGAGTGTTCTTCCTTAATATAGACACACCAAGATGCGTTCATTCAGGCACCGCTCGATGGGCACTTGGGTTCTTTGCAGTTCCTAGCTAGTCAGATAAAGCTGAGCTGCATGAATAGTCATGCACAAGTCTTTGAGTAGGCATATGTTTTCACTTTGCTTCAAAAAAATACCTGGGATTGGAATTCTCAGATCCAGCAGTGACGGCACATCGAGTTTCTTCGCAAACCCTGCTGAACCGTTTTCCAAACGCCCGGCCTGCTCCATCCGCGTCAGCAACACGTGGAGATCCCACCTGCTCCGCACCCTCAGCAACGCTGGGTATTCTCAGTCATTTACATTTGCACCCTCCCAGCGGGCGTGAAGTGGTATCTCATCATGGTTTTAATTTGCATTGTTCTGAAGGCTAATGATGTTGAGCATTTTTTCATGTGCTTATTAGCCACATGTTTATCCTCTCTGGTAAAGCATCTGTTCACATATTTGCCTGTTTCTTCACTGTTTTGTTCATCATCGTATTATTGAGTGCTGAGAATTCTGCTTGTATTCACGGCAGAAACCGTTTGTCTTTGTTTTGCCACTTTTTCTTTTCTTCCGGTTCATGGTTTACCTCCTCATTGTCTTCTTTTAATTTTGACAAAACCTCATTTACAATAAAAGAAATTTTTATAATTCACATGTTTACTACCTTAATAAGAAATCTTAACACAAGGTCAGTACATGTTTTTATCTTTATTTTTTCAAATAGTCCACAGTTTTATCACTTCAGCCTAGTCCTTCTATCTATTTCAAGTTACTTTCTCTATGTGGTGTGAGAGATGCAGCTTCATCACTTATTCATACGGATATGATATGTATTGATGCTTTCAAACTATGTTCGAAATTATGGTCGAACTATGGTGGAATTATGGTCCTGGAGAAGACTCTTGAGAGTCCCTTCGACTGCAAGGAGATCCAACCAGTCCATCCTAAAGGAAATCAGTCCTGACTATTCATTGGAAGGACTGATGCTGAAGCGGAAACTCCAATAGTTTGACCATCTGATGCGAAGAGCCCACTCGTTGGGAAAGACCTTGATGCTGGGAAAGATTAAAGGTGGGAGGAGAAGGGGACAACAGATGGTTGGATGGCATCACTGACTTAATGGACATGAGCTTGAGCAAATTCCATGAGACAGTGAAGACAGGGAAGCCTGGCGTGCTGCAGTCCATGGGTCACAAAGAGTCGGACATGACTTAGTGACTGACAACAAGAACAATATATTCTTGGTGACCCTTTGTTGAAAATAATGTCCTTTCCCAACAAATTTTCTTAGCATCCTTGTCAAAAAATCGATCTGCCATATTTCTGTGGGTCAGTTCCTGGACAGTCCGCTCAGCTCCCTTGATCTATGTGTCTGCGCTCACCATGTTGGCTCTGTTTGCTGCGTTTCGGCAAGTCTTGAGAACAGGTGGTATGTGTCCTGAAAATCTGCTCTTCTTTTTCAAAGTGATTTTTAATTCCTATAGTTCTGTTGTAAACCCAGACCGGGTTCCTCTTCCCTGGACAGAGGCTGACATAGATACCTTGTCATCCACGGAGACAGGTTTTTCTCTGGAATTCAGATTTTCAGCTTCTGGGCCAATGCATTTCACTGACCCCACCAACAGTTAAGGCTCCTCTGCTACCCCTTTTCCTCCCTGCTACTGGGCACGCAGAGGCAGCAGTCAACCGGGAGTGTCCTTTGCTAAGGGGCTGCTGGACTCTCCCCTCTGACCTGCTGGCCTGGGCATCTGTGGGTCACAGAGACGTGCACTCGACTGAGTCAACATTCCCTGAGAACTGCTGGTCGACCAGGCGCTACCAGACTCTGCAGCTGTGTCCAGCTCCTCACGTTGGAGTCCTGAGCCCTTCCTCATCCTGGTCACCACCCTCAGGGTGGGCTCGTTGCTGGGCTCCTGGGTACGAAACACAGCGGAACAATCAGT